>NC_054080.1:79423248-79770748 GCF_017639655.2 Falco naumanni
AGGGTGGATGATGGAGAAGAAAACTCTCATAGAATGAGTCTGTAGATTCGGTCTGTGGCATATCTAAGTCTGCTAATTCGAGAGTACGCTTTATATTTCTTAGGGTGTAAGTGCACACCAAACTCAATCAAAATGCATTTGAAAAGACTGTTTGTGTTTTGTTGGTTTTTTTTGGTTTGTGGTGGGGGTTTTTTTTGGTTTTTTTTTTTTTTTTTGTTTTTTTTTTTTGAGAAAGGTATATATAGGTAGGTAAACAGGGAATAAAGGAGGATATTAAATATCCCATAGAGTAAAAGTGTAATAAATAACCCATATAGTAATACACAAAAAGTATATTAAAAAGCCTATGGAGTACAGACAGCCAAGAAACAGATTAACAGAGCATTACATTTTATTGTTGAGCACAAATGTTCCATTCCTTTCTCTGAGCTCCTAATCAGCATTTTTCATTATTTCCCTTCCCCTGTATTTGGCTCCTGTGCCTCAGTGCCCATAGCAACACTTCTAGTAGCGTTAAAAACTGGATAGTGCAACCACATTCCCAGGCAGAGAGCTTTGCCAAGGCCTACATTTGATCCAGCCAGGAGCACATGCCCGCTCGGTGGTACAAGGTCATAATAATAATTCTCCCTTCAGGGGCAAACAGTCTTAGGAATGATCCCCCACTATTATCCCCTACTATCTTGGCTCATTTTGATCTCAGTTGTTATTAAGCTCATTTTATGCTGCAGTCGGAGCAGCTTGTTTACTTACAGGAACGGTTATTCAGAAAGTGGATGCCTACAACGAGACCAGAAGCCTGTGTGAGTGTGTGTGTGCAAGTGTGCGTGTGTGGAGTGCATGTAGGGAGAGAAAATTGGTTTGTTTTAGGGACATATCATTCCTTTGAACTCCAGAAAAAATAACTCTTCTTTGATGGGCTATGCTTTGGTTTTGTTTTGTTTCATTTTTGCTTTGCCCCAGTTTTCTCTCTGTAGTGTCTAATGTACATTTCAATGGATGGGAATGATGACAGAAGGCATTTGCAATCCCTTGAGGCATGGTAGCAGTCTCTGGAAATGCTTTTGGTACTGAAGTATTCTGAAGAGAATAAAAGAATTCCTTTTTTTCTTCTTTTCTCTTCCCCCCCGCCCCTTCTCCTTACATCAAGATTGGAATTTCTGTTGTAGGGGGGGAGGGTGTTGGGGTTTTTTTGTTTGTTTGTTTTTAAATGGCAACCTTTCTTCCCCCCACTAACTCCCTTAATTTAGTTTTTTCTCATTTCTCCCTTCTGCCTCCACTCCCCAAATTCTGACCAGGCAGCGAGGCCTATTACTGAGCAATCATGCTTATGAATGGATACTCAGATGCCTCTATAGGCTGCAGTCCAGCTCTTGGGACCAGCAGTTCACAACTGGTCATGACTGTGCTTTTTGTCCAATGGAACCTGGAGAGTATTTTCAGTTTGTTGCATGAAGAAACATAGTTAAAAGGAAATACTTGAGGTTTTGTCAGGTTGAGTGAGAGAAATGGGAAGTTAGTGGAAACTTGGCAGGGAAGTCAACAGAAGGGAAGTTGAATGCTTTTGCAGTTGACTAGAACAAGAGGAGAGCTGAGTGGATGATACCACTTGTCATTAACTCAAACTTGACCAAAATGTTTGCACGAATGACAAAAGAAAGCAAGCCAGAGTGGGATATTCATAACGTCATCTGAGCCAGAAAATTACAAAGATTTCCCGAAATCTTTAGGCAGTGACTGGTGATAGAAAGAGGATAGGAGTCTTTATAGCAAATGTGTCTAAGCGGGGAGCAAAATGCAGTATTTTCATGTCTGCAAAAATTCTAGTGCAATTTGAAATAAAAAATTGCAAATTGGGTTTACACTAGAGGAAGTGCAGACTTCAGTGGTGGGGTTCAGAACTAGCAGCCATGCCATGTCGACTTGGATGAATCCTGTTCCTTCTTGGTGTATATTGATGTGGCTGCACTGGCGTGACAGAAGCTATGCACATACACCTCAGCTGATCGTTTGTCAAAGCCTGTCCCCTGAAATTTCCATTTCTGCCTGTGGTATATGACATGGGATGTTATCCCCTGAAGTTTTTAAGGAATTCAAATATGTGTGCAGGAGCTTAAATTAATAAAGAACAAATCTCCAAGCTTTCAAGGAGCCTCTGGAATGAAAAGTAGTGAGTGGAAAAGAAAATGTACATTATAAACAATACATCCGATTTCATCATATTTGTCATGTTAATCATGTGTAAGAATGACTGTGGCAGAGAAACAGCAATGACTATTAATTCCCAACTCCCTTTGAAACAGAAACTTCAAGCAATACCAAAACTGTACCAAACACATTTATGGTCTGCTTATCCTTTTGTAAAAACACAGCATACATTTTCTTTGCCTCCTTTCTCAACTTTCAGGTATGATTCTTTTATTATAAAGGGACACAAATATTCTATTTAAGACTAAACGTGATGTGGGTACTTGCACCTGAGGGAGGAAGTATTTTCCATGCTTAAAATTGTACCCTAAAATTCAGGAAGAAACTTAATTGAGGAAGAAATTATGCAGATTTTATGAAACAAGGTTTATATTTCCTTTTCTCAAATACCAACTAGACCACATTATGTCTATAATGCATGTTTGACTCAAATCTCTATTGTATCCTAAAGACATCGAAGACAAAAGTTACATCTCTCTGGTTGCCAAAGTATTGAAAATCTCTAATGTGCCTTCTCTCAGCTGTGAGGAATTTACAGAAGCTGGTCTTCAAAATTCTGAATGTTCCATCTTTTCTTCCTATTTAAAACCAGTCACTGATTTCTCCAGTGTTTGTTTTCCCTTTTTCCTATTGTGAAGACAAAGTGGCTAACAAAAAGTTGCTTCTGGTCCAATATGGAAAACAGCAACTAATAACATTTTTACTGGCTGCAACATTATTCTTTCCAAACTAAGACATGTGGAAGGTGGGAGGCTTCCTGCCAGATGAGGCAAGAACCTGTGATGTGCCTCCTTCGCTGATCTAGTCTCCAACTCCACTCCTCCAAGCACCTGCTGTTGCACAGATCCCAGTGAGCTGGGCTGTGGTTCCAGATACCCCAGGTACCCCAGCTACTGCAAGGGGACCCAGCTGCTGCAAGGGGACTTGTGCCAGTACCAGCCAGTACCAGAGACATTAAACCATCAGCAGAGAGTGAAAATGAACAAGAAGGAAACCACTTCAGCCGAGAGGCACCAGGCCCCAGCAAGCAAGTCCTTTCAGTTCAGACCTATTGTATTCTGGGTTGTATCACTGGTGATGGTATGAAAACCAGGTCTGAACATGTATGGATTTGGATATAACAAAGGCCTTTAAGTGTGTACACCTAGTCAGAACTCAATATCAAATCCAAGTTAAATCTTCGATGCCAACAGTCAGTTATTTCCTGGATTTTGGGAATCAGTCAGTCTCCTTCCGAGTTCAGACTTCTGCTTGGCACTTCTCTGTAGAACAACTCATGAGCCTAGAGAGTTTTCTTGATTTTTTTTTTTTTTTTTCTATCATACTAGATTGCATCATTTCAATTAGGACATAAATGCTTAATTTCAGCATAATAGCCACAAGAGGCCTTATATACACATCTGTAATACTTCACACATGTCTGTATTTGCAGTGAAGCATTCGAAGTAGGCTGAAGCTATAGACTGGTTCTCGGCCTTTGAGCTGCAGCAAGGCTGGGATGGACAGAGCTGGTGGGAGGGCAGTGCTGCTCACTCTTCATATGGCTTCTGTATATTCTGGGTGCTCCTGAGGACACTGAGAAATCACAATCATGTTGATGGATGACTGTGTATGACCAGGATAACTCTCCTTTTTTTCCATCTGTGGGTTGTTGGGGTTTTTTTGTTTGTTTATTTTTTATTTCAGCTCCTTTCCAACAAAGTTTATAGCCTTTCGTCATCTTTATTCTTAAGACAACTTGGAGATTAACATGATTTTGACAAATACATAACATGGGTTTTTTTCTGTTCTTTTTCTATATTAACACACATATGCAAACACATTCATTACGAGACTTACCACACCCTCGAACGACAGGGTGGTTCAGAGCGACTTTACTATTTCATTGGAGGCACAAAGTCCGCACTTTTTGGCAAATATAATTCCACCTCTGCTGCCTGTGTCAGCAGAATACCTGTGCAGCATTTCCAGTGTCCCTCAAATAGTTCTCGTAATCAAGCAATGGAACTTAGATAGCTCTGCCAATATTTCCCTTTTTTTTTTTTTTTTTTTGCCTAAATTACTCTTGACAAGAAAGCATCTTCCTCACTGATTTGAACAATATATCAGCCTCAATTCCAATCTGTTACACCTTTGGTATTACATTTCTTGCTCATACTGTAGTGTTTTTCAATTTACTCTGGATACATAGTTCATAACACCTCTTCCATATTCTTAAGTCCATTTACAGTCTCTTATACATTAAATATACAACTTATTCCTGACTACAGTTTCCCACTTAAAGTTTTACTGATTACCCGTGTGATCCAGAAGTAAATAAGATGTGATCTGAACAACTAAGAGCAGAGGGTTGTTATCTAGGTCACTTTTGACATAAGGAGGCAGGCCACATTCTGAAGCCAATGGTGTCCTCTACTACCACTTATATTGCTTCTTTGATTTTTCAGAGTCCCAAGTTTGTTCTACCTCTTTAATGTGCCTCCACATTCACAGATTAAAATCAACAGAGTGAATTTCCCCATCCTCACTGTCATCTTCATAGCTGTATGGCCAAACTCATGACCAACTAAAGGAGTCCAGACATTCATAGCGTATCAGGTTAAGAAACACAGGAATATTGCGTGCAAGTAGATGGAGTCCTTTCAGATCTAGTTAGCCAAGTGTTTGTAAGAAATATTAATTTAATCACAGTGCAAATAAGAAAAAAGAGACCACAACTATGTGGAATTTTTTTGTGCACAATTTACTTCTTAGTTACCCTCCACCTCCCTGCTTCTGAAGAAAAAACCAAAATAATCACAAACCCCAACCTAAAATAGATGAAATCTTTTAATCTGTCTGGAGTTTATTCCTACCTTTCCTCCTTCTTTGCTCTGCTTTATGTGATGTACTGTTCATTCCTATTACCTCTTTATAGCTGTTTTGTTAAAGTTCATACCACAAAGACCTGTAAAAGAAATTTATGACTCTTGGGGTTTCAGCAAATTCTAAATAACCATAACATGAACATGAAACATTAATTAAAGACACTGGAGTCTAAGTTATAACAGAGATGCTGACATTTAAGCCCCTTGCACCATGTAAATTAAAAATGGTATGACAAACAGTGAGTAATTTGATGGTCAGGGGTTCATAATAGATACCTTAATATCTTTGTCATGAAAAACAGTCTGTCCTTGGTTTAACCCGTACTGAACAGCCCAGGGGTCTGGTTCATAAAGCATGACACTGCCTAAACATTTTTGCAGTAATTCATGTATCAGTCTGGGAATTGCATAGAATATCCTTGAGACTAAACAAATATGCAGGAAATTTGTGAACTAAATGTATTAATGCAAAAATAAATTCACTGTGTTATTCCTGCCTCTGCTTCAGCTGTCCACTGCTGAGTTTTAAGGCATTCTTCTCCAGATGATCCAACGTCCCATATATAACACATAATTCAGTTTTGTTTAATTAATTATTAGCTTAGTTAACATGAATCTTTCACATGATATCTGCACCATTAAAACCTGAGGTTGCTGGGCAGAGTGAAGATGACACCCTCTGCTTTAGTCAGCCTACATCAAAAAAGGCAACACATAATGTAGGCTCTTCTACATTATACAGTTCAAACTGAGGAACATGCTTGCATATATGTTCTTTATGTTCACATAAGCAGTGGCCTAAAAGAAACTCTTGCAATCCTGTCGAATCATGGTAGAAGATTCACCTAAGCAATGCAGATAGCTGTATCTGAGCTGGGCACACCAGGTTCCTTCTATTACCAATGGAAACGTATACTTCCATAAAGACATTCACCATATCCCAAATTAGATATCTAGAGCAGACCAGCTGAACCAAATCACTGAACAATTTAGGTTGGAAAAGACCTCAGGAGGTCATCTAGTCCAGCCTCCTACTAACTCCAAGTTCACTTTGAATATGTTACTTAGGGGCTTCTCCAATTCACTCAAATATCCTAAAAGCACTGATTTCTTTTCCTTTGGTATAAGGGGTAGCTAAGGTAAGGAGTCTGCACGAGACCTGTCTGTTAGAGGACACACATTCTTTAGGTCTTGGGCCATGTATATATTCCTTGTCTCTTGCAAATGAGAGCTGAGACAGGCAATATAAGGGATTCTAACTTACCTGGCTTCTTATTTTCCATTAAGTAGGAATCAGGTCCTGTTTGTTAACCAAGGGGCAGTAATTTTCAAACTGTCCAAGTTTCTTGCAATGGGGAAAGCATGCTTTCAACAACATATCTCATTTTGACTCTACACCTACTGAAATTATCATTGTCTTCAAATACTTAATTAAATATTTGGTTATGATAAATCCAGGAGAAAGCATGAGACCAATGCAACAGGCAGACCGTGAAAATCCATGTGTAAGTCTAGAAAGAGAAGGACCTGTAGAGTAATTTTACTTTTCCAGGTTGGATGTTCACCTAATGCTTCTGCTACCAGACACTGAGCTGGGTCAGAGGGCTACAAAGAATTTTCTACTCAAGAGCCTCAAGATAATAACTGGAAAACAAGGAGGATGGCTTGTTAGCTCGTTATGAGTTTTTCACCTTTACTTCAGATTTGTTCCATCACTTTCCCTGCATACCTTTCCTGCTTTGTACTGCTATTTAATATCACTAGTTGTGTAATTTCAACTCTCAAATTGCATACAACATTCCCTCCAGTGGAATCCTCACCTTGATAAATTGCCAAATAGTAATTATTATTCTTTCCAGAGCCTGAGATATGGAGTCATGGCTGTAATTTCCAAGGTTTGAGAGACGAGAAATTTATACTATACTTCTCTCCATCAGAGTTTTCATCTGAGATCATATTTCAAGCCCTTTCCTTTGATGATATGATTAAGATAATTCCTTTATGAAGTTCAAGCCTCTGTGAGATATTCAAGAAGGAACCTGATAGTTCTTAAGCTTCGTTTGCTTCCCCTATGGATATCAGCAATGTATGAAGGGAAGAAGCATGCAGACAGGATGCCTGACAGTTTCAAATGCTCCTAATTTTTTAATGTTAATTATCATGGCAGCATCTGCTGACCTCAAATATGGGACCTCTGTTCTTGTGAGAGCAATATAAAACTAAAAAAAAAAGATAGTCTATGCTTCAGTAACCTTGTCCATACCAGGATTAATTTTTGTTAGCTTTTTTTGCTTGTTTCTTTTTCTTTTTCTTTTTCTTTTTTTTAAATTAAATGCTGATGTGAAACTTTTTAAGGCCCAGTCATTGAGAAATTATTCCAACTCTAACTGTGCCGAGTTCGAAAGTGGCTGTGCTTCACATCCTTCCTGAGAAGAATGGAAAAATAATAGGGTGTATACCGCAATACAGATAATCTGCATTTTCTCACAGGAATGCAGGAAACATTACACACATCTAGATATGTATAACAAAAGTACGTGGTGTTTAGATTGGACTGCTGTGTATTATTTTGATATTCCTGGTCTGAAGACATCAAATGCTTTGGGAAAGAGAGTATACTTACCCCCATTTTGCAGACTTCTGTCTACTGGTTTACCTAGCCCATCTGTGTCAATCACGGGGGGGTTCAGGAGAGCAAGATATTCTGTAATAAAGGTTTGTGGAATAGTCAAACAAAATAAACCCATTCTAACCTTTCCAGTTACTGACTAGCTTATGCCCTGAACCTGAATGTTTATGTTCTGTTTTATAAGTGTTCTTATCCTTTATTCAGTACTTTTGAAATTCTCATTTTCAAAAGCGTAATATGTTTGTTTCTTCAATACCCTCAAGCTATAACGTAAGGATTGATACTAAATCAGTCAAGGTGTTACTGTCCTGCAGATACAAGCATGCCCCATACAGGTACTTTCTCATGAATATAAAATATATTTGGATTTTGAAATTAACCATTTAACTACTGAACTGTGTAGGAGGCACAGCCATTTCCATTACCTCTGTATAACTTGCCCAAATATTCTTTCCACCTGAGAATGCTTAAAAACTCATTCCATCAGTGGTGAAGGAGATATCTCTTTGTTACACACGCAATGTTCAATTCAAGGAAAAAAAAACCCCAAAAACCAAAAAACAAACTTTGCACTGTTATATCCTAATCTTGATAATATATATATTAAAGCTTTATTCCTGTTATGATACTGTTTTATAGGCTCATTGTTCATGACATGGCCTTACTGTTCACGTACACGAACAGATGAACACATTTCTGCCACAGTTTCCACTACCTCCATAAATTGTGATTATAGATTGAAATATTGTATGCCTCATTATTTATTTATAACTCTGAATTTTTCTCAAGGATATTTTTCCCTTCTTCTGTGTTATTTTGATTTAATGAAGGTGAAAGGCTGTAGAAAACCGTGCAAGCAATCAAAAGTCCTTTCTTTCACCATGAAATGGCTTGAAGTGTGCCATAGTGTCCCTTCTTCAATAAGCATTATTTCCTGGCACAGTGTAATCTCAGTAAGTCATTACTTTGCTCATTGTTTAGCCTTCAAATCATGAAAGCATTTAAACACATACTTAACTTTAGTGCCTGATTAAGTGCCACTGGAATAGGATTTAAGCACTTGCTTAAAATTAAGTGGGTGTTTACATGCTTTGCTGAGTAAGGATGAAATGCTAAATTGAAATCATATTTGTGTCTGAGTGGAAATTGTATGAAAGTTTACTAAGAAAAGAAAGCAGATTTGATCATATTTTCTGCATGTTTAACTGTTTCCTCTCCCTCTTTTCTTCTTTCCAAAACAGGTTTTGGACCTGGCAGCCAGATAGCATTTATAATATTGAATTAACTAATGCTTAAGTTGTTTTTTTTTTTTCAGCTGACTGAAAACCAGGAGGAAGAACTGTCTGGGATCCAATTGATATAGAAGAATGTCATTCTTTTGCTGAAAAGACAAATTGTCATGGTGAACACTGTGATATATAGCAAGGGAACAAGAAGAAATTGAGCAGAATAATATTGTGGGTTATGTCAGGAACAAGGGGAAGCCTTTTAATGTATTGTGGGGGGAGATATGACATGAGAGGACATGTGAATGGCATAGAGACAGCAGCTTCAGTCTAATACCTTTCCCAGACTCAGTCAGCTTGAAGGCATGAACCCATTGGAAACCATTCTTCGTTGCTTCTGGTGAAACAGAGATAAGAGATTCAGGACATACTTATGTGCTTTTTGGTAATGGCCATGGCAAGACACAAGCTAACACTAAATCAGGCTCTAATTCTAGCTCTAGAGAAAGGGCAGTGCTTATGATGATGGAGAAGGTTCTAAAAAATCCCAACAGCAAACTAAAGACTCAGTGGATTTTTTTCTCCATTGACATGTCATTTTTTTTAACTATTCAAACAAAAAAAAATCCTTTATTTTCTGCTGGATAATTGGTTGTGAAGACAAATCTGTGTCAGCAGACCTGCTCTGCCCCTTTCCTTATGGCCTCAGTCAATATTTCCTCAGGAATTTCCCTTCTAACTTACCTTGGACTTCTCAAATTTTGAAGCCCTTTAGACACTTGTACCATTATCATCTGCGTTGGTCTGGTCACCCAAGTCTTTCCTTGTCTGCTCATTTTTGGCCCCCACCCCCTCACTTCCCCATGTCTTTGCCCATCTGGCTGTGGACACTGGTGGCTGATCCCCCATACAATGCTACCAAAGACTGTCTTGCAGTAACTTCACTGAAGCTTGCACCAAGCCCAGTTTCTGGGAAGCTGCTTGGTCCAACCCCATCTTCTCCGACTGCCCAGCACACCCTGGCTGTTGTTGTGTGTGAACTGCTGGAGATGGTGAGGTCACTGGTAAAATTCTTGCCAGATTTGTTAAGGCCAGAGTTTCAGTTTAAGGTCCCTGTTACCTTAACACACTGCTGGGGTTGGGAGAAGTGGAAATGGAGCCTGCATTTTTCATCTTTGCTTCCCATCTCTTTTTTCAGTGTATTAGTTCATGCATGGAAGGATCTTAAAGTAATAATCTTAAGACATGTTTGCAAGCATTTCTTTGATCAGCATCACAATTACTATTCATATAACACTGGTGGAACAGGAAAAAAAGCTAGTTATGATTCCTGCTATTTTGGTTCTTGTCAGTATTGCCAGAAAGAGATAAAGCTTTCTTTCTCTCTCTCTTACGCTTCCGCCACCACCACCGCCCACCCCCCATTCCCCTGTCCTTCAAGAAAATTGTCCTTTTATTTATTTTTGCTCTGTCCAAGAGTGGCAGCTGATTTTGAAGTGTCAGACTATTATTTGTTTTTTTGGATGTTACCATTTATTGCAAAGAGGATAAAATCAATGTGACATTTCCAGAACAATGATAGATAAAAATGATGAGTGGTCTTTAAACACAGAAGGCTAATTTTTAAAAATGTCACTAGTGTACTATTTCAGAGTTTGTCAAAGATAAAACAATAAAAGTTATAGATATGAAAATAATAATATTTCACTGGGTAAGCTATAGATAAGCAGACCATACAGTATACAAGCTCTATATGCTTCTAAATATAATATGATAGAAATGCTGTAAAAAGGACAGCATTAAATATAGTTACTTTGGGTTATTTGATTAGACGTTCATTTGTGAAGACCTTGATTTCTAAGGCTATGACCTTGCAATCAGTTGTTCTAGCAGGGACTCATAGACTGGCATTTTGTACTATGGAGGATTCACATGGACTCGAGGGACTGTGATTTGATGGCCAGGTTTTATGAGTCGCCTGAACAATATAGTCATTGTGCTTTTAAAGCTATTAGTGTGTCATACTGTGAGTGCAAGCCTTGCTTCAGAATGATGCTGAAATCTGTTCCTTGCTCTGAAAGGGTACTGTTTCCAATCTACACCCTCCTTTCGTGGACTGTTGACTACAGCAATTTGTGTGCATAGAGCATGGGAGACTCATGATTCCAAACAGCTCAGACTTTAACAACAACTTGTGTGTGTGTATGTATTATTACTATTGCAACAGTTCCTGGCTATTTCATTTACAGGTCATGGATGAAAAACTGGTCCTGAAGGCAGGGACCTTCACCATTTGAAATCATTGGTAAAGCTATGTGAAATTAGTGAATAATTTTGCTCTGTTATTAAGTTAGGATTTAGAGGCAGAAAGAGCTGGTGCGACTCAGTTGTGCTGATCTGGCATGAACCCTTTGATTAATAGGGGGAAAACGGAGAAGCAAGAAGTGAACATAAGTAGTAGGCCCCTTCCATGAGGGTACTTGACCTAAGAATGTGACTAACACGCATTTGATAAATCAAGGCATAGGAATATCTAAAATTTAATATGTTACGTATCCACAGAAAGAGAACTAATACTAGCACACCTTTGCCAGCTATTGGACATAAAACCAGTGTGGCCTTTAATGATCTTTGCTGGATTAGAATAGTTAATTCATATCTAAGGTGGCAAAAGATGTTCTGTTATCATATCCAAAATGTCAGTAAATAAAATTTCAAGAGGATCACAGAAATTTAACTCATATTTGGACAACGTCTCTTTGTCTATCTGAATAGTATATTTACACAGTTCTAGTTTAGCTTCTGTAGTTTACAAGTAGCTGCAAACCAGATGTCAGTATTTACCATGCTCAAATAGATGGCTTGTTTTGCAGTTGTGAAATATTGAAGTTAAAAAAAGGGAGGAAAAAAAATCACACATAGCAGTTTAAGCTTGATGTTGGTTTTACAACCTCATTTTGGGGGAAAAATAACTTCACAGTTTAACTGCAGATTAAATCTGATCTGATTCAGCTCTAATCATCTCATTAGAGGCAAATGAACATAAATTGTGAATCAACTTGGAAAGAAGGCTGTGGGAAGATTTATGATAACTCCTCCCATCACTATGCTATAGACACGAACATTAACCAAAATATGGGAAAAAAGGAAGCAGTAAGCACCTGTTTAAGGCCTTGTTTAACCTTTTCCAGACCTATGAAGAGACACAGTTTGATCTGAGAGTTGGCAAATAGATCAATTTTAAAATTAAAGATTGCAAAACAGCAAAACAAAGAGGTAGAACTCACATTTCAAAGTGTCATGTTCAAAACCAGATGTGATAAGCTGTAAGGCTAAGCTTGGGTGGCTATTTGCTGAGACTAAATCTAATATTGTGCAATATTTGCACCTAGTTCCAGACCACTGCAATTCATCTGAAACATTGCTAGACACTTACTTAACTATAAAATGTGTTTCATATTCTGCCTTTTCATAAATCTTTGAACAGCATATGCATATAACAGGATGGTCTGCCAAGGACAGCTCTACTTCAGCTTCAGGGGTTTACATCCAAATATTGAAAAGCAACATGTGATTATTATAAGAAAATACACTTATTTCCTCTAGCCTTATTTCTACGCTTTGAAAAGAAAATCGGTAAATATATGTTACCTTACGTACAGATTCCTCTTGGTCCATTATAAACATTTACACCAGTTTACACATGACAATATGCATTTAGAAATATTTTGAAGAAATGTTAAAAAAAATAATAGTAAATTACTCAATGTAATTCTTAACTGACTGTTATTTTATTGCTTTGTAATTGTGCTATGTGACACATACTTATTACATGAAGGTATGCCTTTTCTTTTTGCAAACATTTGTCAGATATTTTGCTTGCCTTTAGTCCTACCAGAAATGTTACAGAAGGCCAAGGAGCAAGGCCTACCTGCTTAATCTTTGCAGGTCTAATATGAAAATCTTCAGGAATGTGATATATCAGACAGCTGGTGCAGGGAAGATTGCAAGGCATGGAGTATGCAGGGAACAGAGAAAAACTTTAGAAAATAATTGCTGGCAATTGCTGTCAGCATGTGTTGTCCATGTGGGAAGTGAAAGGCCTGTACATCAATCGCCTTTGGAGGAATATGAAGAGAGGAACCTTGACGCAATAGTAGTTATACTGTTAAATGCAGTGTTGTGCTAAAAAACATAGAGGGTCCAGGGGTTTTTAAATACATATATTTTATTATATATATATATTTAATATTGCTAGGAGCAGCCTAATTTTTCTTTTTTTTACCTTTTTAATAGAAATAGCTAGGTAATTTTACCTGAAATTTCATGTCATTTTAATATGATAAAGTAAATAACAACTCAGACACAGGTAGCCACCAAGGGGGAAAAAAACAAAACAGAAAAAGAAAGAAAATCTGAACTGGTGAAAAATAATATACCGCTGATACTACTCAAACCATGAAGACAGAACATTTTTGTAACAAAAAGTGATGGGGAACCTCATTTAGTGATGATGTTATCCATACAATCTATAATTTTATGTGAAAGTTCTAATTGTATGGCATGAATGATTTCAGAAATCTCTAGAAATTCCCCCCAAACACTGTGGCCCTTTGAAATATTTAAAAAAAACCACAACTGATTTTAAAGAGGGCATTACCATTTCATTTTTCAGTGTAGCTCATGCAATAAGCACATACAGTTTATATTTCATATTAAATATGAAAACCCAGCAACTTGCTGGATTATAGTATGTGAATTATCGTTTTGATCATGATTTTACAGTTTACATCACCTTTTCAATAAAAGTAAGCCTGCCTTAGGAAACAGCCTTCATGTTGAGTATCTGCCCAAGGAAAAACTTCTGGCATACTTTGATCAATAAAAAGCAGGGTCCAAACGGTCAGGAAGAAACGTTGTGTTCCCAAATTAATAAGAAAGACATTCATTTCAGCAGGACTGCCATCTGAAAAGATTGTCTCCAGTGCACCTTAGAGACCTCAGTTTCAGGCTGGCTTGATGTCCTAATTGAATTGCCTTTTCTGTAGAGTGTACGAAACAAAACCTCAGAAAGATTCCCAGACAGAGAGAAAGAAGTAGGTGAAGGGAATCCAGGATACCTGCTCAATAAACAGTGGTCATTTTACTGCAACCTCAGGAAAAGAAAATTTTAAAAAAGAAAAATAAAGAAGAAATAAAAAAGTGGAGGAATTTATGGACCTCTTATGACAGATTTCTCAGATATCTGTTATTTTTGTGTGCGTTATATACAACACATAATAGTATGTAATAACAGTTATTATATTATTGTATGACCTTATTCTTACCTAGGTCTTCTCATTACTGTTTCTCAAAGTACATTATAGAGAAAGTTTCCCTTAACACCCCTGTTATGCAGAGATATGACTCAGTCAAGGTCACCCATCACTAGTGGCAGAGAAGAAATTAGTCTCTGGAGCCTCTTCACCTTACACTTTATCTTATAGACTACACCATTATGTGTTGACACGCGTGTGTATAATCTACCCATGTGTACTGTATTTTGACATTACATATGTGCAGGGAATCAAGGAAGTAATCTTTAGAATTGCTCTGCCTGCCAACCCCCATCCTACTGGTGAACTTTTGCATAGTCTAAATTTGTACTCCTTAATTTTGCCCTCAGCTACTTCAGGGATAGTTTCAAAGCTGAAAGAGTGGCAGACAATACAGCAAAGGGCAGTGGGGAGACGTTGCATTTTGGGAGGTTCAGGCTGGGTACTAGGAAAAATTCTTTCCGTAGGAGGGCAGTGCAGCACTGAAACAGGTTGTACAGGGAGGTTATGAGACCTCCATCTTTGGACATTTCCAACACTTGGCTAGACAAAGCTATGTCTGACCTCATCTAGTGCTGGTTTTAAACAGAAGATTAGAAGAGATGGCCTCCAGAGGTCCCTTTGAATCAACCTTTCTATGATTCTACTTTCTTCCCACATGGCCGCTTATTTTTTCCCGTATGATTTTTCTCCATCACCGGTAGCCTTATCACCCACCTCTGCTGTGGTGCTAGTCAGTTCTCCTCTGTGATTATCCGTATAATGAAATGGAGCTAGCATATCCAAAACTGAGCTAATGCATCCAAAACATGTACCACAGCATTCTACAACCATACTGGCTTGCAGTATAGATGCACTAGCGACAGCACCACTCCTGCCCATTGCTGAGGCAAATGTTGTGAATCTGTATCTAATAATTAAAACATAGCCACCAACAGGCAAGTGGAAGGCAACACTGAGATGCGAATAAGGGGTAAAAAATGGGTCAGTACTCTAGAATTGCATCTTGTCACGACAGGCTATGCCTGCTAACCAAAATACCTGAAGCTCTTATGCAAGGGAAACAGGTTTGCATGGGTTTGGAGACTGAATGAGAACATTTTATAACACAGAATGCAAATAATCAGGTAATTTACTCTGTAGCTGTACAGTAATTGCAGTGTAATTAGAATAATTGCATTTTACCTGCAGGACATGCACTTATGGCATGTTATATTTGCATTAAATATTCAACATATACATTCCAGAACAATTCATCTTTGCTGTACTTCTATGCTGAAGTCAGTGGATACACTACAGGGATGAATTTGGCTTTCAATATTTCACCTTGTGCAAGTTACAATCCTGTTGGAGATACTCATTTTGCAGAAAAAGATATTTTTTTAGGAGAGTTTGATGAATCTGTTGGTGAAAGCTTGCATAACCTGGGAGCAGTTTTTCCAGTCAAAGTTTATCTTCTACTCATTTGAATAACAGGCAAACAAAAAAAGTACAACCGCCAGGTAATCATTCACTGCGGTGAGCAATCGAGCAGCTCACTTCTGGCTGTAGCCTCACACAGACCATACTTTGGGGTCAAGCCAAGGCCTCAGCTCCAGCTGCTTTGTGCTAATGAGGCAAGGAAAAGCAACCAAAAATCCGCCTGAAAGTAGTAACTGGAAATACCCCCCTGTTGCAAGAGTGTTTTTGAGTGGCATGGGTCTGATACACTTGGGTCTCCTCCACGTGCCCTCTTCCCTTGGCATAAGGACAGGAAAAAGCTGTGCCCAGAACAGCAAAGGGTAAGGGATAGTGTGTGGGAGGAAGGATGAGTCAGTGGTTAGGGCAGGAATTTGGGATGCTGCAGACCTGGGTTCAGGTCCTTGCCCTGCAACAGCCTTTCCACATGACCTTAACCGAATAATTCATAATTAAAACCACAAAAAAGAGCTAGGAAGAGGTAACATCTAACTTCAGGCAGGTAAAAAATACTCAGATCTATTAAGAGTCTTAAATTTCTGGATTATATATAATGAGCTGGAAGTCTAAGAAAAAGAGCTAGCAGCCTAAGCAGAGAGCTAATCAATAAGAGAGGCAAAATTTGAGCAATATACCTCCAGACATACAAGGTGTTTAAAGACAGAGAGGGCTCTCCCAGACATAGAATCTCTGGTATTTTTTATGAAATACCAGCCTGTTCTTTAAAGTAGGGAATAACATCAATGGCTTCCCACTTTCGACTTGTGCACCCTTGTTGCTGAATTAAAACTTTTGGAGAAAAAAAAAAATAAAAAAATTACCCCAACCATGGAAACTCACTCTGAGGTTAACAGGGCTGAGATTAGGATGAAGTACAACAAAGCCCATCGTCCCTGCGCTTCCCATCTGCATGGTTAGCCTGCTGCAGGTAGGACTCACACAAACTGCACTGCTCTGAAAGAAGCCAGGTGGTGTTGTCTAATGGTAGAGTAGGCTGTGTTATATTTGCCCTCCTAATTACACAACCTGCATAAGAATTATTTCTTCCTCTCACTGATCATTGAAGTGCCCAAAGTTCAGCCTGCAGTGGAGATACAGGAAGGAAGTATGGCCACATCTGAGAAAACTTACGGTCCAGGGCTTAACCACCAGGACACTATAGTCTCTCTTTCTGGCTGGTCCAGCAGCTGGAGAGCCCAAGTATTTCCAAACAGACTGGAAGGGAACACATACAGTAGATACCATCCAGTCTTTGTCTCACAGCTCCTTTAAAATTTCTGAGCTCTACTTCAGAGCTGACTCTGTTTGCAGCTGCAGCAGCGACTAATTTCAAGAATAAAAGGGAGACAGTTCTTAACAGGACAAAATACTCCTTGGCCTTGGTGTGATATTTGTCTGATGACAAGTGCACAATTTAATGCAGAAATTTGTGCTGTGAGACACTGGACCATGACATTACTCTTCTTCTCCTTCTCTCCCCTTGCAATTCTTTTAGTCAGCTGTGAAGTTTGTGCCTCACGTTTTTCAAAATGTGTTCCCTGCTCCTGTCTACATTGTTGCTGTCTTTAGAGGTGTCCATTCAACATGCTAATTGCCCTGTGTGTTTGCTGAAGGAGTTCCTCCAGAGCCCCTTAGATCCTAGTTCTTTCTTAGCTAATTACCATGTGCCATACACTGGAGCTATGGGGCCTCAGGGTGATCATTTTGTTGACAATGTGCAGCAATAACCATATAATCACAGCACAATTATAGAGCATTTATGGAGTTATTTGTGCCATGTCATAGATGAAGTTAGCAAATGTAATTTACTTCTCACCACTAAAGAGGACAGAGTCTTAAGGTCAAAGGCTGAGCTCTCATTAAAAGCTCAATTTTTTTAAAACTACTTTTATAACAGTGACTTTCCTCAGATCAAATGAAATTATATTTGTTGAGCTTCTTTTTATATAGCTCTGTTTCTATCAGCTCTGAAACTCCACCCCAAATTTGCTGACAGGAAATTAACTTTCATAAGCTGAAGAAATAACAATAAAATAATAATAATAAAAAATCTCCAAGAAACTCCCCCCAAAACCCTCTCACCCAAATATTCTAAATAAATAAATAAATGCCTCCACAGATAAAAAATGTTCCCCATCAACTTCTGTCTCTTGGTACTACTTTTCTGTTCATACAAAACTCCTAACAGATGCAGAGTGATTAAGAAGACCAAAATTAAAGCCATTGTCTATCAAGCAAACATTTCCTCACATCGTCTGTAGCAGCACATTGGCTGCCACCTGGATGCTCAATGGTGTCTGGTGTTGTAAGGTGATGCTTGGATTGGAGCCATTCCGCCACGGATTAGGAGAGGAACTGGGGTTTAGCAGTGTGGTTACGATCCACTGAGAAACCTGATGGATCGGGAAAGGGGGAAAGGAAACTGACACCTGCCAAAGATGCCATCCAGAGTAGGTCAGACCGAGCAGAAGAGGGCAGGCTTTGGAAGGTTTGTCGGAAAGGAAAACAAGACAGTTCTTAGCATCGCTTGGGCCTTTTTTCAAAGATTGGTGTGTATATATATGGTAATGCCATACCAATAGATGTATATGCATATCAGCATATTATCATATATACATATGCATATATATGTTCATATGCATACAAACACACAAAACCTCCCAACATAGACCATCCCATAAATATATAAATTTATAAACATAGAAATATATATAAATATACAATGTATTTCTCTTTTCCAATAAAAGAGGATATAGGCTCTCAGACCAACTTTCATATATGGCAGCTTAGAGCAAAAATGTTTTATTCATGAATAATGTCTTTTTTTTTTTTTATAAACACATAAAAATGTGAAACAATAAAAGTGATATATACCTAATAATGACTGAGCCAATAAACCCCACCAGGCAACTTAGCTTTGGAAGTGGAAAAATTGACTTTGTATAACAAATTGCAGAATTATTAATCCTGTTTGAAACCCTTTTTATATCAGACCATTTACTTTAATTCTTGCTACTTTCAACATTATCATACATTATGCATTTTTCTTTGTAATTTTTTTTTTTTCTTTCTGCAAGTACAATGTGCTCCCAAACTTTAAAGAGCTGGAAGCATTTTAAAGAGAAGCCTACTGGGTAAAAGAAAAAGCAAGGGATAAATTATTTAGGCCATTCTGAGGTACTCATCCCTGCAAAAACTCCCTCACAGCGGTCCCTCACAGACCACTGATGAATTAAGCTTTGTGAAATGCCTGCAAGGGAAGGAAAGATCATCTCATCGTGTGAGCAGAGAAGTGGAAGCACAGAACTATTCTGGGTCTACACTAGTTGTGAAAGAAGCCTCCAGAGGGGACCTAAGCTAACCGTATTCACCCTTCCTTGTGTCGTCTGTCCACACAGCTGCCAGCTGAACATCATATGGGCTTCCTGAAAATGGTGGAAGGGGAGGAGATATGGGGCAACCTTGCCTTGAGGTGTCTTTCTTAAAGGATATAAGCAGGGACAAATAAACTAAATCTGGCGCTCTAACTTAAGAATGGAGGTGGGTTTTCAGACTCACCTGCAAAGAAGCTGAGAAAGACATGTGAGCTGAGTCAAAGGGTGGCAGGGGACAGATGAGATGGATTTGCACAGGAAAGCCCACTTTGTTATGCCGTGTTTCATCCGTGAAGAGCCTTGGCTATATACTTGGTGATATAAATACAGTGTATGTGGGCTTGGGCATGGGGGAGCTTGTATGAGAAGTAAGCTTCAGGCAATGTCTGCAATAAAAGAGGCAGAAACATCTGGTCTTGAGGGTGCTCATAATGCCTACCCTGACTGGGAGGTATCAATATAACCGCTATTTTCCTACAAGGCAAATTTTAGATGAACGGTGTAAAAGATGATGCATTTAAAGTAATCTAGAGCCTGAGGTCTGATGTCACTGAAGATCTACAGCTCCATTTGAGGTCCATGAGAGTCCTACATGACTTGAAGTTGCATAAGAGTTCAATAGTAAGACTACCCAGTTTATTGACTATAATCAACTGTCAAAAATTAGGCTAACATTTATTCTCAGCCTGTGCTGATCAGAAATATGGCTAGCAAAGGCCAAAGGCACAAATGTGATGACTATATAGGTATATCCAGCACACATACTTTTATCTCAGGAGAAAACTCTAAACCCTTGCACTGCCCAAAATTAAGTCTTAAAAGAAAAACCAAAAAGGAATGTGTTTCCATTTGTAATCTGCTATTAGTTCCTGGATACTTTTCTATTTGACACCATTACTTCTCACATAATTCTGTATTTGCTCTTTTTAATGCATAAGGCGCTGGCTACAACAGTGACAGCAAATATATAGGGTGCTTTCTGTTCAGTCATTTTAAGCCTGAGAAGAGATCTTATGATCTCAAAAAAGCCCAGCTAATCACAAAATAGGCAATCACAAAATTTCCTTTGAGTTCAATAGAACTGTGTTTGAACTATAGCCCCTTTGAGTTGAGGTAAAAGAATTCACTGGTTGGGTTTTGCAACTCAATATAACGGTATGCCAAAGCTGGCTAGAACAGTAATAATTCTTCTAGTCATTAGTAGAGCTTTTCAGTAAGAAGATATGATGTCAGCTGGCAAGCAGCAGTCCCAACTAGCCAGAGGGAGGTCATGTTTCTGTAGTGGGCCTTAAAGAATGAAATCCCTTAAACTCAGCTTCAGCAATGCCCATCTTCCAGGTGTGTTTAATCCCTGGTTTTTTTCCTTCTGATTTACAAGCCATGCAGTTCAGTAACAATGACACCACCAGCAGCTGGTTACCTTTGATTACTTTCTTTGGTTAGCAAATAGATAAACAGGTTAGAGGTCAGGTTTATAGAGAAATCTTTTCTGAAGAAATCATTTTAGTGTTCTACAAATTCTACCTCTGGGCAAGCCTTCCTCTAATCTTTCCCTGAATAGGTTAGATAATCAGCTTTAAGAGTCCTTAAAGATATCAAACGTTTTTTTCACCCCCTCTTCCTTTGCAAGATTGACAATTTCAAACTTTCATATTTTCTAACTATGCATAACGCATTTCTAGATGGAAACACTTGCTTAATCCAGTGAATTCTCCTGCAAAGATTTTGACTTAAAGAAACCTGGAGTTCCAACAACCTAAATTCCCAAACTTTTCTCTAGTACTTTTCCACCGGTTGACTGTCAGTCTGTACAAAAAGCCTGTCACATGTGAGTTGCCACCTTGGAAAGCAAGGATTCCAGTATCTTTTTCTCAGTTTCTCTAGTAACTTGTATGTCTGTGACAGATGTTTCTTCTTCCTTATTTTCTAAGGCATCTTTTAAAATCGATATTCAGCTCTGTAGCAAACTGAGTATTACTTTACCTCTGTAGGAAGGGAAGAATAGGCATCTCCATTGGATCGCTCTAGCAGTACCTATTTTTCTCTTTACTGATCATACGGTATGTAAAATTACAGCTTTACCTCCTGTGTCTGGTGTAGTGAACACTTCATGCGTGGTGAATCCATGAAGTTTTAACTGTATGTAAACAGTATCTCTCATTTTTTATGTGAAGAAATGAGTCCAAAAGGGGACCTAACAGCACATGGATTTTGGCAGTACGACCAAAATACTTATCATTCTTAACAATCAAATAATAATTTTGTGCATTTACCTCATTGATACTCTGTCTCTTTCCTGTCCACCAGTATCCCCATTATTCCCTGCTTATGCATCTCTCCATACTCCCTTTCTGCTATTACTGTTAGTAATCTGTGTAATACTGATTTTGAAGCTCTGACCACAGTTGGTGTTGCTGATAAAAAAAACCCCAAACAATCAAACAAAAAAAATCCTAGCCCTCACACGATGCTGTTGCAAAAAAAAAAATAATGTATTGTGCTATAATACAAAGCATGTGAAAAACATATCTGTATGGAGCAATATAGTTTCTCTTTCCAGACATAGAAGGAGATAGAAAGGGAGTAATAGGGGACTGGGGTGGAGGGAGGTTTGCTGTAATTTATGGTTTACAAGCATTTCTATGTAAACTTTTCCACACAGAGGGTCAGTTGCATAGAAAGAGATTCATTTGCATGAAGTGCTAAAGGTGTGAGCCCCAGAGCAAGTCAGCTCTTGGTGTTCAGGCACTAACAATACCGTCCATCATGGCACAGCCTCTAGGTAGGAAGGTACTAAGACCTAAATGAAGCCGAGTATTTTTTATTGTGGTGACCCCAGCACTGGGCAAATATTGTACAACATCTTGTACCAGCAGCCAGTGATTTACTTTTTTTTTTTTTTTTTTCTTCTCTCTGAATACAGTGGACAGCTGGTGAATCCTTATGTCTATTAATCTTTCAGTGCACAATCATCTCTTGGTATGTAACACTTATTTTTCAATCTTTGGGGCATCAAGTGAAGTAATGAATAATTCTGCTATATTCTTACAGGAGTGATGGGCATTACTGAATGACACATTAGGTTTGAGGGTGAAGACAAAGAGGGAGAGGGGAAACGCTGGCATAAGGCAAACAGCCTATTATTGCCTTTTCATTGCGGCAAACAAAAAGAATTCTTTCTAGTCTGCTCCTCAGGGGATCACCATAAAACTCCGTCCATCTATATATATTGTGTGTGTGTGTGTATGCATGTGAGTATCTGTGTTAAACTTTCTTGCTGTCAGGTAGGATTTTTAGTACTTCAAAGCTCTCGGTGTCTCTAGTCTTAAACTAAATTGGTGAAGCTATAAATGTTTTAATCTCTCTTGGCCCAGAAACGGAAATTTCTGTGCCAGCTGCACAGAACAAGTCATGGCAGTATGTAGCACAGAATATAAGACACGATGTGTGGTTGAAAAACGAACTCAGGCACCCAGTTTTATGTAAAAGGGAAAGGAGATGAGCCAATACTTTGGTAATTTAATCAGCTCTAAACTGAAAAGAAGATATGTATTTGATGCAGAATGGCCCACTGAAATTTATGGGATTAGGTTCTGATACGAGATTTTAGAAATTTCTTATTAATATGTTTAAAACTAGAATCTTTATAATTATTAATAACAAATCACATCAGTCAGGGAAGTAGCAATAGCAAGATGAGAAAAAGTCTGGATAAGTCTCTGTGTGTGAAACAGGGATTCTTATTCCAAAAGTTTCTTCCTCCCTTTAATTCTGAGGAGTGCTTGGAGAGTGTATATAACTTTTCATGGTCTCCCCCAATGATCGGCCCCAGGTGCAATCCAAATGTGCAATCTCTAAGTACAGTAAGTGGAGGATTGCAGTCCCTCCCAAACACTGTATCACGGCAGCATCGGTCCTCTTGAGATCCCTGTTCTTACTCTGATGGGTTATGATGTGCAAATACTTCAGATCAAGGTAAAGCAGACTGGAGAAAAATTCTGAGACAACACACTGATCTGGCTTAACACCCTTTTGAGGTACACCTCCCAGCTTGCTGTCTGTCTTTCTTTCCTTTTGCATTTTCTTTTACTGTCTTTCCTTATTGCAATATATGACAGCCAAACATGATTAATGAAGGTACACATTTCATTTTAACAATAACACACACACACACACACACACAAAACATCACTCACTGAACAAGAAGTAAGGCTGGACTGTTAACAGAGGCAGGAATATTTTACTGAGTAGTAAGCATGTTAAATAGTAGCCTTTGCTGTGTGTTGCAGAAAAGAACACAGAGACAAAAAAAATCAAAGAAAACTGTTGTTAAAGTTCACAAGTATGTTAGCAATGTGATTCAAATATTTATTATTGTTGTTGTTATTATTCTCTAGCCTACATAATTTGGCCACCTATATAACAGGAGCACAAGCAGTATAAATCATGTACTTTGTTGCAAATGACAGGTGTTTCTGGAGAATGGGATAATGAGAACATTTCAAGGGGTTACCCCACAGAATGTTGATTAACTCCTCCCCGGATCCTCCTTTCCAGATATACAAAATACTAGTATATAATTAAATATGTGGTTTTTGATTATCAGTCAAAGACTCTTTGAGAATGGTACCAGTCCTTTGGAAGACACTCAGCTCACTTCCAATTAAAAACTACCTGACCATAAATAATAAAAGTGTATTACATACAGAGTAAATAATGGTTCTTAAAATAATATATTTGAGGAGCTATATTTTAAGGACACCATATGTGTTCCCTGTATAATGAGTTCTTCCCTCTATCAGTACAACCAGCAGCCTTTCAAATCTAGAGAGCTAAAAAGATTAATTTGTTGGGTTATGTTGTTTTCTAAACATTAACCAGTTGTTTTTCCTTCTCCATCTTTAAAATTAACTTCTCTGTTTTCTGCATTCCCATTCCCCTTCACAGTAGAGAACACATTGAAATTTAAAAATAAATTTTCAGAAAAGAAAGAAGATTCTCATTTTTGGAGATGTAATCTTAATGCATGAATAAGAATGTTTATACAAAATATTTAAGTCTGTGTGATGTGTATATGTGTGTGTTCGGTATTATGTTTATATATGTAAGTTTTATATATATGTGTATATAAATACATATATGTTTATATATAATGTAGACATAATGTTAAAACCAGCTGCATTAGATGTTAATGACACACTGAATAACAAATATTTTATGAAACTTTTATTTGAAATATAGTGTTGGTTAAAAATAATAAAAAAAAAAAAATAATAAAAAAAGCATGGAATTACAGATTAAAAAAAAGAATGAGATTCTTCCATACCCTTAAATATACAATAACCCCAAAGGACACAGTGAGTCTGAGGTGACAACACATCACAGTGTGTGTGTATTCGGCTATTTTGAGGAGGTGAAATTATCTTTTTCCCATCTGAAAATCTTATCTCAGGAAAAAGAAAAACTTTTCCCATACTGGTTCTAGTCAAATTCCTACTGCATAATGAGACAAACTACTAGCTTCATAGAAAATGTTAATCCTTACATTTTGGAATATTTAGTGCTTAGGCCATTCCCCAGAGAGATGTCCATATGTACATATGCAAAACATAAATAAATACACATTACACCTTCTACATTCAAAACCCTGAAAATGTTTTACAAATTATGTAGAAAAGAAGCCAAGGATTGTCTCATGCCTTATGTATCATCCAGAATTGAAATCTACTTTAAACAGAAAATGGAACAAATATAGTCACCATTCCCAGTTTAAAGGGGAAAATGCAAAGCATTCAACGTATACCTTGAACCAGCTAACAGCATTTACATTTGCATTCTTGGAAAGACTTATAGATGACTTCAAGCTGTCAAAATCATGACTTTTATTAAGAACAAATTACACCAATTTGTAAATTATTCCATAATGGGACATTTGAGAGGTTTCATAGCTTTCTTTACTGCAAAAGCACAAAACAATTGAAAACAGATTATTAAGAGGAATGGACTAAAAGTTAGGAACAATATCAGGAAAGGAAGACAGCAAGGATCCACCACTGGCAACCACAAACACTGGAGATCAAGCAGTATGGTTTCCAATGGATTTATGAGGTTTTGATTGGATGACTTTTTATTGAATTATGTTAGAATTTTCTGTTATCTCTACATTTACTGATAATATTATTTTTTATTGTTCTCCTATTAGTGATCTGTAGTGGTTTATGCTTCTTGGTAACAATATAGATGTAATAGTTGTTGGGGCCTGCAGCAGGTCTGCAGGCAAGTTAGTTGACTTCAAAGACTTAGCCGTGTACCTTTAAGACAGCCACAAATTGTCAGGTCTGTAAACAGGGTGTGAAGAACCAGAACTTAGAACCGCAGCATACGGGCACTTACAGCAACAGCAAACAGCAAGCAAGAAGAAGAACACAAAAACCTATCAGGGTCTGACACCTGCGCTGTCTAAGATATATAAATAATTTGTATAAACAATAAAGGCCATTTTGTCTGAACCCAGCCATGCAGACCTAGTGTTTTATCAGTCTGCCTCGACCTGCATCACCACATTTGGTGACCCCGACGTGCTGATGTGGTCACAGTAAAGGGTACCAAAAAGAAACCCTGAGACTGTGCCGATGTGACCCTGGTAAGGGGTGTCAGGAGCAGATCCTGAGACTGACCGGCAGGTTGCTGGGGAGGCAGAGCCTGGTGAAGCGGAGTAGCGCAGCGAGCAGCTGCAAGATCCCAGGAGAACCTGACACCTGTAAGGTGAGCCACCAGGGCCAACATCGGGACTAAGTTATCTAAAGAAGATACCATGGTGCTATCAATGTGGAAATTAGTATTAAAGAAGCATGGAATTACTTTAGATGGGCTCTGGTTAAAAAATACATTATTGTGGGCCAAAACACATGGAGTGGAAGCATCCCCCATGACTGCTCTTAGTATGTCGACCTGGGACAATTTAGGATCAACACTGTCAGAAGCTCTGGAGAAAGGGGACAAAGAGGCGTCGGGGCTTTTTCTTACATGGGTACTGCTTAGACATGCTGTAGGCGGCTTCAAAAACCATCAGGGTGCAAGTGGGATCTTGCAAAGTCAGCAAGATGCGAGTGGGGGCTTGCAAAATCAGCAAAATGTGAGTGGGGGCTTGAAAAGTCAGCAAAGTACGAAGGGGGGTGTATCTTTTAAACGTCCCCTGTATCTCTTTTCAGAATACAGACAAGAGGATGAGAGGGTGGAGGAGGGGCAGAGTCTGTACCCCTTATCAGACGACACTCCCCAATGCCCCGAATCCCCAAAATCTGTCCAACAGCATAACAATTCCGAGGACGACAAGCAGAAACCTCAGCAGACTGACCCCAACCCCCCTGACTCCCCCACAACATTTTTGCCAGCGCATGCCCCTTCCTTCTCCAGCTGCTTCTCCCCTCCCGCCCACCCCCTCTGCTCCTCCCTTGCTGACACAGGATGGAAATGCCGAAAACCCGGATTCATGTCCAGGTACAACAACGTTATCAGTCACAGGCAATGAAGAAGTTGGAGGTGGTAAAAATCCAGTTTCCAGTGGTACAGTAATGACGTACGACCCTCGGCGATATTGGCGGGCTGTAAGAGATGGAGCATTAAGAGACGGGAACAGGGATTTAGTAGAACAGATTGGCGGACCACTCCTTGATCTTCCTACTCCTTCCACCGATGCACCACATGCATATCCTCTTGTAATAGGAGATGTGGCTGCTCCTAATCCTCATGTTCATACACCATTTGCTTGGAAAGTAGTGCAGGACTTGCAAAAAACTGTTTCACAGGATGGGGTGACTGTTTTCTGTCACGCAGAAAAGCTGTTTATAATTTACTGTATTACAGCAGTTGAAATGCATTTTGCTATCAAAAAAAAAAAAAAAAAAGGGGGGGGGGGGGGCGGGGGAGCGGAGCGGAATGAAGGGAATGTCCCCAGCAGAACGATTAGAGGAAGCATGTTATGTTTTGAACTTTTTGAAAACCTCTGCTGACCATGTGGTGCCTCTCATTGTGCGACATTTTGTGTCAATTCGCGACAAGTAGCAAAAGCAGGAAGGGGTCTTAGTACTCATGAAAGACCCTCGTACCGGCATTGGTTGGGACAGCATGAATTGTTAACTTCGGGGAGAGGTTATGCTCATGTTTCTACAGATGAAGGTCCTTGATGGATACCTGCTCGCTGTGTGCAGCCTAAGCTTCACGTGCCAGACCGAGGGAGCACTGCTGCCGCCAGTCAACCCAACAACTGATGTGTGGTCTCCTTACTGAACCAGTCCTTGTTTGGTGTGCCCTTCCTTGAAACTGACTTGCATTGTTGCAAAAAAAGTGAATGTATGTGGGGAATGAAGAATCTTACTGAAAGCCTTGATATTTTGGATAATTGATTACCTCTGTATAATGTTAATCCAAAAGAAGTTGATATTGTTTGCACTTTGAATGTCAGTAGTTGTCATTATGTAAATGTTAATGTAGTAGGAGGCTATGATAGGACCATGACACCCCAATAAATCAACACGTGAACATGCTGATAAGCATAATGCTCTTAAAGACAATATAACTTTGGATGAAGCATGTAATGATGTAGTTGATTTATGGAACTGATGGGAACATATTGCAGCGGTTTTCCACTTATCCGGAGCAACAGCAGGGAAAGCGTTAAAGAGTTAAATCACCTTGTTTGTTAGGCAGTTAAGAATGTGAGTCAAATCTGCCACTATTACATACCAGAAAGAGCAAGGATTGGCTTTTCGTTGTTGGCTCAAGGACATGGCTGTGAGGATTTGATGTTATGTGCTGCGTGGATTTTAGGTGCCCCGTTGCAGCAACATGTTACCAAAATCTGAGCAAATGTCAGCCTTTTTGGCATCCATTCACTCAGTTGGCAGTATTGTTTGTTTGCTATTGCCTTGGTTGCTGTTGTGTTTGCAAGGGCCCTGCGGAACATGGCAAACCTGGTACTAGCTGTTCAAAAACAAAAAAGGGGAATTGTTGGGGTCTGCAGTAGGTCTGCAGACAAGTTAGTTGACTTCAAAGACTTAGCCGTGTACCTTTAAGACAGCCACAAATTGTCAGGTGTGTAAACAGGATGTGAAGAACCAGAACTTAGAACCGCAGCATACGGGCACCTACAGCAACAGCAAACAGCAAGCAAGAAGAGGAACACAAAAACCTATCAGGGTCTGACACCTGTACTGTCTAAGATATATAAATAATTTGTATAAACAATAAAGGCCATTTTGTCTGAACCCAGCCATGCAGACCTAGTGTTTTATCAGTCTGCCTCGACCTGCATCACCACAAGTAGTCATTGAGCTGTCTGCACTCCTGAGATAGACAGTGTGCATTCCTCTGTTTCTGCATTCTTGCCATTAAATGTTAGCATTTGCAAAACCAGAAAGTTGTGGTTTGGTTTTTGTTTTGGATTTGTTTGTTGGGGTTTTTTTTGGTTGTTTTTTTGTTTGTTTTTTTTTTTTTAGCTGATGTTAAAGCCATCTGCCTTGCTGTTTTATTGGCATTTGAGAAGACTAAGAGTCGCTTCGATTGTGAGAAGAGTTGTGTTTGACTTCCACAATGAAGACCTCACAGGATAAAAATCTGCTTGTGTTCTGCCTAGCTACTGCAAATATCTCATCTGCTTTCTCTGTTGTTATTATTTTTTAAATCTGTGAGTACCTAATTATCTTGAGATCATCACTCTGCAGCCCCACTGGGTTTAAGCGGCCAAGAAGTTCAGAAAGATATGGAAGACCCGGATATACCTACAGACCAATTGATCATATTGCCTCATTCCCACTGGAAAGCAACCTACACATGATTATAATTTATTGCAAAAGAGACTGGAACCCCCATGTCCCATACAGCAGTATCTAGGCCATGAATATATGCCTTTGTGCCTACCTGCATCTTCTGGCCATCTGCTTCTCTTTTTCTCTTTCTCTTCTTCTCCATCTTCCACATAAACTAGAATAATTCTAACAGCAAACACTAAAAAGGAAAACAGTTTCATAACATTACATGTTCTTTTCTTAATGGTGGCAGTTTTAGGTCTCAGTATACCCTGAGGAAGAGGGGGAATTTGATACTAAATCTTTTGTAAATGTGTAACCTCACTGTATCAGAAGGAGCATCGACTGTGTAACTGCCTGTAAACATTTCATTTTCTTTCTGTTCTTTAAAAACTCTTGAGGGATTTTTCCCAGAAGTGAAGCAGGTAGCAGGAGGATTAGATCTCAAAATAGACTGAGGTGTCTTGTAAAACTGGAAATTAGTCATTACGTTTCTATTTCCACCATATTAAAAAAGTTGGATATTTAACAGGAGTTACAATTGCATCAGAAAAAAGCAAAGAGACACTGAGGACAGCAGCATGTTTGACAAAACCACCTCTTTTTTAGTATGTTAGCACTCCATTGAAGAAGCCATCTCTAGGAGCATGGTCTGCAGGCTTTCTGAAATTAGCCATGTATAGCATACCCCTGGGCTTGCCCTTTACTGATGCTCTGTTATTTAAGGAAGAGGAGGGCAAGATGGTGCAGCAAGCATCTAACATAACATCTAGCCATTACAGCACCTGTACGGAAACTGAAAAATATGGGTTTAGTTTAGATCTCAGCTTCTATGGATTGCATTACTTACCTGTGAGGAAAGTGGCTTAAATGTATGAACACAAAGCAGCACCTGTGACCATGCTATGGACCTCTCCAGCTGAAATGAAGATATTGTGCACAAGAGCCATGGATCCAGAAGAACGAAATGTTGGCTAGTGTGACTTAGAAGAGCACTATTTAAGGGAGACCTGGATTCAAGAGCAAGTCTGTATTTTAATCACTATTAGTGAATGAAATCACTTTGGGTGGGGACCATTAAATGTGTCCTACACAGAGATCTCAGTGAGCTCACAGACGAACCTCTCTGCCCTCTCACCAAGAGCTTCCATGAGAGGTGCATTATGGTCACCTAACCTGACACCGAACACCTTCTGCAGATATTTTTCACCTCCATGTAATGTAATGACTCAAAGCAAGGGCTTCACTTTGCTATTGCTTTGCATGCTAAGTATTTGCCACCACCTACTAACAACATCCCAAAATAAACCCAGAAATTTTTGAGAAAGCTACTCTATCCCTCACTCAGGTATCACAATCTGATTTAGTGAACCTTGCTTTATAATATCCATATACACGTCATCACCATGCCTACTACCTGACTTCATGTTGTCTTGGATTCAACCAGAAAGATAATCTCTGATTCCATGCCATATTGTGCTCCAGACTGATAATGTTATTTCTGATACCTGTGTTCCTTCATGTCCAGATCTCTAGATTAGTCAGGCTTGTTGCAGCCAATTAAAAACTAATACTATTTAGATCTGAAGGGAATAATTCTATTAGAAGTATCCAGAAAGTTTCTGGTAAAACAGAAAGGATGTATCGGTTGTCCCCTATAACTTCCCTATATTTTCATGGGAATTTGTCCCATAAAAAATAATACATTGAGATGAATCAGTAAGGTTGTCAATTGCAGCTAGCAGCAGAAGAACTCGAACAGATTTTTCAAAGCATTATAATTTGGCCTGATTCTGTTTCTTCATGATTGGTATCTTTTCAAAGAGAAAAGTTGCACTATTTCTTTTGTTTTGCTGTCTCAGGAAAATAACTGCTATTTGTAAAAATCAGAATGCCTTACCTCTTATAATTTTTAACAATTCTTTTTAAAAGATAAGAAGGTAGAAAATGTTTTGGGTTTGGGTTGTTTTTTTTTTTTTTCATTAATTAATTAATTAATTAATTAATTAATCTGTATTGTTTGGTGCTTAAAGAGAACATAGAAGAGGAGATGGGCAAAATGAATCATGAGTGCGCTTCACTTAGGAGTCGACACCAGAAATCTTTCTGAGGATTTCTTTTCACAGTTCTGTGGCTCATTGCTACTCTATGTATTTTCTCACATTGCTTACATTTTTTCACAATCTCAGGCAACAGTTTCATTTTAAGTCAGCTGGAATCAATTTTAAAATGGAGGACTGTTCATCCAGAAAAAAAAGTGTTCCTGTTTGCAACTAGATAACCATGAGTTGAAGGAGACGAGTTTCTGTGGCCTAGTGTCCACATCCCAAATCTATAAAATGAATTTGGACATCTGTCACAAGACAAATACACGGAATCTAAGCAAGGGGGAAAAAATAAAAAACTTCTTTTTTTTCCTTTTTAATACTTTATCTCTCAGCTCTATATGAGCTGATATGATACTTGTCAATCAATGCAATAGGAAATGAAACAACTGGAGTAAGTCTCTGTTTATCTGAGATGTGCAGAACTGCTTTCTGTTTATTTTTTTCCCTTTTCTGTAGACAGTATTACGTTTTCCATTGCCACCTGACAAAGAAACTTACGATTTACTGCGATACATACTAATGTAGCACATGTACAGTTTAAAAGAAAAGGGTAAGAAGAATCTATTGCTGAATAAAGTTTTACTAGGGAACACTGATTTGGTAGCTACTTCCTTTTGAGAACAAGGTGTGAGAAGACTTGTCTGGGGCTTCCATTCCCTGGCTTAGATGTTACTGTTGTTGCCTGAGCCTCTGGTCCTTGTCTGAAGGAGATTGCAGGCACGCCTGTCCTCCAGTCCTCACTGATGCTGGCCCTGACCTGCTGATCTGGATTCCTGGTGCTGACCTCAGACCTGTTTCATCACTATCCACTTGACTGGGAATCACTGCCTGTGGCTGACCCTGGGCACCATCACCAGACCTGTTCTTGCTGTCAGTCTCGGCTCAAGGCTCACCTTCCCCTGCTTAGTAGCCTGCTCTTGTTACTCCTTGATATGAATACTGCTATACTATCTTCCCAGGCAAAGTATAAATGTGCTAGGAGGACTGAGATTTACAGGGCTTAGAAGTCCAGTTTACTGCCACAATCCATTTTGCATACCAAGTGGCCAATGACATCACTTTTTGCAGATGTACTAGAAATATTCATTTTAAGATATCAGATTAATAATTTTGAAGTTATATTTATTATTAATGAAGCACAATGATACTCAGAGTTGTCATTTTCTCCTTTCATGTCACATGTCTTCTTTCAAAAATTGTATTACAATACACCCAGCAAATAGAAGATTACTATTGCCAGTCTCCTGAAAAAATGGCCAGATCATCATCAGGACACATCTTCCTTCATTCATGTTACTGAAAAATATTTTCTTTAATAAAATATTGATGAATTATGATGCTGTCCATATGAAAACAATACATTGATTCAAATTCTAAAGTTAGTAAAATACTCTTTATTTTTTATTTACTTTGCCACGGCACCCAGAAAACCCAGAATATGTAAAACTACTGCATTAGACGCTGCTCAACACATAACCAAAATTACCTAAGTTCTAAATAGTTTTTTTTTTGTTGTTCTCTTATTTTTAGTTTTGGTTTTAGTATTGGTTTCGGGTTTGGATTTGGTTTTGGTTTTGGATTTGGGTTTGGGTTTGGGTTTGGGTTTGGTTTGGGGGGGGGTGTTGCTGTCTTGACTTGTTGAGCTAAACACTGTAAAGCCAAATTTTGAGATAACTTCCTGGGAAAAACAAAACAAAACAAAACAAAAACAAAACAAAAAAACCTGTGAGAATTATCAACTATTTCTGAAAGTTGAAATCTTTAGATGAAAATGCAGCTGGGTCCTATGGTAAATCCAGAGATCGAGAAAGTCTAATGATTACTGCCCCAGGATAGGAACTCAGGTCTTCAAAATTTTCATTTCTGAGTCTGTGTCTGTCTTCTTGGTATGTCTTTGAGAAAACACTTCCCTACATCTCTTTGTTAATCTATAAAATGCTTCTAACAGCATTTGGATATACTGCAGGTCTCATTTACATTTTTTCCAAAATAATTTTGCTATCCTTAGTAGAAGAATCCACTTATATACAAAAATAAAAGCATGTTGTAGTGTGAGGTTTCCACTGCAACCCAAAGCCCTCGACCCTTCAGAAGTTAATTTCTCTCTGAAGATGTTGTTCTCACTTTTGCTATTTGTTATACAAGGAAACTAGAAAAAACACTTCCTTCCTCAGTTCCTTAATGAAGTGCAATGTAGGCAGGCTGAATAACATCAGTGATGTTCCCATTGCTACCTAACGGTCCATGGGTTATTTTAGGAAGGTTTTTCTGCTGGTGGTGGAAATCTATGAGTCTGTGATCCCCATCAGCTCTCTCCATCATTGGAGAGCTTCAGAATAAAATTTTACTTTCAGTACTCACACAACTGACTTTCCTTTTCTCTAGCAAACTCTTTTGCTGCAGTCTGGTCAGTGCATAGTGTTCTAGGTTATTGTAGGACCTAGAAGATAAAAAAAACCCCACAAACTCTGGTCTCATTCACAAGGTGAAACTAATGTAATATAATCAGATTATATGGTTAGGCAGGTCTGGCAGAAACAAGGCAGCATGAATCCTTTATTATCCCAGGACTTGACAGTATCTTGATTCAGGCAGTACATCCTGGAAATAGTGTCTCCCTAACACCTGTAAGATTTGTTTCCTGTTTTCCCTCTTTTCCCCTATAGGTCCAATTCTTACTTTCTATATTTACTATTATATGTAAGGTTGACCTAAAACCAACTATCTCTAAAGTTAGTTTATACTCCAGTTACTTCCATGATGAATAAACACTATTTCTCTACCTTCAGTGGCTGTCCAGCCTGACCCTGAAAGTTGTACTGGATGTTGCATAGAAGGTCTGCTCTTTTCTGGAATGCATCTACTGGTTGCTGTTGCTCTAGCATGACAGCAGCAGAGATATTTCAAATTCTGTTTTAACAGAAGCCACCTACATGACCTCAGAAGTTACATTTATTGCCCCTGTGACTAAATCTTTTATATTTTCCTACCTCCCACTAGTGCTCATATATAGTAATAACAGGACCCTGGACCCTGTTATTACCATAGATTGATAAGTATAAGTACTTGTCCCTTCAGTCAGCAGGAATCTTTGCACTAATTGTCATTTTAAATTATTGCTTTTGCTTACTGAATTCAGCTGTTGTCAGTACTGTGGGGTGCATGACCCAGTGAAACGGTGGATCTCTAGTGCAAAATACACTTTTTCCTTTCCTAAATGGCAGGGCAGACTCCAATGTTGTTCCTGGCGTTTTGCACCATTTGTTCCTCCTCAGCCCTGAAGCCTTGTCATTCTGTTTGGAGTATTAGTGTGGATCAAGACTATCGGGGAGGATGTGAATTGAGGTTGGCACAAAGTGTGTGACTGGCACTGGCGATGAATTCTTATTGTGTTGAGATTTTAGGCATGACAGTTATTGGTAAGACAATCCGAAATAATCCCATTCAAACCTGCCAGATTTGCTACAAAGTGATATGTTCCTGAAGATCCTTGCCAGAATAATGATTGATGCCCGCTGCCAATCAGTGCTGAGACTCAGTCGCTTCTTGTTGTCATTTAACTATGGCTACACAAAGCGTTTAACAAAATGAAGGGGCATATTTGACGCTTAATGAGTAAGGCTCCCTACAGTTGTTCATTTAATAGGCGCACACCTTTGTTCATGGAAGGCAAACCTGAGCACATTGCTTGACTCTCTTGTGCTTCCGTCAATCCATCACTTGAGCAGCAATAAAACAAACAACTCCCACCACCACACACACACCCCGCCCATGCTCATACACAAAAATCCCCACCAAAAATCAAGCTCACTTAAAATACAGTCAACATTTCAGCTAGTATTTACTAGGGAAATTATACATGCATTGCCCATGTTCTAATATCTCATCAACGTAGCTCTTAGCTTCAGTGATTAGACATTACTCCACAGATAGCATCAAGATATCTTTGGAGAAAAGAAAAAAAAAAAGATTGCTTGATTTTATATTATGTTAGTTTATATTTTTTGACACTTGCAAGTGAGTACAATTAATGGATAAGGAATTCTTTTTTAACACTATTTTGCTTAATTTTTATAGAAGTGCAGTGCTATGTTTTTGTAGATCGTCCCTCTCCAGCGAACTACTAAGTTTTAGGGAAATGCTTAAATTTCACAGGTAGCAAAGGGATATAAGTGTATGCTTGCATTTAAGCTTGTACTCGAATACTCTCTGAACAGAAAAACTACTAAAAAAAAAAAAAAAAAAAAAGGAAAAACTAAGGCACATCAGACCCAAGATGCATGTCCTAAAGGATTATAAACATGCCAAGAAGCCACGAGCAAAGGTACGTATAAAGTGCCCAGTACTTTACCTTAAGCTTCAGTCTTAGTGTATTAATTAAAAACTCCCAGAGACTCAGGACACAGCAATTATATTGATGTAGTTTTTCTTTTATGCAAGGAGAAACTCAGCTGATAATACTGATAATGGCACTTGCATAGCATTTTACGTTCACAAAGTGCTGTACCAACAACACATAAACTACACCCTGGTTTGTATTATTTCTTTTACTGCTGTTACAAAATGGGTTTTAGAGGACAAGGAATAGGGACAAAGCTCCCCTGCAGTTACTGCACTGAGGGCTTCATCTAAACTAGTTTTTCCCTTGGGTTCCTGCTAAGTCACGTTCTTTTTGCTTATATCTTTTGTTCTTTTTCCACTTTAATCATAAAAAAAAACAAAACCAAAACCAACCAACCACCACCACCAACAACAACAACCAAAAACATGCCAAAACCCAAAACAACAAACAAACCAAAAATCCAGATCTTCTTCTCTTGTTTCATATTATAGTTATCTTAAGCAGCATCATTGCAGTGTTTGGACTGGACATCAATGAATTCTGTAGATTCTTTTAAGTTGCAGTCCAAGCACTTAGCATTAGCATGATTTTATACTCACCTGAGACAAAACAAATGACACACAGCTTTTTTTAAACAACATCAACAACATTTAACAGCAGGAGGATGAATTATAAAGTTTTCGGTGTTGCACATTAAAATGTCTCAACAGACACCAAGATGCTGGTTCAAAAGTCTAATCCCAAACAGTCAGCTCTTCTCCAAATGTATTACTGCACTTATCAAAAACTGGTGGCTATACTAACCCTGTTAAACACTTTACACTCATCATTAATGACAGAGTATTTCCCCTGCCTCTGTTTCTGCACTACAACAAATTACACCAGTTCTGCCTTTCTCTGGGAACATGATAAGGAGCTCTTCTGCAACTTCTTCCACCATGTTGGGAAAGAATGGACCAACTTTGCTTTCTATTTCTTTCATTCTTTCCAACTAAAAAACTCAACAGTTTTGCAGTCCTCACTGACATGAAGTCACGTCCAAGCTAGGTACCAGAATACTGAGGATCTCAGTTCCCAAAATTTCCTGTGAATGTAACCAACACTCAAAATCCTACAGCAGCAGGGTCTGCTTAGGAGCCACAAGGAATCATTAAAACTTTCCTTTCTCTCCCTTAATAGTTCTCTTATATTTCCTAAACTTATTTATTTGCTGAAATAAATCTTAGTATTTTTTCCCCTAAGCTCTGCCCTTTACTTCCTAATCTTTATCTGTGTCTTCTGAAGGAATCTTTTACTCGCAGCCTTCAGCTGACAAAGTCTAACTCCAACAGATCCGTTAATAAGCTGTGCCTATATTCAGCTATGTCCTGACAGAAATGTGCACATTATATTAACCGCATGCTAATCTGCATTAACCAGAAGCGTAACTTGTGTCTTCTTTCACAAGAAGGCTTTTTTGTCACCTTTTAAAAACCATTTGACCAAGTTCACATGAGTAACTGTGTTATTCTGCTGGCTTTTTTCAGAGCTATGCAGCTTGGCAATTAAATTACTTGAAGTTGCTAAGTTATTGTGCTGTGTGTGATAGTCACGTAGGTGTATACAGAATCTGCTGCATTTAATCTTCAATGGGTGGAAAATTGCTGGCACCATGAATTTTGCCAACCTTTGCTTCTGCCCCCCTCCTTACTTTGCAAATGGTTGAGAATCTAAATGCAAACACATTAAGTGTAAAGAATGGATTTGGCATTTAAATTAATGGTTTCATGTCAGAGACAGTACAGGTTTTGTTTGTTGGGGGAAGGAGCTAAAACACGCATTAAATCTACTGAATGGCTTCAGGTGATTGACCAGCACATTTTGTCCAAAGGATGAGTTGCAGAAACAGATCTCAGCTTGTGAAATGTCTGGCTGACTTTCAGCATTATATTTTTTTCCTTTTTTTTTTTTTTTTTTTTTTTTTTTTTTTTTTGCTTCAAACTGTCTTTACCCATGAACCAGTAGAGTTCCTCCCAGTACAAACTATCAGGTTTCACACTACAGGTTTTCAATGGCTGCCAATCTGGAGGACTGCATATATCTACCCCCAGACAGCTGCATTATGGAGCTAAAGGAACTGCATCTAAATTCATGAGCCGATAAAAAGTAATCTGGCTAAAGTCTTTTTTATACCAGAATATACACTGATAATCACACCCCCTTGAATTACAAATGTTCCATAACCATTCAAACTGGTACCGAGTTACTGACATTATTTGAAGTAATGACATAATAAAACACACTTTAAAAGACAAACCCATAATTTACTTACTTCTCGCTTAAAAAATGTTTCAAAAATCTTTTGAGATTGTAATTGATGGGGTACCAGATTTCATAGACCATCAATGACTGGAATATGTTTTAATAAACTAGAAAAATTAAAGCCACTTTAGCTTACTAGTTAGCTTCAGATTTCTGGGGGTTTTTGGTTTGGGGTTTTTTTGTTGTTGTTTTTTTTTTTTTTTTTTTTTTTTTTAAATTATTATTATTTCCTATGTTTTCCCCCTTTATTTTATCTTCCTGTGCAGTTATCTCTCTCTGTCCCCCTCTCCCTTATATTACAAAACTGGAGCTAAAAATTAATTAAAATCTATATTGACCTGCAGCTTTGTCTAATTAACAAAAATAGGGGGGGTTCTTTTCTCTTTGGAAACAACGGGTATATCTCCATTCTCAACTTGATACTGTTATAGGGAAGTATGCTGAAATGAGACATTTGATGCACCCAGTTTAGGCAGGGCATCTAACTTGCTTCATAATTGTGTGACTACCTGCCTGTCTGTGCTGTACAAAAGATAATTCAGAAGATTGCTCAGCAAAAGGGCTTGGAGGAACTTGCAGCGTCCATCTGTCCTTCTAACTGGCATCCACTGTGTACTAGCTGAGATTTCAAGGAAGTCAAAATGATGCTGATATCTCTCCATTTCTTCCACACCAGGAAGAAGTCAAGCTAATTAAACTCCACAGCTTTTGTTTTCAAGTAGAAGTGAATTTTTTATAGGTAGTTGAAGCTCAAACAAATTAAACTAGTTCTCTAAGACATTATGCTACATTCTCCTTTCCTGGGAGCTTCCCACATAATTTTGTGAAGGGACTGAAGAGTGATCAAAGTGTCAAATTCTTTCAGTCATGTGATTAAAGACTCTTATGGGGTTCCTTGAACAGAAAACTTAGCCAGGTCTTGGCTTTAAAATAAAGGAGAGCACTGCCATTTCCTGGGTGAGATCCTTAGTCTTTTAGCTTTTAAATATGGCAAAAGAAAGTGAATCAAACCAGTTAACCTGGATGCCTGTGAGTTAAGAATGGTAAAAAAAGTGGTTTCATATTGCAAGGTATATGTTTTCATTAAAAATAAGAAATATAAGCAAAAATAGAAGAAATTTCTTCCCCTACAAAAAACAAACCTCAGCACATAGTAGTCAACATGGATATAACTTTGCAACTATTCATAGGGGGTGTTTTTTAGTTGAAGATGGTGGTGAGATCATGAAGTAAAAGTAACTAATTTTAGTGTTGCAGGGAAGTTCACAGTCCGTAATGTCAGGTTTCTAATTTCTAGGGTTTCCATAGTGAATCCTGCAACTCTCAGCTGACTTAAGTCACTTCCATTGACAAACTCTACCAGTACTTGTGTACATATGTTGTAACCTGCCTAAAGCTGAAAGATCTTCTTTATTCCAAGGAAATGTGATGTAATAACAGAACAATGACAGTGTTTGGGTTAAATTCTGTATCTGTAGACTCACAGGAAGAGTAGCAAAAAAGTATGATTTGTATTTATACGGTAGATCAGTACTTTACAAAATGCCAACAGCTAGTGGTTTTGTTGTAATGAGTACCAACATCTGAGTAAACAAAAGACTACTTAAAGACATTCCATTTAGCACTACTTGTGGGAAATTAATTTGTGGGGGTCTCTCAGCTGCTTATATTTAACGCCCAGACTTGTCTTTCAATACATCTGGGTCCAGCTGCCAGGGTACAGTACTCTACCTGTTCATGCCTTAAACCTCGGTTCTCCACCTACAATTTGAGTACTCACTGAGCATAAGAGTGAAAGGCGCTGTGCGTGAAAACAGAGTGGTGATGTGACAGCAGGAGAAGACAACTTGCTGGCCTATGCCACTGCACTGCACGAACTGCTGTGTTCCAAGCTGGTGGTCCATCTAGTGGCTGTTCACCAAGTACTTCACAAAAGATACTACAAATCCTTCAACAGGCAGTGACTGAATAATCTGTCTTCTCAGAGCTGCCTCCATCTTTGTCCCAGGACTCAGACATGGACTCAACCCTAAAGAATGATACATTATACTGCTACATAAAGGAGTTGTGTCTGTTATCTCTTCACCTGTTATGCCTTTAACTCTTCCACCTGTTTTTTACTACTTTCTTCATGATATTTCCCATTTTTAATCAGGTTACACATCTTACTTATTTCATAAACAGGAAGAAAGGCAAAGATTAATTCCATTGTATTTTAGACTTAGCTAGGACCATTTATTACCTTAGTCTATTTATATGATCAAAAGAGAAAAATATACTTCCTGAAGTGTCAATTTACTCTGCTTAGATCTGAATCACCTTGGAGGTTCCTCTAGCTTTCCAGCAACTAAAGGGGAAGCAGAGTAATTCATCTAAAGTATTCTAGCCTAAATATCTCAGTTATGAGCCTAAAGTTGGTTTCAGCCTTTGTCTTCACACCCACAATACAGCCTGCAAATTGTTCCTTGCCTCTCTGAACCACCTATTTCTATTCAACCATTTTGTTTAAAGGGTGATCTCATTGGTGTCTGGATACCACATTTTGCTCTGCGAGCCGGATCTTGCTGACTTGCTAAACTATGGTAATGCAACCTAGCTCAGGAGTCTACGTAGAAATAAACAGTAATGAGCTAGTAGTAAGAGAAAGCAGCATGATGCATCATTGATGGAATTTCACCTCAACTGTAGTAAATTGAGGATAGTTGAACACTTGTCTTTACACAATCCTGGAGACAAAGATGAATTAATTATTAAAGACTATGGTATCAGTACAACTGCTTTTCAGCCAGGCCCTTGAATCCTACCCCTTAAAAAGAGATACCAGAAGCTCTTTGTGTGTGTGTGCGCACATGTTTGTGTGTTTTGCTTTTACCACAGCCCATCAACATAAATATACCACTCCCTTAGTTAGAACCCATCTGCTCTGTTGACAATGTACTCAAATTGCAAGCAAGCATTTAATGGTGTCATGCTGAAGCACAACAGAGTGGATGCTGAGAGAGCCTTAGGAGTCACTAAAATGAAAGGGCTTTTCTTTTAATTTCAGTCACCAGAAGACTTTGAACAGAACATGACATCTTAGCCATCTGAGCTTTTAAAATGAGACTTTGGCAGGTACACAATGCTCAGCTCTGTGGTACCTAAATAACTGAGGCTTTGAAACATCAAAGTACTCACACCTTCAAACACTCAAGTAGCTTTATTTGAAAGAATCCTTTCACAAAAGAAGACTAACTTTGCCATTTGAGATCAATGGATCTTTCTGAAACATAGTGTCCCCAGTTTAGATTGGAACACATCCGTTGTTTACTACATATTGACTAGCAGTGTTCCAGGTGCAGAAGGAATTTGATTAAATGGATAACTTTGTGATGGCATGTGCCCTACAGAATTAGGGATGACATTTGAAAAAGGGTAGAGGGGGGATTATTACGGCAAAAATTAGACATTTCCAGACATTTCACTGTTTATATGTTCATTTTATTTTATTTTTAATTAATTTAATTTACTTTTTCTTTGCTTTGTTTTATTTTATACCCAATAGATTTCTCGAGGACTAAGAACTGAGATTTGTGGCAAATCAAGGATGTGGCAAAGGGTTAGGCATTGGTGACATACTCTTTTTACAGCCATGTAGTATCTCCTGGGTTGTCTTTTCATCAGCAGGTTTTGCTCTGACCTCTAAAAGTTTTACTTCATTGTTGAGTTCCTCTTCCTCTCGCAGCCACCCTTCAGAAACCCTGGCTAAGGCAGAGCATGAAATTGATACCCTACCCATAGGGATCCTACACTTTTTTGACATGCAGATTTGCTTTATTGTTAAAGTTATTATAATTAAATTTTATCATTATCAATTTAGTCTTCTAATTGGTACATACAGTAGTCATTTATATTTCTTGTTAGTGCATAATACGCAAGAAACCAAATCCCAAAAGGAAATTATGTCATTAAAGTGACCTTTATGGAAAATTTATGCCTTTACATCCAAAACAGTGATGCTCAACCAGCACTTAACAACTTCAGCTTCTGTAAAAGCACAGAAATCTATGTATACTGGTATAAACTTAGAAGGACCTAAGGTTCTGGTTTTTCTAGCTGGCTATGGTGGCAGCCAACCTGGTCTACCTAAACCCAGTTACAAATCTTCAAATCTTAATTGGAGTCTTGAGTAACCTGGTATAAACCCACCTGATTCTGTCCTCTTCTTCTATGATAAACTGAGATTTTCACACCCACTACCCTCAAGTGGCTCGATTATTAAACATTCTCACAAATCATCCACTACCTAACCATGGAACTGAATTCAGAACAAAGTGGAGGAGTTAGGGAAACTTTTTCATGTAACTATGACCAAAAGAACTGAGCCTGTGTATGTCTTTCAGTACTGTCACTCACATATGCGGTGAAGAAAACGGATTATTATTTCCATCTGACTCTCAGTAGATCTGAAATCTTAAACTTGATAGTATTACACTCAAACTGTTGTTGGTGCAAAAGGAGTAGTATCTCTTGTATTTGAAGCTAACACTTTATTACTAGTTTAAGTAATGTTTAACAGTTTAATAAAAACCTAATATTTCAGTCTTTTATAGTACTTGTACCAATCCACATAGTGAAAATTAGCACAGAAAAGCCCTTTACAGCTAAAATTGTTATTTAAAAAACTTAAAAGTTCTCTTTGCTTTTATACTTACTCTTCCATATACCTCTGAGTCACACTGTTGAAAGCATCAGCCCTCCTAAAGAGGACTGCATGAGATGGAGTTACAGGTCAGCCATGTCCTGACACAGAGAGGTGCATGATGTTCACTGCAGGGGATTCCCACTGTTCAGTTTTCAGTCCAGTTGTCTTTCCATGTCTCCTCCCTCTCCCCACCACCCACCCACCCCTGTCCCCTTTTCTTTGCATGATCTCCTCTCTCTTTATGGGTTCCCAGCTGAAGTATGAAAGTGCACTACAGCCTCCACCAGTCCTAAAATACCATAAAAAGCTATTGTTCGTTACACAGATGTGACTTATGTACTCAGTTCAGAGACCCTGTACTGTCAGGTCAGTACAAACCCTGTGGGCTTATATCAACAAAAAATTTACTGGGATAAATTGGGGGAATATTATCATTATTTATAGTCCAGGTACTTAGATGTTCCTACCTTTGAAGCTTGGTCATTAGGCAGTAAATTCTGCAGAATTAAAAGGAAAGAAAACAGACCTTCATTTTATTGTTCTTCTGTAAAAGTAGACGTTTGAATTGTCTTATCTGTTTGTAAGATTGTTTATTTATGTTATCCAGAGTTAGGTTTTAAAAATATATTTAATTAGAATGATCTTGATAATAGCCTACACAAGATCTTTGGCAGCTTAGATAAGGGCTTTAATCTCTAGACTGCAAAAATATCTCCTCTCCATGTATCCCTGAATCCATGACTGCTTTCCCAAGTTAAACAACTACATGTAGATCACTGCAAGGTAATTTAGTTTATCAGCCCTGTAGAGATTTGTGATCCTCTTGGGCATGAAGCTGACTTGAGATTCTGCCATTCCTTTTCTCCAGGAAGGTGTTTAATGCAGCAATATTCTGTTCATATATAGATGTTAGATTACAGGTGTCTATCTATATATTTGTATCTATAAATATGCACACAAATGTTTACATATATAAACTGGCAGATAGATGCAAAATGGTGGAAAAGCATATTGCACTTTTTTGTTTGTTTGTTTGTTTGTTTTGTTTTTGGTTGGTTGGTTGGTTGGTTTTTTTACCTGGGTTCAAGAAATGATTAGATAAAGAAATGAAAGGGAAATCCACCTAAGTCTGCTAAATACAAACATGCAGCCTTTAGCTCAAGAAGCTTTCAAGACAAACGTGAATGCTGTAAGAGTACACTACGAAAATGTATTGCAGACCCACTTGTTATTCTGGTTTATTTTAGTTATCAACTACTAGCCAGTAGTGGAAAGGGAATATTGGCCTTGGTGAACCTCTGGTCTGATCCAGCATGACCAGTCTTATGGTCTGATGCTTTTACTCCCTAAATGAGTTAGTGAAGCAAGAACCCCCAGAGGAACACATGGAATACATTTTACTTGATCTCATTTTAAAACTGACATGTCTATCAGCTGCAAAATGGAGGTTTAATAGCAAAAGAGATGACATTTGCTCAAATTCTGGATTAAAAGTGTGCTTCTGAACCAACAAAATCTTGCTGATTTCCACAACATGTTGTGTCAACCATATGTTCATTATATCTATGACAGAAAATAAGTTTCAAGGACTGTTGAAAAATTATATTAAAAAGAAAGGCAAATGAAGTAGATGATCATGCCATTTATTGCTTTCTCGGTAGCTCTTCTGATATCACTGCGACAGATCCTGTGAGAGAATAGAACATGGTAGTACTGCAAAGCTTCAAGTAAGAGATACAGAAATTTGTCTGGAAGAAAACTAGATCACTGAAAAATAATCTTTTACATTTCTGCCAAAAGTCCTATACCTCTCTCCCACTGATGTACAGAAGGCAGAAAAATATGACCTCAATATTGCTCTTTCACCATTGACTCATCCCAGAATTGATACACTTGTGCTGTGGTTGCCCTGAAGTGTAATAGTGTACCATTAAATTCCAGCTGCAATACCATTATATTGCTATTAGAAAAGACTGCCAAGCAACACAATTTTTCAAATAAATATAAATTGTGAATGGCTGAACTGTGAAATGCCCTCAAGTGCCCAGGAGCAGGATTTTCAAGTGTCCTTTTTCAGTGGACAAGGTTTATGCTCGCCGGCAAAGGAATGGCTCAGTTTCTCTTTTGATTTTTAGTGGTAGTCTTAAGAGGCACATACAATAAAGAGCCATACAGAAGTCTGGGTCATGACCTCTGTGTAGCCTGGTGAAAGCACTGAAGTTCTGATGACTATTACCGCTGAGAAAGTTGCATCTGTGGCCTCAAAGAGCTGGTTCAAAACCTGTTGTGACTCTCAGTCCTATCCAGTTGTCATCCTATTATTTTGTGCTGTTCACCAGCTTGCTTTGTTTGCCTTAAACTAGGGCAAAATTCATCTATAAGATAATCAGAATAACACCAGCAAAGTACACAGCCTGTTATCTAAACAAATGAAACAAACATAAATCTTTGGCTTTCATCAGGCCTGTCTCCCTGAAATTCACACTTCTGTGTCAAGAGGATGTTTTTTACACCTACTCAGCTGGAATACAGTACACACTGCATGTTGATAGCCAGCATTTTCACACCCACTTATTCATGCGTATGCTAATAGTTTTCTCACTACAACTGCTGTGCTTTGTTCAGGACCCCTTACAGCTGTTGCAAGCATGCACCACCAATCAGGCAGCTTCTGGGTAATTTACACCTTCTTCCTACCCCATGGTATTTCCATAGCTGAGTACACAAGATATGTATGACCATCAGCATTGACCACCCAGAGACTTCATGTTCTTTCCTATCAACTTATAGGTGTAAAACAGATGGGATACCCAACAGATACAGCGTGAGTGATGTTACCTGCAAGTGGAACTCTAGAGTACAGTCGCATACAGTCACTTAACAGCACTTTGTTAACAATTTCCAACTGTTTTTATGCTAATGTTGACAAATATGCATAGATATAGATGCTTTTAATCCTCAAGAAATATGAGTTTAATCATTAATTTGTATTTAAATAACTATTTATATAAGAGGGAAGTGTGGTTTAAATCACAGATCGGTTGTGATTCCTTGCTTTAAATACTATCCCAATTGTTTGACTAGTATGCCAGACTGCGAATTACAGCTTCAGCAATTGCCAGTGCCTTTTATGGCTAATTCTGCTGATCTTTGTTCATTTAATACCTTTAAATTAATGATGGGAAAATCTCCAAAGTAAGGTTGGGCAAATCTGCCAATGGCAAAGAAGGTCTTTTTCTCTGCTAAAGCTCTGCCCTGGGACTTGGGAGAGCTTTCTTCATTTATCACTGCACTACAATTTTTGTGGACATTTACTTAACAGCATCTAGGGATTTCACTGCAGGATCTGAAGAGATCTGTCTAGCTGTGGGTGTCTGTCCCATTTTTGTGCTGGGGGTGGGAGAATGTGTGGTGGTTTTTAATACCTGCTCTTGTAACAACACTGGCTATCAGCTAAAACCACAAACAACTTCACTTTCTGTTAATACATTGGACTGGGAATGATGGCCACAACACCCTCTCCAGTGTTATTGCTAGAGTGGGGAAAGTTCTTCAACTGGTGTGGGGCAGGCAATTATATAGTGTAATCTCTTCATATATCTCAGGTAAATATCTACCAAGTTTGAGCACTTGTATCACAGCAGGTAAACTGTGTAATCATTCCTTGTTTCAAGAATTCCTTTCAAAATTTTCCTTATCCCTATTCCTGTGTCCTGAGCTGTTTAAATTGCAGGTCCTTTGAGGAAAGGACTTGTTCAAATGAATATTAGCACAATGGGGTTCTGACCTTAGTCTCATGAGAGGATAAAACACATCTGAGATTTCTGGAGTCTCCTCCTATGACAAATCTTTGTTGTCAAATGAGGTTTTTGTGAAACATGGAAGATTAAATAAATTATGTCCAATGACATGGTGAAACTCCTGGAGATGTTATCTTGAAGGGACCCATCACAGCCTTTTCTGTAAATATTTTTTATTATAGTGCTTTTTTCATTATCTTATGAACCTTCTCTTTATTGGAAATCAGCTGGATATGCCCCTATTCAGCAATGAACTGACTCTAGAGGATCCTTGGGGACTGACTTCAGAGTTTCATGGGGATTGACTGGGGTTTTTTGATCGTGTAGTCTGACTTCCTATACCTCAAAACCCCTTTTTTTACTAAGGTATATTGTATTACAGGAATTGATTTTAGCTAAAGTAAATAATTTCACTATTTCAAAGGCCAGTGGTTTAACCCAGCCGACAACCAAGCACTACGTAGCCTCTCGCTCACTCCCCCTCACCCAGAGGGATGAGGACAAGAATTGGAAAGGAACGTAAAACTCAAGGGTTGAGATAAGAACAATTTAATAGGCAAAGCAAAAGCCGGGCACACAAGCAAAGCAAAGCAAAGAATCCATTCACCACTTCCCATGGGCAGCAGGTGTTCGGCCACCCCCAGGACAGCCGGGCTCCATCACATGTAATGGTTACTCAGAAGACAACCGCCATAGTGCCAATGTTCCCCCCTTCCTTCTTCTTCCCCCAGTTTATATACTCAGTATGATGCCATATGGTATGGAATACCTCTATGGCCAGTTTGGGTCACCAGTCCTGGCTGTATCTCCTCCCAATTTTCTGTGCCCCTCCAGCTCTCTTGCTGGCAGGGCCCAAGGAACTGAAAAGTCCTTGACTTAGTAGAAACATCACCGAGCAACAACTAAAACCATCAGTGTCCTATCAACATTGTCCTCACATCAGAGTCAAGAAAACTACCTCTATCCCAGCTGAAACCAGGACAGCCAGAAGTAAATAATTTCACTATTTTGAAGTGAGATTATCCTATTGAGTTCAAACAAGGCTGGGGGGGGGGGGGGGGGGGGGGGGGGGCGGGGAGGGGAGGGGAATGAGGCTGAAGTTCTATGTAATGACAAAAACCTAAATGACTCACTACTGCTGCAATGGAGATGACTTCCTCCTTCCTCTGTCCCTCACACTCACTTGAAATATTTGACAATAAACTGAATATTTTTACAACAACATAAATGAACTGAATGAGCCCAGAGAGTGATAAAATGAATGTCTAAGACTGTACAAGGTGTACGCAACAAATGAGGGAGCCAATGGAAGAGGGAGCTTGGACCAAAAATAAAATCATAGAAAAATACAATCATCATTTAGGTTTGAAAAGAGCTTTAAGATCCTTGAGTCCAAACGTAATAAAAAAAGGGAAAGAAATGAGGGACTAGGAGTTGCTCTTTGGTGAAACTGTTTAGATTGCCTTAGATATCTATGGGATTGATGAATCATACCACACCAACTCTCCTTTCTTATTTTTAGTCTGAGCATATGAAAAAGGGATTCTACACAGGCATGTAAGGAGAAAAATTCTCTGTAGCACAAGTAGTTTGAACTGATCTATTCTATTTGCTTACTTAGTTTTCATTTATTTTTTTTCACTAAAATGTCAGGTGATACTAAAACTATGTTGAAACACCCTTCCTAGACTTGAACTAGACCTTTATTTTGTCAAAAATAGGAAATGGGTTTCAAGATCCACCTTGCATGAAAATGCACTCATTACTATTAGTAATATTTTTTAGCTTCTAATTCTTTGTTGATACTTTCTTAGGACTTGATGAATGATGCATCTAAGCAAGAGTTTAGGGCAGTGACAAGTCCTTTATAATAACCGGGTAGGTTAATGACATTGGAGAAAAGAGTTTGCAAGTGAGTGAGAGAGAGAGAGAGAGGTAATTGTTCACCCAGCATGCTCAGGCTGTTAAAATCATCTGCATCAAATGACAATGGTCTGAATCAGAACTTGTCTGAGATGTTACATTTCAGCCCAAGATTTTTAAAGGGTAAGGGGAATCACAAGGTGAAAAGCCTACAGTTAATTTTTCAGCTAAAGTTTTCTTTATTTTTAATTAGAATCAATGTCAGACTGATCTGCCTTTTTTTCCCTACACCACCTCCTCTTTTATTTTTTGTAATATCGGACTCACTGTCAGTTCTGTAAAATAAGTTCTTACATATTAGCAACTGCAAAAAGAAGAATTTTATATTCATGACTTAATCAGAATGCGCAGTGAACCAGAAGGAGGTAGTAATGTGTAGCTAGCTCTTGGCTGTTGTCAACCTCTTCATTAGAAGGGATGCCTGGGATGGAGCTGTCTGATCCCTTCATGAATCAGGTGGATTCCAAACATTGTTTATACCCACCCCCACCCCCCCACCCCACCCCACCCCCCCAAAAAAAAAAAGAAAAAAAAAAAAAAAAGAGAGAGAGAGAGAGAAGGAAAAAAACCCAGAAGTCCATATAGCTCCATGTATTGAAATTCCTACAGTTTTCTGACTTGCTGTGGCTTCTCTTTAACAAGGGAAAAATTGCACTCTTTCCACCGATACAGATCTTCCTAGGACAAAATTTCATTTTATTTTAATTTATGGCACCTACTATGCCTCTAATCAGAGCAGAGGCAGGAACTATACAGTCATGTAGCCATGTCTGCAAAATTCAGATATGCAAGCTATACCTGACATTACATCTGGTGTGCAGGCAGATAGAGAACAGAAAATGTACTTTTAGTTGACCACTGGTTTGGAATCTGAGTAAGAAACCTAACCTGTGAGAACACTAGACTTTGGAGTTCAATAGCAAAGAGAAAAGAAATAAATCAATGGGTTTGGGTTTGTACACCACGAAGTTTCATTCAAATTGGAAAATGTTGTGTTTCATTTTCAAGTTATTTAAGCTTTTTTTCCCCCTCCTTTTCTTACCCTTTAAAAAGATCAATTTCAAAATGAAAATGACATTTTGAAATGAAACATTCTAGTTCATTCTGAAAATGTTGATATAAAGCATTCTGACATTTCCTAAAACCATTTTCTTTCATGTGTGCATGTGTATATGAAGACTACTTGAAGGATGAGACTTGACCTTATAAATTCATACTTGTTGATAAAACAATACAGGTAGAGGTGTGCATAAAAATGTACTTTTTCTTTTGCTAAAAATATTTCACCCAGCTGTAAAAAGCCTAGAGGAATAGCTGCAGGATTTAACCAATTATTGTGAACTATATGAAGCAGACCAACCCTCTGCAGTAAGCCCCACAATGTTGCAATCTGAAACAGCCACAGCCATGCCTCCTTCCCATTTTCTATACCATCATGCAACAGCCAATCAACAACAAAATAGCAATAAAAAAATTATTTTAGGGGTTCAGCCTTTGTCCAGAGAATTATATTTTAAAGATCATTTATACCATTAGGCACAATGGTTTATGAATGCCCAATTGAATGCAAATGACAAGAAAGAGTGGATCTTCTTGGTCATTCAATTTTGCAGGGTCACATTTTGTTATTTTAATCATCTGAGCTACCCCCAATACAAAAATTTAGTACAATATTGTACATGTTTTAAAATCAAACAAAACAACCCTAATAATTTCTCTTTTTGCTCTGCAGTGTCAGCAGTTTGCCTTTGTGTGTAGCAGCATGGCTGAGACATAGTAAGGTGAAAGGTACTCAGTCCCTGGCCCTATTGCACATCTGGTCCGAGGACAATGAAAGTACATAAGCTTGACCTTGTTCACATGCAGATCAAACATCTGTGTAGGTCAGTTCAAGATGGGAAAGGAGCTCTCCCTTTTCTGAAAGGTTTTGCTGGCCAAAAAAAACATGTGTAATCTTGTACAGTTAAGGGATGCATGCCATCCAACTCAACATAGCTAGTAACTCCAAATTTGCAAGAACCTGTTGAGAAGACTTTTTGGATAGTGCTCATCTATTTTCCTGCAAAGGAAGGTAACTCTCAGCATCTTACCTATTAAAAATAACAGTGCTTAAAAGAGAAGCAGGGGAACATATGCAGATCTCTCTGTATTGCCTTTTCTTTCTCTCTCTCCCTCTTCTTAAATTTTAAAACAAACAACTTGTAATTGGTTTTAATCCTGCTGAAAATTGGGGAAGATTTATGAAAAGCACTACTAAGCAAAGCTGCTTTGGGGCTATAATCTCCCCGTACTTTAAAATTTAAGGACTTTGGTGTGGTGCAATGTTTGAAGAGTAAAACAAGACTCCAAGCATTACATGTCAGGTACATCAAGTATCGAAATCCTTCAGCATACTGAAGAAGGTGTCACTGAGAAAAAAAGCCCTCAAACAGTTTTCCCTCTGCATAAGAGCAGCAAAACTTACTTGTAAACTCATTTTCTGGATCAGCTTTTCTGATTCAATTGGTAAGAAGAAATGGAGTTTGGCAGATTCTGAATTCAAGACAGAAACAAGAGAAAACACAGTAAAAGAAGATTAAAAGGAAAACAGCTAATAAAAGTAAAAGAAAAATGTAAAAATCACTTCTAATGGCAGAAAGAGCAAAGCCAATTTTCCTGTGACTACAGGTTATGACTGACAGCATCAGTTTCTGCAGTATTCCTTGAAGTGGTGTATCTGTAATAAATGTATACTGTTCTAGATAATAGAAACCCATCTTGTAAACTAGAAACATTTGCACTCTTATTTACAACCCACTGTAATCTGGACTATGATTTTTTGTCCTACTGGAAGAGTATGCAGACTACAATGTCTACCAATTTGACAACTATAAAATTAATGATATAAAATAAGATCAAAATAGGTATCTACATCTCCAGAATTTGTTTCCATCTGTTTGAACATATCAATGATAGCATGATAGTAAAACATGTAAGAACTTAAACAACTTACTTGATTTCAACAATTTATAAATGACTATACATAGATTAAATTTCAGTTTCTGAAGTTCCTAATGTTATTTTAGATTCCCCCAGGGTACTTATTAGACCATGGAAATTTTAGGAAGTCTAAAATGGCATTACATGCCTATGTAGTTCAGGAAACTGGATCCCACCCTTAACACAACTATCACTTTGTATTAGGGGCTCAAGACCACAGAGAACATCATTCATGTCTTACAGAGGACCAGGAAAGCTAGAACGAAATCTCTTAGGGCAAACCCACATTGTGATCACCCTATGTTTTCGATGATCATTATGTTTCTCTATATGTATGGAGAAAAGGAGGCTTAGGGAAGACCTTATGTCTCTCTACAGCTACTTGAAAGGAGGCTGTAGTGAGGTGGGGGTCAGTCTGTTCTCCCAAGTAACAAGAGATAGGATGAGATTAAATGGCTTCAAGTTGTGCCAGGAGAGGTTTAGATTGGATATTACAAAAAAAAAATCTTCACTGAAAGGGTGGTCAAGCACTGGAATGGGATGCCCAGTGAGATGGTTGTGTCACTATTCCTGGAGGTATTTAAAAGATGTGCAGATATGGCACTTAGGGACTTGGTTTAGTGGTGGACTTAGCAGTGTTAGGTTTATGGTTGCACTCAATGATCTTAAGGGTCTTTTCCAACCTAAATGATACTATAGTTCTATGAAAAAGGGACTTGAAGGGCTTATTTTCAGTGGATTTGATATTATTGATTAACTGATATTTAGACTCCTGAGGCATCGCTTCTCATTGTGCAAAATAAGCATAAAAACACTACAAGCAATTAATTGCATGGGTTTTGTACTATGCTTTGAGATGGCCTATCAGCCCTTTATTAATATTAATGAGAAGAATTAGTACCAAAGATCAGGGATCCATGATAGCAGGAAGAACCTGCAAAGGCCCTCCAGCTCTCATGCTTTATTATTTTTTAATCAAAGTGGCTGACTTGAAGGCACAAAATTAAAGAACGGAGTCCTTTATGATTCCACAATGATTCAAATTAAAATGATCTATACTTGCATAATTCCAACAAGCCATTTTGTGCTAGTTAAAAACAGTTAAAAATTGCATAAATGCATGATTTAAGGGCTGCAGCTTTCTAATCTTAATGAAAGGGCCGTTTTTTGTATATTTCTCAACCTGCACATGTGATCAGAATAAATCCACCACAGAAGAGCAAAGGAGGGAGAATATATTTGATGGCAACATTCTGCTAGTAAGTTATCTTTAGAAAAGATGGGATTTGGGATCATAGGTAATATTTTCTGCTTGTCCAAATAGACAATTGTCTTCTTGTAAGTATATAAAATATCTTGTCTTACTTTTATTTTTATTACAACAGAGTTTAAATGTCTCATCCAAGATGGCTTTTCTGGGAGACACTGTCTACACAGTAGTTAGTGATAAACCAAGCTGTGAAGAGCTCTTCACAAACAATATAAAAACATAACAGACAAGGCAGGAATGGAAGGGGAAACTATGAGTAGCCTACAGTCATCCTACAGGTAAAGAGCAGAATCAGGGCTGCAACTAAAATACAGTGATGCAGTAGTAATCAGTGGATCATGCTGCCTGTCTAAAATTTGTGGGGTTGTAATTTATGTAAATTCAACCAAACAATGAATTCCAGAGAACTGTATTATGGGGTATTACTACAGTGATTATATAAAAGGAAGGAGAAAAGAAATGCTTAGATCCAGACTCTTTCTTTCAGATACTTTTCTTGATCCCTGACAAAAAGTACATAATCTGTGTAGCACTGACACGTACTAGCTAAATGAGGCTTCAGTATCTGTCTAGCCATTGTAGCACAGAAATCAGTGTGACCTGTACGACCTTCCCAAGACTCCAGGAAAATTCTTGAGCCATTCCTTTATGCTGACATCTGTTTTGCTGTACCTAAGATAGGATTATTTCCCAAGTGAACTCATCTGAGGTAAGTAGTGTTTGGACTATGCCGGAATCATGACAGCATGATCATACTCTTAAAGTAGTGAAATTGTGGCAAGCTCTAATTAGTTCCTCTTTGGAGTTATGTCAAAGTGCAGTGATCCTCAGTGCCTCTAACAAATCCACAAAGAACCACACTATGGATTGTAATGCATAGTTCAAATATCTACAATCAGCCCATAATCTACATATCATTGATACCGTATAATGGATCATTAGAGTACTTTGCCACTGTGCATTCAGAAGTCCTAAATCCACAGATCATGAACACGATAGACTGTAACAGTCCCTGCAAAGGGTTTACATTCTATGCTATCAATATGGATTTAGAAAACAGCAGATTTCCACATGCATAGCCCCTTTGCATACTAAGAAACCTTATGCAGTCTTAATGGACAGAAGTTATGGTGTATGAAAAGCAGGAATATTTTATAATTCTCCTGCCAGGAGAAAATACCTCTTTTTTCAAACTTGTATCAGATATCTACAAGCTTTTGATTTTGTCCCCTTTAGCCATGCCAAGAGGTTCTGTGCAGCCTTCCTGGTAGCATAACTAGAGCTCAAAATCTAGAGTTGCTTTTAGGTCAATGTATTACATAAATTTTGTGAATGGGAGCATTCATCTGGTTGCAGTTCCAAAAATGGCATAGTGAAAATGGGATTTTAATAGTTATACAGATTGCAGACTCCTGTGATGATTTCTATCAAATATTGTGGTCCTTAATATTTCGGTCCAAAGAACAAGAACAATTTACACATAGGTTAACTTTCCTACCATTTAGCATTATTTGGAAAAGTTTATTGGTTAATTTAGTCCCTATGGTTCAATCAATATGTTCCCCCAATGAATTTCTATAAGGATATCCATCTTCATCAGTTGTGACTTCAGTTTTTCATTATAAAGGTTTTAACTTTCTTCACTTACTGAAGAAGGTAGAAGCATCAGTTTAAGCCTCACTCAGACTTAAGGCCAGTCTAAGTAAATGTAAATATGTCCTGGGGCATCCAGGCTGAAAGCTGAACGTAGCATTGTGATACAAATCACACTGTTCCTCCAACACTGGCTACAGGAACCTTTGGCACTTATCAACCTGGTACCTAGTTTTGCTCCAGTGGATTCCTGACCTTATCAATGACCTTGTCTCTAAACAGGCCTAAAATTTACCCATGGGAATTTTTAACAGTTATAATAGCCTCCACTTGAGATGAGGAGAGGGAGAAAGGAAATCAGTTGATGTAAACTGTTTTCTTTAGTACACACTGGAGTAACCTTAGCTCAGTCACACCAGTTCATGAATTTATGCCAAACAAGGGTATATGAAGCACTGCAGCCCATTTCCCAGATAGATTCTTCCAAATTATTTCCTTTCCAATTGACAAGTATTACGGCCAGTGTATTTTCATTGTGCAAATTCTTTAAGGTGCGTATTTGCATCTGCAGTAGCAAACCCCTGCAATATTAGATCACAGAAACAGAAAAATGGACGCAAAAAACTTTATGCTAGTTGGTTTTCTTTCTTTTGGTGTCTCCCTTGGTCCAGCCAGAATTTCTGAATAAGCTTCTCTGATTTTACTTTCTGAAATTTGCAAAAGACAGTTGCTCTGGGACTGAGACCGTGCATGTCAGATAACAAATTTATATGGCTCACACACAATGTACGTGGCCCAGAATATAAGGCTTGATAATGGAAAACCTGACAAAATCATAAGTGGTCCTAGTGGGCAATACAATAATACAGTGTTATTATGCCAGGTTTCCAAAAACATATATTACTCCAGAACTGAAATTACTGTTTGGCAGCCCAGGAGCTTGTAATGCATTGAATAAACTATAGTTTCTGACTAATATTTGCATGCCTGTCTAAGAATATGTAAATGTGACAGTTTCCCTCCTGGAAAAACTAAAATCCCTAATGAATTGAAGGGCCAAACATGCAAATAAACCTCATGATTCACACATGTGTCTCTCATTTAATTTTTCAAAATGTATTTTGCATTTTGATTATGCTACAAAATGCAGCATGGAGGGCAGAGCAATGAGAAAAATAGAAGTGTGTGTACAACATATTTTTCATATCAAACAGTATGATTTACTTTAATCATTCCAGGAGTAACAAATAACTGCAAGTGCATGCTTTGAATACCTTCCAGATGCATGTAGTCAAGATAAAAAAAAAAGTGATGCTGTTTATACTTGAACTTTATAGGCTTTAGACCTGATTTTTCTCTCAATCACTTCAGCTTTCGGCTGGTAAAATTCTAGGTTTGACTTTAACAGAATTGTACTTGATTTTTACAAATGTGAGAAGAGAACCATGCCTCAGATGCTTCTGCTGTGGCAGAACCGAACCAGTTCTCTTTGGATATGTTTATACCATTGGACATAAAATTCAGTATTATTTATTTAGACCCTTAGATACATTCAGCATGCACAAACTCTCTGAATAGGAGGAAGCTCACCCAGGAAATGTCCCATTAGTGCATTGTGGGCAGATTGGGTCATGGTAACATCTTGAGCTGCAATGAAAAGGTACACCAGGAGGTTCCTCTCAGCTCTCAAACACTGGTAGTACTTTGTTAGTCCTCATCAGAGCTGCAAAATACCTGCAAGACAGAAGTGCCTTATAGTTAGTTTGTCTATGGTATCTTTGCCCCAAATAAAGATCAGAACATTTCAGATCTTCATATGCAAGGCAGGCTGTTGTGGCTGAGTGACAGGGTTTTCTATTCCTCAACAAATGCTATCTGTTTTATTCTCTTCTTAGTGCTGGTGTTGAAAAGTTAAAAGGATCAGTCAGGTTGTGTTTTGGTCCTGGGAGGTGTTTTTGTCTTTGTTCAAAAAGTGAACTAAAACCCAAAACTGCTTCTTTTTTTTTTTTTTTTTTATCTCCTGGTTTTGAAGAACGGATATTCTTTTTTTTCAAATACTATTTTCCAATCAGCTCTAAGGTTATATAAATAATAACCAAGCAAAACCAAAGAAGGTGATTTTTTTCATAACTGTCAAATGATGACAACATGAAGCAGAGACAAATATCATCCTGAAATTAATCATATAGAATGGATCACAGTGAATGTCCTCTCTTTCTACCCAAGAGATGCATTTCATTTTCCTATCTTTATTCACATACAGATTCAGACAGAGAAAGCTGCCTCCAAAAGCCATTTCTTTAAGATACCACAAAATAGAAAGGTTAATAGTTAACGCTGCTAAGAGTCCCATTATTAAAACTGCTTTGCCATGCAATACCAGGACAAATGGAAAAGGAAAATTAGCCTAGACATCTACAACCTCACAAAGGAGATTCAAAGTCTCCAGGGTTGTCATTCCAGCATCTTTACATGATAATCAAGCAGGTTTTGTGTACTTACTGTAGTTAATGCCACCTCTTCCCATTTTCATTTTGTTGCAAGCACAGAAAATATAACCAATAATGTGCATGTTCTTTTTTCTTTGAGGGGAGGAAAGGGGGAAAAAAAGAATTTAATTGACAGATAAAACGGATGTAGAAAGGGTAATTTCATTTTCCATCAGAAGAAGTAAGGTTTTATGTTGGGAATTAAATTAACAGCACATGAAATTGGCTTTTCCTAAGTTCATATTTTTTAAACTTTTTTTATAAGAAGAAGAAGAAGAAGAAGGAGAAGAAAGAAAAAGACCCCCAAACCAAGGTAGAGTTGTAAAAGCCTGACAATGAGCACAGATGATTTCCAAAGACAATAAAACTTCTCCATTGCAGTGTGGTTGTGGGCCTGCTTGCTTTTCAATCATTCTGCATTTTCTGCTTGTGTGATACTAAAAAGTTATGTTTATAAATGTTTCCTGATTCCTTTGTGTGATGTTCCATCTTCTGACTCCAGCTGGTTTCAAGCTGCACTCCCCACCTCACATTTTTTCCTCTCTTTCTCAGCTTATTCAAGTTGCCTGCAGGTTGTGATTTATCTTTGCAGTTAATACATTTGTATTCACATAATTTTTTGCTTCTGTTTGGCTAGGCAAATCTCTATTGGAATACCAATATGTATGGATTTCCATATTGTCATCACTGACAAAATAGCAACATGGGAGTGAAAAAAATCTAAGTGATGAGCAAGAAAAAAATATGCAGAAAAGGCAAAAATAATTTTGAAACCGCAAAACGTGGTGGGTTCTCCCTCCCCCTTTTAATGCATAAAAGTGAACTTAATGAAAAAAAAACCCTTACTAATATTGTGCTTAGGGGAAACAAAGAGGATATTTATAAAGAGATCCCTTGTTAATTTGTCAAGACAAGTGTAAAAAATCAACCATGAATGAAGACAAAAATGTGCACACACACACTTAATATGTGCCTATTAAAATATATTAAAAAATAAAAAAAGAAAAGAAAAAAATGCACAAATTACGGCAAACAATGCTGAGTAGCATCATAACCACCTAAAAGCTGAATGAATAGTTTTGACAATTTTTGGTTTATTGGTGAATTGAAAACAAATGTTCTCAGGCTTAGTCATACAACATCAATGTTTTTAAAAAAATAGTTTAGTTATTTAAAAATTGGTTATTGTGCCTTACTAGCAGAATACCCTTTAACACCAGAAGGTCAAATTTTGCAACACATTCACCTGGAATTAAATTTCTGCTCAAATTCTCATGGAATTTAGTGGAAATGGTGTTATTTACAGAAATATCTCACAACTTCAGATGTCCCTGAAGTGAATATCAGCTCTGGGTGCTCAGAATCCTTAGGCAAACTTGAGTAATTACACAAAAGGCACTAAATGCTTAGGTACATGTAGCTGTTCATCTGATCTTAAGCAGTCTGACATATTCCAACAGGTGGTAAACAAATGTTTGTATGTCTTTGTAGTGAGCTAACCTTGGCCAGATGCCAAATGCCTACCCAGCTGCTCTTTCACTCCCCTCCTCAGTGGGACAAGGGGAAAAAAAAAAGGATGAAAAAGCCTTTAGGTCAAGATAAAGACAGGGAGATCTCTTAGCAGTGACCATCGCATGTAAACCAACCTGCCTGGGGAAAATTAATTTAATCTATTGCCAATTAAAATATAGTTAAGTAGTGAGAAACAAAGGCAAAAAAAACCAAATAATGCTTCTCTTCCCACCACTCCTTTTTCCAGGCTCAACTTCACTCCTCCACACAGCCTCTGCACCCACCTCCCTTGAGCGGTGCCAGGGCTGGGGTGGTCACAGCCCCTACACAGCAGTTTCTCACTGCTGCCCCTTCCTTCACACACCTGTTCCCTGCTCCAGACTGGATCCTTCCCACCTGCTACAGCCTCCTTCAGGAATACCCATTCCTCCAGCGCGGAGTCCTCCACAGGCTTCGGTGCAAACACCTACTCCAGCAGGGCCCTGCGCACAGGCTGCAGGAGAACGTCCACCCCCGCACCGGCAGCGCCTCCTCCCTCTCCTCTCTTCTTGGTACTTGTAATGGCTTTTCCCCAGCTTTTTTTCCCTTTCACTCTTCTGCCCACCTGGTGTTTTTGTGCTTTCCTAGCTGCTTTTCCCCCAGAGGTGCCACCGGCCTCACCGACAGAGTGGGTGGGGTGTGGTGGAACCCGCTGGAACCAGCTGCGAATGGCACAAGGCGGGAGCGGCCTCCCCTCACCGAGGACACCCTGGCAGCCTCTGTGTGTGTGTGTGCGTACATGTGTCTGCACGTGTGTGTGTGTCTGTACGTGTGTGTGTCTCTACATGTGTGTGTATTTGTACACGTGTGTGTCTGCATGTGTGAGTGTAGGTGTGTGTCTCTGTACATATGTGTGTTTCTGTACTGTGTGTCTGTACGTGTATGTATCTGTACATGTGTGAGTGTGTGTATGTGTGTGTCTGTACGTGTGTGTATCTGTACACATGTGTGTATGTGTGTGTGTACGTGTGTGTGTCTGTACGTGTCTGTCTGTACATATGTGTGTACATGTGTGTCTGTAGGTGTGTGTGTCTGTGCGTGTGTGTGTGTGTATGTGTGTGCGTCTGTACGTGTGTCTATATGTGCATGTGTATGTGTGTGTGTCTGCACATGTGTGAGTCTGTATGTGTGTATGTGTGTGTGTCTGTACGTCTGTGAGTGTGTGTATGTGTGTGTCTGTACGTGTGTGTGTCTGTACATGTGTGTCTGCACATGTGTGTATGTCTGTATCTTTGTGTACGTGTGTCTGTGTACATGCGTGAGTGTACGTGTGTGTGTCTGTACGTGTGTGCATTTACACATCCACACGTGGTTCTATAGGTAGCGACCTGCGGAGACAGGCTACGATTTCAAGTGAGTTGGGATCAGAAATGCCATATGAAAAACACACAGCTGAGAAGACGGCACTTCTTTCTTCTGCTGCAGTCCATGGCTTCATGCTCCTCGTCAGGTGTGATAATCAATACTCACTGACAACAGCCCTAATAACTTCAAAGAACTCTGGACTAAGTCTCTCCAGCAACCACCTTCCAATTGATAAAGCAGTATAATCAGATTTGCCAATGACACAAATGGCTTTTAAATGTCTCTTTTTATTTTTATTTCTTTTCTAACTATTCACCTGACCACACAAGCATTTATTTCCGTAATTGGCCCTTTTCTGTATGCTTATTTGAGTATCAATACAGCCAAAATAATCAGATTACTTTTGACGTCACTTTACAATGAAACGCTTTCTATTTAGGTGTGATTCAGATAAACCAGGCAAGGTGCTAAAGCTCTCCGTTATTGCCATCGAAGAAACTGAACACTCCTGAGGCCATCAGATTTCCAGGACATGATTTTTGGAGTCAGCCTCTGCCTACTGACTGTACATAGGGGGAAGGCACGGGTGTCCGTACGCTGAAAGGGAACCGGAGCAGCCAGCAAAGGGTTGTAACTCTGACTCAAGGTGTCTCAGCAGGGCCCTTTGCTTCTGTTGTCTTCCTTCGGCTACGTCAATGAATGCATTAATGAAGCTAAGAGAAGCAGGTGTAGACAAATGAACACAGCAAGCCTTCCTCAATGAGAGTGTATGCCAGGGGTCCTCAAACTTTTTAACCAGGGGGGCGGCACGTGGATGAAGTGGCAGGGAGTCATCTGCGGCTGCTTGGTTCCCCCCCCCCAGCCCCTGACGGGGGGCTCTGTAAATACCGGGGGCCGGATTGAGGACCCTCGGGGGCCGTACCCGGCCCATGGGCTGTAGTTTGAGGACCCCTGGTTTAGGCATTTCCCTCTGCTCGCATTCGGCAGGTATTAGCTGTGGGCTGGCTCCTACCCACCCCACCAGGACACTCAGCATCCAAACGTGTGCAGAGGTTTTTGGTTAGACTCAGTCTAAGCCAAGATCTAGAAACCATTATTGGTTTAATTTGATTCAGAGCTTTTTTAGATATTCTGACAAAGAACATTTCTGTTTAGATTTTTAAATCTATGTGCTTTTTTCCCCACGTTTCCCCCTTTCTTACTTATTCCTTTGTTAAGTGATAGCTGGGGTTCTGCGAACAGGTTTAAATATTATCCTGATAGCTTCAGTGAGGATGATTCAGTTGCTGAGTGGCAAGAGGTGGGGTTTGTCTGCCCTGGCTTAGATTTCTAACTCTGAGGTGGTCATCCCTTAGAAACAACAGATAAAAGCTGGTACCTCCAAAGAGCAATTCCTCTCACTCCAGGATGATTGTCTAAAATAGGCTCAAAATAACTTCATCTGGAAGGATATTTTTTTTTTTCAATTATTAAAAAGAGTCCTTATCATTAGTTCAGATATTGATAACCAAATTTTAGACATCTTAGTAGGTAGGCATAGTCTTGATCTGATACATGGTTTTTACTTAGGGGTTGGGGAGACAGGTAAGGTGGAAATTTTCCATAAGTTCAGCACACTGACCTGACTGCTGCCCTAGTATTCCCAACCCCGATGCAAAGAAGGAACAAGAATGTTTACTGGGGATCGGAAAAATGTATACATGCTGTCCTTCTCAGCACCATCCCATGTTTGGATAGGTCCAAGAAATGTACAGAAGTGCACACTTCTTCCACTGTGGCATCTGTGCAAAATACAAAGATTTCTTAGTGAACAACTTGAGAGAAAGGAACAAACCCTGTTAAGATTTAAGAACCTGCACAGATTGTACCATGTTCAATGCTCAGGTCAAACAAACTGATTTTGCCCCACCATCTCAGTTTGGGTAAATATTTCATAAGATGAAAATGTAAGACTACCAAAATGAAGTATTATTCTGGGCATGTACAACTCCAACTGAATAGACGATGAGGGAAAGGAGCCACAGCAGGCAGATGTCAGTCACTTTACTTAATTCATTACTGTCTTAAGTATAGGTAAATGGATGACACTGAGAGCTTTACACATCTAGGCTCCATAATGAAAACTTAAATTCTGGCTTCTAAGAGCTTCTTTGTATCATTATACACGTATAAAGAAACATACAAATATATATACCTACATATATGTATACTTAAACATATATTTATGTGTACGTATTTAAACAATATATATATAATTATACAGCTGTAGGGTTATATACATGTATGTTTGTGTGTGTATATATACGCAGAAATAGATTTTTCATTTCTGCAAGTCTTGTTTTGCTCCTGGTTTTCTAGTAGGATAGATAGGATCTGTCAGGAAGGAGTAAATCCACAAAAATAAAATTTACATTAAAATTATTTTATTATGAGAAAAAAAGAAAATGAAAAAGACACGAAGAGACAGACCTAAAAAAAAAAAAAAAAAAAAAAAAAAAAAAAAAAAAAAGGAAAGGAAAAAGAAAGAGCAAGTGTGAGATGGAGGTATGCATTTTAGGGTGACTGCATTCTCAAAAAAATAAGAGCTTTATCTTGATTTCAGGCTCTTCTTCTAGCAATAAGGGATAGCATCTCTGAAAATGGGACTTCTTTTTCTTTTGCTGACCTACTAAAAACAAAACAAAACAAACAAAAAAAAACACAGTACAGAAAAAATCTTCATTGCTGAGATATTTCCTTTTTCTTACCTTTCTGCTGATAAGAGCTCTCAGTGTTGCTGGATAAGAGATACTTTATTGTCTCCTGCAAAGATATAAGAGAAGGGAAGGGAAAAAACAATGCCTTTTGTTAGAAAGGAAACTAACTGCAATTTGAAGAGCGATTGTAATAGACAGTATTGCTGAAGGCAAACAGAAACTAAAAAGTAAGCTCTTTAGAATATTATCCTTCCTTAACATTTTGATAAAGTTCCTTAAAATGGGAGCCACTTTTGCCTCTGCAGCACTTTAATTTCCTATAATCATCTCTGATGGAACAGATGATACACACAGAGTTACCCCAGGTATTGTTTAAGTGGGGACTGAATTACTTTTATACTATCACTAAATGATTGGAAAAAGGAAGCAAAACATGTTTTTAGCATTGCTCTGCTTCCATGCTGCAAGCCCAGCATAGTGATGTTCTCTCTAATTCTGTTTAAACTGCATTCCAGAAGTATTCACAAGTCATTTTTTTTAAAGCTGTTAAAAAGAATGTACAAGCGATATAGGGTGGAAAGCAGAGGCAATGTTCATTATCAGGCCCAGAAGAAAAGGACGTTTTGAAGAGAAAACCCACAAACTACAGGACTTTGAGGAATTTGCTAGTTATCTTTTCCACTTGGGTGACTTTAGGCTTCGCTACCAAATTGAAACACCATTTTCTGAACAATAATACTATACATTTTTTTTTTGACATCACAAAAGAATGTTTTTAAGGCATAAAAAATGTGTTTCCCTTATGTAATCAAAAACAAAACTCTATAAATTATAATGCAATGTACAGTCCAATTCCTCCATTCAATGCATTTAAATGGTATGTGCTGATTAAGCTCTTAGTCATTTGTGTTAAATGTCTAATGAAAAGCTCTTTGAATCTAGTTTAACTCATATTAAATGCCCTAGTGGTGCCCCTGGAATTAAAAAAGAAGAAGAAAATTAATCCTATTCTTTGTTCCCTTTATACATTTTAATAAATTATACTGCATCTTCCTAATGCATTTACGTTTCAGACAAAATGCCAAATGGTTTGATCCTTTCAACAAAAAGCCAAAGAACAAATTTGCACATTAAAATGTAGAGTGATTCAACAATTCAAGGCAACACAAGATGATGTGTTTTCTGTTTCTTAATAACTCTACAAGATGATTTCTGCTTTGTGTGTAAGCAGGCTCTGTCGAAAGTTTGCTGAGTTTATTTTTTTCTTTTCTTTCACTCTGTACAGCTTAACAGAATAAACACAATTTTCAAAATGCACTAGATCCCAGAGCATATTGTTGTGCTGCTACAAGGGCTCCAGTAAGCTGGCAGTTGACAGGACCGTAGATAGCCAAAGTAAATTCAGAACAGTCAGAGTATCCCCTTCATGTCTTATTTAGAACCATAGAGAAACAGCATTGGAACTGACCTCCAGATCTTACCTAACCGCTTTTTCAGGTCTAAGGTCAAATCATATGGCCAGATAACCCTTAAGGGATGTTTATCAAACCTGGTTTTTAAGATGTCCAAGGATGGAGATCCCAGTCTCCATAGGTCACCAGTTTCTTTCTTTTTTATCCTTACAAAAAGGAAAACACTTCCAACAGGTTCCCATTTCCACCTCTGTTATACAGGGTAATTTCTGTGCTTACAGAATCAGCTGACTGTTTCTTGCTCTCTTCCCAGGAGCATCAAAAACAGTCAGTTATTGCAGCAGTTAATGATGTTTCTTCATCTGAAAATGCTCTCCTCTTTTTGGCTCCACAGTTAGCAGACTTTGTTTCAAGTTGTGTAAAGACCTTCACCTTTCATGATCCAGATTTAAAATCTAGTGAAGGGTAAGTTCCTATAATTTTTAGTCAGATATGAAGTGGAATAATGTCAACAACAGTAACGATTTAAATACCTCAACAAGGAAATGAAACAAGAGTTGGAAATACTTATGTTAACAGAATTCAATATATGGGAATTAGAGTGTAACTAATGATTGTTTACATGTGTGTGGAGAAGTGTGTAAAGGAAAGAAACAAATTGCACCTAAGTATTCTCTGTTTCATCTTGATTACTAAATCATTCCATTGAAGATTCCTAAGACTTTTGTGGAATAGGAAAAATCTGTATCTACAGATCACAATTAAGAGTCTTCAGACAGAATTTTAAACATAAATACACTGCATTGTTACAAGATTTCTGTTTCTTAATTTAAAGGAGAAATGGTATTTATTTCCTTTGAATAAAATATGGGTCCAAATTGGAAAGTACTAATATTGTTAAATATGACTTCAGAACTAAATCTTCTGGGAAATGAAGAATTACAGTGAGAGTTAATGGTAGAGAGCAGCTAGATACTGTGGACTTCAGTACCATGGACTTTAGTTGATTCATGATATGGGTGGCTACTGAAGAACCTCATGCCTCAAGGCCAGTGACTTCTTCCCTAGAGGCAAGATTTTAATGTTTTTCTAGACTTTTATTCTAGGTGTGTCTGAAACTCTTAAGTGCTTTATGCTGCCAATTTCTGTGGCTTAAAGACAGTCTTGAAGCTACGAAAGGTTATTCTTAACTATATTATGTGGTCAATAGTAAGAAAGTCTCAAGAATTTAGTTCTTGAAGTTCGTGATGTTCTTGCTATGAATCAGGACTTTGAAAGCCCGCAAGCCCTAGAAGACTAGGCTGAGTGAAGAAGGTGGCTAGGATATTGGCTAGAGAGAGGCTGGAAAACTGCCCAGCAGAAAATGACCTGGGACTGGTAGCTGACAGTGACTGAACATGAGCCAGCAGTGTGTGCCCAGGTGGCCAAGAAGGCCAGTAGCATCCTGGGTTTTATCCAAAAGAGTGTGGTCAGCAGGACTAAGGAAATGATTGTCCCCCTGTACTTGGCACTGGTGAGGCTGCACCTTAAACCTTGTGTTCAATTTTGGGGCACTCACTTCGAGAGGGACACAGAGGTGCAGGAATGCATCCAGAGAAGGTCAACAAAGCTGGTGAAGTGTCTGGAGCACAAATCTTATGAGGAGCGGCTGGGGAGACTGGAGTTGTTTAGCCTGGAGAGGAGACTCAGGGGGACTGTAATGCTTTCTACAACCACCTGAAAGGAGGTTGTAGGCAGGTGGGGTTGGTCTCTTCTCCCAGATAATGAGTGACAGGACAAAAGGAAACAGCCTTAGATTATGCCAGGGGAGGTTTAGATTGGATATTAGGAAAAATGAGAACATTTAGAGAAAATATATATAGAAAAAATGAGAACTCTGTGTCTAGTTAAAAAAAAAAAGAAAAAAACAAAAAAAAAGAAAGAAAAAAAAAAACCCCCCCCCCCCCCCCCCCCCCCCAAAACAACAAACAAACAAACAAACTTTGGAAATTCACTACTACCTTCAAGTCTTCAGAGCCCCTGGTTCCTCATCTGGCCAGCCACTTCCACACTGTCCATAAATTAAATGTAATAAATTTGTCTCTAATATCCATTTTGGCAGCTGTAAAAATCTTAAGAACACAATTTCAGGATACCCATTTGTAAGAGTACCTTGCTTCTCTGTTTGTTTAAATGAAGGATCTCTTGCTTTGAGAAAATTTTAAAGTGTCAAAAATGGCAAAGTTTTGATATAATTCTGGTTTGGTAGTTACTCATAAAAACTCCCTTTGTTCTTATGTTTTAGCTACTATTACTTGAAGAGAACTTGGAGGAGCTAACCTGATTGAAGATGAGGAAATGAGGCTGTCAGCAGTGGGAAGTTAGGAAGTTATATGCTGGACCAGCTGCACAACATTCCTGCTGGTTGAAGCTGTAAACTGCAGTGCGTAAAACTGCAATGAGTGCTTCCGTGACCTAATGAAAGAAACAGAGAAACTCCCAAGAAATCAGGGAAATTGCTGGATGGGATATAAGCAAAGGCACTTATTGCAAAAAAAAGTACCTCTTCTTCTTCTCTATTTCTGGTGATAGAGGATGATGGGAATAAGAATAACAAGGAGTGGATGAAAAAAAAAAATAAAAAAATCTCCTTGTGCTGTATATTCTCCCTTCTTCATGAAGCCATGCTCCAAACCACTGTCAGAGGCAGGTGGCACATCCTGAAGATGAATCAGCAGCAGCTCAGAAACATCTGCAAAGCCTTGGCACAAGCTTTCCCAGTTTGTATTTTTCAGCTCGCTAGTCAACAAACAGAACTTAGTAGCAGGTTGGAAGTACAGGGTCCAGTCACCTGCAGAGGTTTCGTATAGAGAAAAAGTGGGCCATATAGTCTGATGCTTTTATAATAGGTCTCCTCACTCCAGATCTGTCTGAATATTCATCCACAGTCATGCTCTGTACTCCCCCATGCCATGTTACAATTGCCTTCCATAGGACATCACTCACCTTTGCATTTGCAGCCGTAAAATAAATGATTTGGGCTGAAGTGTTCTGTTGGGCACAGAACAGATGGTACAAGCCACAGAAAAAAACAGCAACACCTGGTTTCAGATACTCAGGAAGCGAATTCCCTGCCCCCAAAGCCATGGCTCATTATTCAGTCCAGATAATGGACCATTCATACAAACTTCTGCTATTTAAATCTCGGTTTCTGAAACCAACTAGACTCTCAAATTCCCTCTGCAGATCCAGCTTTGCCTTGGCTACATCTGCCCACAACTGTTCTCTGGATGGACTTTTCCATACTTTTGAAATCCTTTCCTAGTAACAAATACATGCAGCTGTAGCTGTTTCAAGCTGTTTTCTGTGTAATAGTCCCAGCAGCTGTTTTCACTTCAGTGGTCTCCTGTTGAGCTGTTGTTGTTTTTTGGGTTTGTTTTTTTTTTAAAAGTTGCTCTCTAGTTTCTTAACATTAGACCTGCCATCTTCTCAATCAAGTTTTTTTTTTTTTTTTTCTTTTCTTTTGCTCCTTATTTGACACCTCTGCATAACATATGGTTTACCCTGAATTCCTTTATAGCAGCTGACATGATATATTTATTAGTTATAGCTAAACTATAGGTTGAGGAGCAACTTGAAAACAGAGAATGAACACAACCCCCCTTTTTTGGCTCTGCCTTTTGTAGATGTGGTCAGATTTCCCTGTACTGCAGGTTTCCTTGCTATGTTGCAGTTTATCATCAGAATTCCAACTTTGTGTGCAGAATAATGGGAGATAGTAGCGGATACATACATCTCAGGATTCAAAGAAGTAGGTCACATCCATAACTGGAAAACAGATCTCTCACAGTCTGAAATTGAGATCTATCTCTTGTGCTGCAGAGGCATTACAAACAGTAATGTTCTCTCTAAGTTACCGAACTTTTGAATTGGCTTGTTGTTATTTCCACCCTCAAAATAAACCATTAATATAAGAAACATTTTTGGTTTTCAGGACTGATTTTGTGTCCCAACCCTTCTCATTAGGGCCACCATGAAGGTTTGAACATTTTTCCTAATTAATGAACTCATGGTGGGAAATCTGCAGTGACATCATTGTCTGCCTACCTCTTGCAAACGTAATCAAAAAAGCCCAGCAGCCATTCTCAAGGGATAAATTAATCCCATCACCTCAACATATGGTCATTTCACCTTACTCCAGTATATCTATTTCCACAAAAATAATAGTGTGTATGGCTCCATATTTAATAAGGGAGCTGCATTCGTGAGATGTATTATCTAGGCATGGCTGAGAGGAAAGCTCTTAAAGAATAAGTATTCCTCATACAAAAACATGCCTGAACTGAAGGCAAACTCTGGGACTCCTTGGTAAGTTATACATGCATGTAATGTAATCCCAGGCAACAGTATTCTGGTACCTGGGCAAGTGACAGTGCATGGGTCCTGTTCTTTGCTTTCATGCAGCCTGAGACAACTTTAGAGAAGTTCCTTGCCCTCATCTGGCAGCTCCTTTCAGCAGCAGACCAGCAGGTCTTCAAGGGCTCGAATGGCATATGATTCTTCTACAGTTAAACAAACTGATGCCGAGTGATTTGCCAAATGTCAGATAGAGAACTGGTTATAGGACTCAGGAGACCTTATTCCCAGTCTGGAGCTCTACCCATTAATGACACTCCTTTCCTCAGCAATTCTTCATGAAGCTGGTATGATTCATCCACCACCTGCTGTACAATATAGCTAGGCATGACATCTTGCAGCAAGATTTACTCCTAGGTGCTACATGCTGATGACAGTTTCCTATTAAAGGGACTGCTTTTTTCCTCTGTTTCTCCCCTAAAATGAATTATTTGATTCCATAGACCTTAATGATTTTCCTTTGCTCTTAATTAGATAATTAAACTCTGAGTTCAGGTCATAACATGCTGCATTAATGATATCTATTTAATCAAAATGTCCATTTATTTTCATTATATTATGTTTAGTAAGAGATGTTTAAGAGAGTTCTATTTTAGTTCAGCTTTTTTCTTCCTCTTGGCCTTTTGTTATTTATTGTGTATATAACTATAAATATAAACACCAGCAAATGTTAATATAATAATAATGATAATTAATAATGTTTATTTTTAAAAGACACAGCCATGGTAAGTTTGTTCTCATTATGCTGTCATAAAAGAAATGGATACCACATCCCACATTTTTGAATGTTTGTAGTGATCACACTAAATCCATTTAACAGTTCAGATTTTTTATATCATCGTTCAGAGTATTTTAAGAAAGATCCTTTTGAACTGTATGTTCTCCATAGACACTGAAAGATAAAGCGAACTGAAAAAAAAACCTGGTTATGTTTTAAAATCCTGTCTCATAGATTTGTAAAATAATTTCCATTAAAAAGCTAGAGTCTTTTACAGCACACCACTGATTTCACCTTCATTATTTTCCATGAAGGCTTAATATTCATCAGAAGTTAAAGTAAACACAGAAGTAATGGAATGCATCTTATTCACTGTAGGGTTTGGATTTTTTCCTCCTACGTATTTGTTAGCTTTCTTCCCCCCACCCCCCCACCCCGCCCCACCCCCACCCCCACCCCCACCCCCCTTACAAATGCAGGAATGCAGCATTTGTACTTAATTTTTCAAAAGATAAAACTGAAAATGATGAACCCAATCACATAGTGCACTAAAACCACAGAGAAAATGAATGGCTACCTGTCCTGTGACTTTCTTTTAAAAGACCTCCTTGGCCTTGCCAGAAATTTGGCAGATAATCATCCTTTAACATGACAACTCCATTAATGAATGCCCTAGCTCTTTCACTTGCTGACTCATAGCAGGATGCCTCTAATGGAATACCAACTGCATCAGCTCTTTTTCTGCTGTTACCATCGAATGAGGAATTTTCTACAAAATCATTCCATGAAACCAGATTAGGAACACTGCAACTTCTTGGTGGAAACAAAAATGGAGTCACTCATCAGGAGCATTTAGTTGAGGACCTGAATATTTTGGGATCCCTGCAAGAAAAGAGGAGTTTGTCAAGACTATAAAAGTAACATTGTTGATACAATTGTCCTGTGAAAACTTGCTATGATCGCACAAAAAAAAACTTGAATAAAGTGACATTACTGTAACTTACTGGTGCAAGATTAATATAGAAAAATGATATTCAAAGTAAGGTACTAAAATGAAAACTAGAAGGTTGGTTTAAGAGTTTGGGCAAAACTCATTATCTTCCTATGTATACTTCAAAACTCAATGCAAAAAAAAACCCACAAAACACAAAGTGAGGGAGAGGAGAGAAGGAAGGAAGGAAGGAAGGAAGGAAGGAAGGGAGGGAGGGAGGGAGGGAGGAAGGAAGGAAGGAAGGAAGGAAGGAAGGAAGGAAGGAAGGAAGGAAGGAAGGAAGGAGACTTTTCTATCCAGTTTGAATTATGAGACCTAATTGGAAGTCTCATAAGTCTCATAAGCACACCTAAGTGGCAGTATAAACGAAAGTATAGGTTTCTTAGCAAAAGATGAGGTCATAAAGTGAATTGGAATGAAATATCAGACAATGAGTCACCATTGTGTCAAGTGGTTTGATAACTTTCTTTTAATTCAATTAGGAAAAAAAATAATCTTACTGATTCCTAATGCAAAGAAATCTGAAAATAAATTAGTGATGGATTTCTGTTATTATTAGGAAGAAACCCCATATTTTCTACTGTTCTGAATTTGAATATGGTTCAGATACATATGATTACACTACTCTTCTGCCCATATTACATCATAGTCTGTTCTTACTACATCAAAGAATCTGACACGACATTGTCATTGCTAGTGAGAGCTGGTTTTATTGTATTTTAAAATAAAACAAATTAAGGAATAAATAAATGTAGGTCGTAACACCTTTAGTAAATCTTACACAGACTTTTAGCTGCATTCATGTGCAGATGCAGAGCACCTGACAGCTTATCTGGGCTTGAATGGTGTGCGGCACAAAGCATTGCATACATTTGAAATTGCTGCATGCTGAAGGAGTGGCTAATTGTATTGCATGCTGCCATTTATAACTCATACTGCCAGGAGTTTTCAGTGGCCAACTTAGGGGCTTTTCATAAATCTTACATCCTTTATAAAGCATAATATGATAAAGCAAATACTTTAGGCATAGACAGAAATGTTTGCAAATTTAAAAAATAGTTACACATTTTGATCCAAATTCCAAGATTTGCTAATGTGTTTAGAAAACTGACAATTGCAGTCTTAATTCTATTCAATCCAGTGCCTTGTAATTATGCACAACTAAACAGTCATAATTTATGAAGCAGTAGAAGAACATCCAGACTGAAGCTTTGCATCTGGCATCAGGCTATGGGGACAAGAACAGTGGTGGGGGCGGCCTCTGAAAGCCATCCTGCTACTTGCCAATCTTATTTAAATTTTATTGCTGCCCAAATTGGAAAGATTACATGGTAATTAGCAGTTTCCCCACCAGTATAGATTCTGCCTCTCCAAACAATCTTTGATAATGATCCTGTCCCTCCTCCCCAACAACTTCAGGGAAATTTCAGAGCCAAATATTAAACAGGCAGTTATGAAATTGTGCTCAACCACCTGTTCTCTTGACCCATGGCCGACCCACTTAACAAAGGACTGTATATCTCAATTAGGCCAGGTGATCCCATAGATTTTGATTTGATAAATAACACACTCTTTCCTTCTCTCAAGCTTATACAAGGCTCTTTTCACGAAGACACCTTCTCTGATACAGAAGATGATGTCAAAATGATGCCCTGTCAAAAACTCAGCTACGAATTTGGGTAGCATGTTTGAAGAGTGGTAAAGGAAAGATGAAATCATGGATAAGAACATAAGATCAGACACAGTGTGTTGTACCAAAGGCTCATCAAAAACAATATCCTGTCTTTGGCCAAAAATAGATGTCCAGTAATGAGTATAAGATCAGGGTTAGTGTATGTGACATTTTTCTTGCTACTTCCTGAGCCTGCAATAATTGCAGCTCAGGGTTTTTTTTTGAGCTGGAGATGGGTTCTACAGATGTAATTATCCTCAATGACCTTGTGCAGTCTCCCCTTGAAACCATACAGACATTCAGATTTGACAAGATCCTGTGGCATGGAGTTCCATGACTGAATTAATGCAGACAAACTTAATAGAGAGTGATCATTCATTATTTCTCAGAACACAAGAACAAGAGAAATCATCATGCAGAGGTTAAAAGCAAAAGAACTAGGTTTTCAAACAAGGCACTGAGGAAGTGGGTGCTGCTGTATGTTGTGGAAAATGGAAGTACCAATAGATTCAAAAACGTGTTGACATAATGGATGCATATAACCATGGCTATTAATTATTGTTGATTTAAATATAATTTTCAGCTCTGGAGGACCAGTCATTATCAGAAGAAGGGAAGTTATTCAGGGAGATGAAATACATCTCATTATACACATTCTTTGTGTATAGCACTTTATAAATCTACCACTAGACAGTTTGGAGGCACAATTCAAATGACACTTGTCTCAGACATTGTAGCTATATAACCTAATCTTTGCTGAACTTCCCTCACATATTCTATGGAAGTGGCAAGGGAATATGGTGATTGTGATGGTGGCAATGCAAAGGGAGAAGGACTGTGAAGTGAATATGCAGATTTAGGGTAAAATTTTTGTCCTTTACCAATTTCTATGAGAGCCACAATCATTAAAAATACTTCTTGTCTTACAGATGCTTTAAACTATTTGAAGAGGAGAACATTAGAGGGAAACACTGTCAGAGAAGTAGTGTAAATAAAGAATAAAGGAGTAAAAGGCAGCAAAAAATAAGAAAACAGAACTTCAAGGATGGATAAAGAGAGAGAAGGATTAGACAGGAAATCAAGAAAGACAGGAGAAAGGAAATATTGGTGAAGGAAGAAGGGAGATTTGAAAAATAAGGAAAAAAGAAGTAGAAAGAACAGTACAGAGGAAAAGATGAGAAAAAAAATAAATTAAAGCTGGGAGAGAAGAAAGAGAAATATTTGAAGAATTGGAGAGAAGTGTGAAATGAATAAATAAGGAAATCAAAAGAAGGAAACAAAACAAAACCCTGAGCAACCTAATGTATATTTGAACTTGCCCCACTTTGAGTGAGGAATTGGATGAGATGACCTCCAGAAGTCCCATCTAACCTTAATTATTCTATGATTCCATGAATGAAAGTATCTTCATGTTAAACTTTAAACGGTTTTTCTTATCATCGTGGTTGTGGATGTATTGATGAAAACAAATTGCTATTTTATATAGTGTACTTTGAGATCTACACTTGGAAGGTTCTATAAAAAGTTGCAGAATTTTCCCTTAACTGTAATACAAACCATAAGGCGTTATTTTCCTTGAAAGAGTGAGGTGTATTCCAAAACACCAATGTGTTGATATGCAGATCTTGCCATTTCTTTAGCTAGGTTATAAATCGATTGCCATGATTTAAAGAAAGTTGCTGGCCTATGAGCCAAAACCCCATTGAAATACTGAACTGAAAGCTTTGTTGCCCTCTACGATCAGTGCTAGTAATTCTTTGAGTGTTTTTACATACACAATTGCAGTTTCAGGCCTACAGTCTCGAGTGTGTATTTGGAGACTGCTAATGGAAAAATCAAACAAGAGCAATGTTTTCCATTCTGTTCCCTAGCTCTTGGGATTCATTGTGATAAGACAGACTGAAGTGAGAGGCTTTTTTCTTCCCTTACCAACCATCACAGAAGCACACAGGCATTTTTTGCTTTCTTCATTTCCAAAAGCTAGGACTTTTGCTAAGCTTCTTCAAACAAAGCAGGTCACTAAGGAAACAGATGAGAAAGATAATTGCACTACGGAACTGATAGCAACTCTCTGCAAATGCTAGCTGTGCTGTAACTTGGTCAAACTACAAAAACAATATATCAAAATTTCTGAATTTCTTTTAGGTGTATCTGTAAAAAAATGACTTTAGCAGAATTAATTTCTTATAAGAATCACATGTCTGCCCACAGATGTCTTCTGGAAAAAAAAAAAAAAAAAAAAAAAAAAAAAAAAAAAAAAAAAAAAAAAAAAAAAAAAAAAAAGAGGTGGTGGTGGTGGAGCGGGCAGGGGAAAACATTTGCCTGCATACAAAATTCCTGGGAAGATAATGAGTATACTCGTGGAGATTTCCTGATCGCCTCAGCCTCATCCTGTCTCTTCTTCTTCAAGCGGGGGTAGATCTGTCTGCACAACTCTAGAACAGAATAGAGAAAGAGTCTGGAGAAAGAACAGAACAACCTCCTCCTGCTCTCTTGGAAAGCTGGAACAGAGAATGGAGAAGACCTGCTCTTCTTGGAGGGGTCCATGGCTACATCAATTATAGTAAATTAAACATAGGCTAATTTAGATTTGAAGAAAATTCCAATTCTATATTCCTCCTGAGATTAAAAGTTAGAGCACACTGACTTAGGTCAGGCCTGCATCACTGTTACTGTAAAAAACTTTTTACCTTATCTCCAATTGCCTTGCATTTTTCCTTTGTGCATGAAAGCCATACATGCTTGGAAAGGTATCTGACAGTGAGACTGTCAGAGCACTATACCTAAGCTATTAAATCCTCTCACTCTTCACAGTGGAGTGTCTTTTCCTCAATTGCCTTTTGCAAATGGTCTTTGGCTGGTGCCAAGTCTTGATCCATGGTCAAGAATTCTTCGGAAGAGTGCTAATAGGTTTGTTTCAAAATCTTGGTGTAGACCACTGTGACAATTTCACAGTATGGCTAGTTGAGTTCCAGTGCTCAAAAATGGTCGTAGGGACTGTCAAATTTGCCACTGCAGACAGACATCCTGGGAGAAGACCATAGCAGTAAATGATCCCAAAGCCAAATATGGGGAGAGCGTGGGAAGTCTTCAAGGGCCATGGTCTCTCACCTGTGGGAAAAGTCCTCTAGAAACAGACTGTTCACCTCTCACTGAATATATCAGCTAATTCTCACAAGTCATGAGAAAACCAAACTTCTTACAAGCAATCTGTGGGTGACCAACTTGTATCACTGATATCAACAAAGCATAATATTTCATAATGTTAGCGAGATACATCTTTACTGATTAGGTTTCAAAGTGTCTTTTTATTGTCTTTCTTTATTGTGTGTATATACAAAAAAATTACTTGGAACTCTAGCCATAGAGTTCTACTGTCCTTACTTGCAACTATTCTGTGCTCCTGAACAATTCATCCATATTCTGAAGCATCTGAAAACAGCTCAAACACGTATTCTTGTATGTTAGAAAGGTAGCCCACCACTGATTTATTCTCTGTGTCCAAAGTTAAAAATGTAAGCTCTGGATAAAATAAATTTCGCTATCAAAACCTGATTTTTTTCATCTTTATTTCTTTGTTTGTTTACTTTTATATTCATTCAGAGTCTGCTGCCACCCTTTGGAGTCCTTCTGGTTTGCTTTCAATTAAAATGGAAACCTCAGCATCATTTCTGATCTCTTTATTGTATTTTCTCTGAGCTCTGTTTGTGTGGTCAAAATAACAGCCTATCTAGCAAAAGACGACAGTGATACTAATTCCCTGTGGCTAGTGCAAACAATTTGATTGCTATTAAAAATCCATACATAAGAATACCCTTGGGACCTCAAGGAAGGAAATTATGAAATAAAATCCTTACAATTCTTTTGCTTGGTAAGCAAAAGTGATGGATCAGGTACTCATCTAGTGTAAATGGATGTGGTTACAGGCTCATAATGGGAATTACCAGGCAAATGTTAGGTGGCTGGTATGAGTCAGTGCCTTCATAAAGTTTACATGGGTAGGTTTCATTTTCTAAATTCAAATGCATTTTCTTGCAGCGATGATTGATGATTATCGTCAGATGAAATGCCATTTCCATGTAAAATGTGTATAGAATGGATGACATGATTAGCAGGAAATTGTTGGTTAGTTAAAATTTCCTGATTTATTCATGGTTCTTCCAGAAAAAAAAGACTAAGGAGCAAGCCATTATAAAAGTGCTTGTTACAGGTCATCAGGTTATCAGATGCTATAATCTCTATGTGGTCATATATTGTAAAGAACATGACTCTTGAACCACAGTCAAGGAAGCTCCTGGTGGGTAACTAGCTGCTACTGGCTTCTCCTACAGCACACAGATGTGTGCCCTGAATGTCTCTAAATTGCCTCAGAAGTTTTTTTGTGACCCTAAGGAAGCACAAGTTGTGTCTGACATTTTAGAGAATGGAGGATCAAAGGTAACCCAGTGACATTCTGAAACCTGGCTTTGTTTTTCGTGTCAGTGAAACAAAATCTATGTTCTCAGATAAAGGCATAAGGATCCATTCCAAGTGAAGGAATTACATTTTATTTGATTTCACAGGACTTCTAAATGGAACAACTTTATGTTTCCATATCAAAAACTGACACAAAGAAAAAGAAACAAATACAACTAAAACCAGTTAACAGAAGCTTCTAATCCCTTAAGCATACCTGCAAATTAGGAAGATATATTATTGTTGATCTGACTTACCAAATGATAATGTTTTAGCATACCTTCACTGAAGTTAGCACACCTATTGGTTTAAAATGCACAGCAATTTATATTTGTGTTTCTCAAAGCCTTCTTGTCTCTCACAACAAAAAGTGGGCTGCAAGAGGCATAGTGGTCCCATTCAGGGAAAAAAAAATAAAAATAAAAGCTAAATGCTATGATCATTTAGCTTGACCCTCTATGACACAGTTTTTCTTGAAAGGCAAGGGTCTGATCATGCTGACTGTATTTTATTTACTGAACAAGTGAAGGGAGCACATTTGTTTCCCAAGAAGTTGCTTCAATTGCATAAAGTAAAGAACTGTGACATCTTCTTCAGATGAAAGTTGCTGTGGAGAAGCACAGATCATGTATTTATGAAGAAAAATTAATTTAAGACAGGAATAGGTAAAGTTTGTTGAGTGTTTTTCTGACCCGAACTGCCCACAAAGGCACTTCAAGTACCAGCTAAATGAAAGCTAAGGTGTAAGAGTCAAACACATCATATTAGGAAGCTGCTAGTTTACTAATGAATCTTCTGCTTCTGTAGCAGTCCAAAGAAGATTTATTCTGACTTGAGGCTCATATCATAGGCCTTTTTCCATTCGAGTGAAAGCATAAACCAACAGATTACCTAATCAAGAATAGAGCTTCCTAAGAAAGTGGAAAGCTTCAGTGAATCATGAAGTCATTCCACCATTTGTGCCTGATCACTCAATACCTGTAATTTTTGCTTCACCAAACAATCATAAAGACCATTTAGCTTCCTATTGCTTTTAAATCCTGAACATTCGCTCTGTGGAGAAACCTGTAGTAAACAGGCATTTGGTGACATCTTTCACCCAAGTTCTCTACCCATTTTCAGTGCAACAGTGTGTTTGCAAATGCCTGGGTAGCACAAGGAACTTCTGATAGAGAAGACTTTCCACCTGTAGAAGGATTTCCTGTTCTGTCCCATTGGAAAAAAAATCTGGATTTCAAATTAAGCAACTGTACTATGGATGTTATCAATTTAACAGAATCTAGGTGAAAGTTAATTTGATGATCCCAGTCGACTTGTCAGGAGTCAGGACTCCGTGTCATAATCCACAGGTGACTCTCTGCACAGTGTACTCCCTTTGCCTAGTAGTCCCAGGAATGAAAACATGGTTTGGTATACGAATTTAGTATACCCATTAATTGAATATTTACTATTTTATCCTATCTGGTTAAAAAGTATCTCTCTTTCTTTGAGTACCCACCTGACAATGAAAAAAAAAAAAAAACCCCAAAACAAACAACCCAAACCCAAACCCTCACTTTTCTCTCTGACGCTGTTTTGTCTGTGTGATACTGAGAAAACACGGTGGAGTAAATTTATCCAAGACCTCAGGCATTTGATATATATGCTGAATCATTGCTGGTAATTATAGGAATAGAACAACTATTCTATAGTCTCAAGGTAAGCTAGATACATTTCAGTATTTTCTGATCAGAAATGCAGCTAATGCACTTGGAATTAGTCCATTAAAGCTACTTTGCAAATTCTCCTGATATCACTTCACATTATTTCCCCTTAAATCTCTATCTTTCTAAAGAACATTTCAATATTGGGTCAGATTATGAATATTAAAGGCTTTCCAAAACCCACGCTAATTTTAAAGTACACGCACAGCGAATTGCAAATGACCAGAACTGTTTAAGCCTCATAGTATATGTGATTCATCTGCTTCCAAAAAATCAGGTCATGAAATTTTCTGTGTTCACAGCTCAAGTCCCTGAAATACCAAGTCAGTGTTAGGATTCTCCCCACTTTCTTTTCAGACATATTTTTTGAAAGAGAATTTATATCCTGGGAAAGACCTGTTATCAGAGACCCACAGCAGGCCCAAGACTTCTCTTCAAACATGAGGTAGGGTTTCCCATGCACCACAGTACCCTACCTTGAACATCACTACTGCTGTTCTTCTCTCCTAGATCACCCCAAGGCATCATCTTATCACTTGTGACTACAAAGAGTTCCTTCGCCTCAGCAAAGTTCAGGATATTCAGGATAGACATAACAGACAATGCCAGTGGCAGTCCATACTCTGCAGAAAAGGTAATTATTCATGAGGATTAAGCTAACAAACCTGAGCTTCATCAGTCTTTTGTTATCAGAAGACTAGATAACTTGTCTAGTTACATTTACATATACATATATCTGTATACATATCAACAAAAATATGCAAACTTTCATAGAGGCTGACCATAAACCCCAGCAAAATTTGTTTTGTAATCCCACCTCTCCCCAATTTCCTCATCCTTAATGCAGATGTCACTATTTATGATCACAATGCAATAAAAGATTTGGAAGCTCAAATAAAGATGTAAATAAACTATACAACAGCATAGCAAGACCTGGGATTTTTGCATACAGAGCTGTTCAGTTGATTAACTGTAATAGATGACAAATCACAGAAAACATACATTAGACATGATGCATTTTTGATTACTTTTCCTGTTGTATTTGTCCACAAAACTGTGGACTGACAAGGAATAGCCAAGGAAACCTGGGGACGGGCTGACCAGCCTTACCTAGAAGCCCCCTAAACTTCTTGAAGAGGATGATTCATGTGATCTGAAAAGATTTTTTTAAGATCAGTTTTCTTGCCCTCTGGAGTCGCTTATTTCTATCTATAATTTATAAGGGTGGTGTGAGCTGGCCCAGGCTTGCAGCCAAATGCCCACACAGTTCCTCCCTCCCTCCCCCTGGGGGAAAACAGGTAGAAAGAGAGTGAGAAAACCCATGGGTCAAGATAAAGGCAGGGAGACCACATAGCAATTATTGTCATGGGCAAAAAAGACTCAGCTTGAGGGAGTTAACATCATTTGTTGTCAATTAATATAAATATTTAATTACAGATTTGGGTATTGGGAAAGAAAACCAACAACAAAAAATAAACAGATGTTAAAACACTTAGGAAAATTATTTTTCTGCCTCCTTTCCCAGACTAAACTTCTCTCTTTCCCACCAAACTCCTCTCCTCCCCCTTGCCACCACAGCAAGTTACACTCCATTCCATCAGAGAGAACACAAGTGGTGCGGGGCACAGAGCAGGACAGGATGGGCGTGTGGGGTGTTAGTCAATATTTATATTGACTATATATATATTATATAGATATAGCAATTTCTCTCAATTGGCCCTTTTTCTTATAATTTTCCCCTTCTCCAGGGTGGGTCCTCCACGAGCTGCAGGGCATACCTACTCCATTATGGAGCACTTCTTCCTCCTCCCATCTCACTGTTCCCTCTGCTGTTTCTCACTCTTTACCCCTTCCTCCCTGTCTGTGTTGCATTTTGTGCCTTTTCTTAAACACGATTTCAGAGGCACCACAAACTTGGCTGTTGGGCTCAGCTGTGCCTTGCTGTGGGTCCACTGTGGAGCTGGCTGGAAAAGACCATGCCAACCACAGGGCAGCCCTTGACATCTTCTTACAGAGGCCACCTCTGCAGTCTCTCTGTTACCAAAGCTTTGCCCCATATACCCAATATAAAAGAAAACCTACCCAATGAAAGGGCAAAAAAGCTTTTAGATGCTTAAACTAGTGCAAATCTTGTCTCTCTCTTCCCTTTACCAGCTGCAACTTTACTGGATAAAGTGCTTTCTAGTACCTATGGGTCCACGAACAACCAGCAAGACTAAATGAGTGCTGTTCTTGTAATTGATCCTTAAACCCTTTAAGTAAAAATGAATTCAGATAAAGAAGATTACTGTTTTAAGGTTGGAAGTACATAGTGGATAGTTACCTCTAGAACAGGACTTTTGCTGGTAGCCTAACATACAGAGCTTTTCTCCTGGGCTGTAAGCATTTTTATAAGCTTTAATTAACCCTTTCTTTGTTTGACCAGCTCAACAAACAAAAGGTTGTAAGTCTATTACAATTAGTTGGCCTTTTGCATGGCAGCATCTTTCCTAAGATCTCTATTAACATTTAAATGAAGAAAGGTCAACTGCAAACATTATAGCTCATTTGTAGAAAGCCAGCCAAATGATCAGGGGAAAAATACAATACTGCAATAAAAGCGAGAATTAGGAAGCACACTTGAAGGTAAGTTGGCCTAACCTATTTTGAAGAAAGTGTAGAAGCAAGATGAAAATTTACTCCTGAACTCAGATGTTTTGTTCAGTTTGTTTTGTGTATTGGCAAACTGCTTTCCTGTTTTCTTTTTTCACAAGGCCAAAAATCTGGTTTGGCTTAATACAAACAAGAACCTGAAGTTACTCTGGATTCATGTGGCTCTCCATAGAAACAGAATTTGACCCAGAAGCTTTCTAAATCAAATGGGATTACTGAGTTCTGTAATGTTAGTGGTTCAGTTTTGTGCTTGGCTATTGAACCAGATGATCAGATTCAATCTTTGATTGGGCACAGGAGGTTCCCACATTCCTTTTGCTGGATGGACAGTTCTGATGAAAAACTATTTCATGTTTTTTTTCTGTTCTTTGTATTTTTTCCATAAATTTTAAGGTATCATTTCTGGCCAAAGTCAGAGGGAAGATATAAATGTAGTATAAATGAAATTTAATTTTGACCCAGTGTGATATTATTGTAGTTGCATTACCATGACCTTCCCACACTTCCTTTAATCTGTGGAAATTTGTTGTAAAACACTATAGAAGCAGATGTCCCTGTTCAGTTTGCATGTGTGGTACTGTATATTTGCCTGGTGTACATGTTCCAAATCTGCGCAATGGTGCACATTATCCTGAATTCAGTAAAGATAACTTAAGAACAGATGAAAATGAACCACTTAAACTCAAAAATGTTTAACTCTTTCAGGAACAGGAATGTTACATGCTTCCCATTTTAAGCCTGTCAGTGTATCTAATCAACCTGTACTGTGCCAGTGCCTCAAGGGAAAGAGAAATTCTTTAATTTCCCCAGACTGGGGCCCTGGGGTATGACTTAAATTGCCCAAATGGCTTAGGATTTAACTTTCCTTGAAATTTATATTTCTATCTACCTTTGAAAAAAACCCAAGTAATTGATCCACGCAAAATCTTGTTGTGGAACAAAAAATAGATTCATATTTCTTAGTTTCTGGCATAAGCACCTGTTCTGTTTGAGCTCCAAGAACACAATGTGAATCCTAATGTAATTAGCACAAAATCAGAAAATAGTTTAAGTGTGTGTTGTTGCTAAAAATAAAATAATATTTCAGTTTATACATAACAGCAGTGTGGGGCCCCTTGGGGATAGGTGCCTTGCCGTGTACATGTGTGGTAGCTCATAGAAGCACATCATACCCGTGCTCAGCTATTGAAGAACTCCTCTCCTATACAGCCTCATGCCTCCTCTCCCATTTTTTCAGTTTTTCTTCTTTGCTGTTTGCACCTCTGAGGTGGTGGCACCTCAGGTATGTTACTATCATTTGCTCCACAAAGTTCACCTTTACGCTTAGCCACACAACTGACTCCTGCAATCTGATCCACCCACTGCTGTCAAAGATGCGGTTGCTTGTTCACTTGAAGACAACCTCCAGCTTCACTGCTGTTCACAGTAACCTGTGCTCTTCCCCATTCCACAGTCTGTTTCTGTTACACAGAAAGAGAGCCCATTCCCAAAGGGTAGGTCACACCATCCTAAAATAAGCAGTTAAGAAATCTGGGATGAACTGCATTTTTGAAGGTGTCTATTCTCTCCATAAAGAGAGCCTTTATGGTAGCCAAACTACACACTTAACTATTAGGTGGATAAATTTAACTCAGGTGATCCCACCAAAGGTGTTTATTGCTACTAAAGTTGAGAAAATAACTCTTCTAAGAAGGTTTCTCTAGAGGTTTATTTGCCTAAATCATGGTACTCTGCGGTACTCTGATTCAAGAATCAAATTCTTAATAGTGTTTGAAATGCTAACAAAGTAATAAGTAGTGGAGCCATTTCTATTTTTAAGGGTGTATTAGCCATCCATGATTTTCTCAGGTTAAATTTATTTTAATAAATAAAATTACTTTTATTGTGCTGCTTGTCCTCACAACAGAAAGATAATATAGCGAAGATAATTTAGACACAATTGCATGCAGTCCTTTACCGAGCATCCATTTAACTGCAAATTCATCAATTAGGATTGGTCAAATCCATGTATTATTTATTCTCTTCCCTAATTGGATAAGTGGGCCAAAAGACTCGGTCTCAAAATTTGTATTAAAGTGAATATTTTTACAGATATTTATGAACATGGCTTTGGGATTCTATTCCAGCCATAGCCAAACAAAGCCACTTGATGTAATCATGAGAAAGTCAGTGCTACCTAATAGCAATAATTGTAAAAAAATGCAAATTAGAAGTATTTTTCCAGTGGAAATCTATCCACTTCTAGTTGGTTTCAGGAACAAATTTCTTTGAAAAATGATGTTTCTTCTATATGTAGTAGATAATCATTCCACGTTTTTGTCATGCTAATGACTAACGGTGTTGTGAACAAATTCCAGTTACCTCCAGCCAGGCCTCACTGAGTTGGTTGCCTGCAAAAAGTCCTCACTGATCTTTGGAAAAATGTGAAAGTGAAATAAATGCAATACTGTGGTCACAGGATAAGAAAATGGTCGCCTTGTCCGCTTAGCTTCCCTCTGGGCTTCCAGCAAGTCTACTGCTTGGCTGTATCTAGCCGCCTGCTTTTCTTCCTTTCCTTCTGCTGGATGAGTCTCACTGAAAGATTTTGGCACAACTTCATGGCCATCAGCTTAACAGTAATGAGAGTCTGAGGCAGTGATAGAACTGCTTTAAACAGTGACAATCTCTTTTGGAGAAGATTTCATGTTGTTGTTGTTGTTGTTGTTGTCTTAGTAACAATATAGGGGCAGGGGGAAACACCTTACTTGGGTGAAGGAATAAGTGGTAGATGAGGTGGTGAGGTAACAGCTGACACATCCCAGGTGCAATCCCTAGCTTATCATTATGCGGCTGGCTCTGATATAATGTTCGTCTTGAAACAAAGCTGTATGTCCCCCTCCCTTGGTGTATCAACATAGAAATCAGCACAATGATCTGCAAATGGACTAGCTGACAGAGCGTTGCATTAGCCAGGTGTGACTCCATTACAGCTTTTCTGACACATGCTTTACAAAATACAGTTTCATTCTAACAGATAGGTGTTGCTTGGGTTTTTTCTGTTGGTGTTTTGGGGTTTTTTTCCCCCAAAAAGCCAGACATGTTCTACCATGTGTTTTCATGCTCATTATTTTAAAGAAAAGTCTGAATGACTGTGTGCGCGAAGATCATAGAATCATGGAATCATTTAGGTTGGAAGATCTCTGAAATCATCAAATCCAACCGTAAACCCAGGGCTGCAAGTCCATCACTAAACCATATTTCTAAGCACCACATCTACACATTTTTTAAATCCCTCCAGGGATTGTGACTCCTTCATCTCCCTTGGCAGCCTATTCTAGTCATTGACAACCATTTTGCTGAAGATATTTTTCCTAATATTTAATCTAAACCACCTTTGGTGTAACTTGAGGCTGTTTCCTCTTGTCCTGTCATTGGTAACTTGGGAAAAGAGATCAACCCACGCCTGGCTACAACCTCATTTCAGGTAGATGGAGAAAGCAGTAAGGTCCCCTCCTGAGTCTTCTCCAGATTAAACAACCAAAGTTCCCTCAGCTGCTCCTCATAAGGCTTGTGCTCCAGACCCGGCACCAATATTATTTCCCATCTCTGGACACGCTCCAGCACCTCAATGTCTTTCTTGCAATGAGAGGAACAAAAATGAACACAGTATTGAAGCTGTGGCCTCACCAGTGCCCATTACAGGGGGACAATCACTGCCTTGGTCCTGCTGGCCACACTGCTTTGGATACAAGCCAGGATGATGGTGTCCTCCTGGGCCACCTGGGCACACGGGGGGCTCATGCCCAGCCGGCTGCCGACCAGCCCCCCCAGGCCCTTTCCCCCCAGGCAGTTCCCAGCCCCTGCCCCAGCCCGCAGCGCTGCGGGGGGCTGGTGTGACCCAGGGGCAGGGCCCGGCACTGAGCCTGGTTGACCCTCACACAACTGGCCTGGGCCCATCGCTCCAGCCTGCCCAGATGCATATATGCATGTGTGTATTCACCACACTTGCTAGCTAAGCTCTATCCAAATAAAACAAAACGACAAGCAGGCGTGCAAAACTCCATTCATTTACATGTCAGTTTGTGTGTAAGACAGAGAGGAATTGCATCTAATGATGCTTCTTTCTTTGTTAGTATTTAAAAGGGCAAAAACATCATGGAGGTTACTTTTGACAAACCTGTTTATTCTCCATTTTCCACAGCATTTAGCTGAGCATTCTGCTCAGTTTGTGATTTTATTTATTTATTTATTTATTTATTATTTTAGCTGCACTGCCCCCTCCTCTCCTTAGCCTTTCCCCCCTTTTTCCTCCTTGAAAATTCTAATGACTAGAATCAACTAAAATGTCAACATTTGCAATTCCAGAGCTTCATTTAAGCAATAAAAATAATAATTAAAAGGGTAAAACCTTAGAGAGATTTCTTCATTTTATATGGTTTGCCAGAGATGATACACATTCAAAAAAAAAAAAAAAAAAAAATACACAACAAAAAAAACAACCAGTAAAAGAATTAATTAGAAACAGCTAAAGCTCAACAAGCTATGCAAGTTAATGAAGCAGAGAGGGAAATGTCATCTTTGAGACCCAGAGCTACATTGGCTTGGATAATATATACTCCTGCCTTACTCTCCTAACTAAACCTCTTTTAATCTCTCCTCTAAAAATATCAATGCTAATGACACTGATTTACCAGGAAATGACAGGCAAATAATACCATAGGAGTTGTTCTTGTTTAATGGTAACTTGGTTCTGAAAAAGAAAACCAAGGGTTTTATTTTGAAGTCTAGGTTTTGAATTTTCTCCTTCTGTTTTCTTTTGTAGCTGAGTCGGAATTAGTGCAAAAACTTCCTTTATTCCCTGTAAGAAATATCTTACTTATTCAGACCAGAAAAGATCCATCTAGCTTACTGTTCTTGCTAAGTTCCTCTTGCTTTTTCTCTCTACCTCTCATTTGTTATGCTGAAAGGTAAATGAACAGCAAAAATTACTGCATATAAGCAGCACTTACCAGCAGATCATGTTCTCCAGGAGATACCTATGCATGTTCACATTTGCAGAATAATACATGGCATTGGAGGAGGAATTAATTTTGTTAAAAAAAATGAGTCAGAACTTGGCAGTAATAAAATCACACAAGAAAAAGGAAAGTGAACATTTTCTTTGAATAAGCATTGAAAAATCCAGGGTTTTTTTTTATTTTTTTTTATAAAATGTCCTTTTATTTTGGAGACTTCAGAAGTACTGTCCGTTCAGTTAAGTTCTTGCTGTCATCTAAATATTCCTTCCAAATATCTCATATATGTTGCCAAGCACTGTCAGCATTATGGTGTCTGAAAATCTTCTAGTAGTGCTGGGACAATTTTTCATCACTCTTTTGAACTATCTTTCATTAGTTAATTGTGAGAATTGTCATGAATTTTCTATGCTTTCTTCTCATTTTCCCAAATATTTCGTTTTCATTTGTAGAGACCTAAAAAGAGCTTACTGTATTATGTATTTAGACATTGAAGGCATTTTTAGTCTTTTTTTTTTTTTTTTTTTTTTTAATTCAAGCCAGCACCTATGCAAAGACTTAGCCATGCAATTTCTTGACAGATACAATTAGTAAGTAGGAAAAAAGTACATATAGATCACTGATTTTATAATGGATATATAAAATTTCTTTATTCTAGAACTTCTGCTTGCCTTTAAAATTTTTTAGGTTTTTTGCATATATGCATCTCCATTACTTTTTACAGAGCCTTAGAAAAACATTTTATTATTATTTTACCATTATGTATATATCTGCTATTAGCAGAAAATCGTCCTAGCTTGATATACTATGGACTTACTGAACCTAGTTAAGGTAATCTGCTGGGTGATCTAGATGGTTCAAACTGCTCTTAAAGACTAGACATCTACAGAATAGGTGTTCAAGGAGAAGGAAAATCTTCCTGTAAATGATCATCCTTTCCAGGAAAAATATAGTAAACCGGTTAAAGAAAATAATGTACAGCCAGTGTCTTAGGATATGTGCCAACAACTGACAGTGTTGTTTTCCTCAAGCGTGAGGTGGATATCAAGTCTGGAACCCTGATCCAAAAAGTTCTTGGTCTCAGTCGTGACAAATGTAAAGTATGTACAGTACTATTTACCTCCTATTTTGCACTGCTGTGAGCAGTAACGTACAAATAGGTTGGATATTCATTAATATTTGTAAAGTTATCTAAGAACCTTAGCTCAGAAGTGCCATATTCATGCAAAGCTTTATTACTGCTATCACACAGGAGAGCCATGAGAACTAATTAATTAATGTTTGTTAATTAATGTTTGTAGAAAATCTTGCAAATGCAAAGTGCAATGTGAATATGGATCATTATTATTTATTATTCTAAAAGATATAAAGATATATTGGAGAGCCTGAGCTCCTTTTAAGTTGCACTTCTATTGCATCAAAGTGGGCATAAAACTGCCTTAAGGCACCTGCTGAGGATTCAAAAGCAACAAGGATGATCAAATGTCTAGGAAGCATGATCAGTGAGAAAAGAGCAAAGTTTACGCTAAAGAAAGGACTGATGTGGAACCTGATAAAAACCTTCAAACACTTTAAAATATGCAAACAGGAAGTGAATAATCTGCTCTTTTTATACCCACCAGATATGGCCAGACATAACAGAAGAAAAAAAGCAGAATGAAAACTAAGATGGTCTTTCAAAAAGAGAAGGCATTTACATTGCATTTCTTCTGCAGGGTTAGGGCTTCATTGCTGAAGTTTTATAAACGTTACACATATGACTGGCAACAATGGGCAATATATTTGCTTTCGAAAACTTCTGGACAATATGACTAGATTGTTATCTTCCCCAGAACAATTTTCTATCATTCTTTGTGTAATTAGGACCAGAGAAATTTGAACCAAGCTTGGAGGTGAGATTTTTAGGGTGGACTGGCATAAGGCACACAACTATTTCCATCCATTATTGAGTCCAACACACACAATTTCCAATGCACATCGAGTTCCCAAGAGTGCTCTCCATTTTCACATCTGGCCCTCTGGCCCATACTTGTTACTGGAAATATAGAGGAGCAAGAATTTGTTTCCCTCATAGATTGGTGTTCTTTTTTTTTTTTTTCTCCTCCCCTCGGTGAGGTTTTTTGTAGATCCAAAGCTAAACTTGGACTGCAGTCTTAGTTTTGAGGAATAATATGCCCTTTAAACTTTTTTTTTTTCTTTTAAAAAATGGTACTAAAAAAATTACAAAGGAAAGAAATAAATATTAAAGCTTTATAAAGTTATGAGTTTAGACTCCTGCAGCTTCCAAGAAAACTTGCAAAAAACATTTGATTTTTCTCTTTTTTTTTATGCCATGGAATTACTTTGGGAGTCTTAGCATGAAGAAAATGGTTTTTTCCCTGTTATTCTCAATATCACTGCTCTCTGGGTGATGTCTGCTTGTTTTTCCTCCCTCCGCCCTTTCACACTGTAATGCTTTATGGAAAATGCTTAAACTGTGCCTACATACTGTGAATTCAAAAAGATAGTGAAGTTAACAAACAAAACCAGCAGTGCTGCTTCTCCTCATGTTTGCTGCTCAGCCATTACTTGGGAAACAGATAAACACTGTTTTAACAGGATAAAACCCAGAAAGCTAAGTGAGGAAATGGGAGGAAATAAACTAGCCTTAGTAATACCTTCTTTTTCAAAGATATATGCATGTAAAGTGTAATCTTCTGTATAAGCATACATATATATATACACACATATAAATAAAAATATAAAATTTATAACAATTTCTCCTAATTTGATAATAAATTGCATTATATGTTTAACTGTTTACAATTAACATATTGCTAAACAAACCTCTCAAAAATCAGTGCTTTTAGGTGAGGTAATAAAGGTGGGTGTAAGCCAACAATGTGCTCTCACAGCCCAGAAAGCCAACCGTATCCTGGAGTGCATCAAAAGAAGTGTGACCAGCAGGGTGAGCGAGGGGATTCTCCTCTGCTCTCATGAGACCCCTGCTGCAGTACTGTGTTCAGCTCTGGGGCCTCCAGCACAAGGACATGGACCTGTTGGAGCAAATCCAGAGGCCATGAAGATGAGAAGGAGGCTGGATCACCGCTCCTATGAAGGCAGGCTGACAGAGTAGGGGTTGTTCAGCCTGGAGAAGCAAAGGCTCCAGGGAGACCTTACAGCAGCCTCCCAGCACCTAAAGGGGGCCTGCAAGAAATCTGGAGAAGGACTTTTTACAAGGGCGTGTAATGATAGGACAAGGAGGAATGCCTTTAAACTGAAAGAGGGGAGATTTAGGTTTCGTGTAAAGGAAGAAGAGGAAGGTGGTAAGACACTGGAACAGGTTGCCAGGTCGGACGGGGCTTTGAACAACCTGCTCTAGTGGAAGAAATCCCCGCTTATGGCAGAGGTGCTGGACTAGATGATCCTTAAAGGTCCCTTCCAACCCAAACCATTCTATGATGCTATGATTCTGTGACTTGCAACAGCAAATCGTTCTCAATGGTTTTGTCCATTTGTTTACTTTCATCAAAGGCTTCGGTGTGAAAGACATACCTCTGAGTGATGTAACCTGGATGAAATATTCAAACTGAAGTTATTCTGGACATAAGACTTCATCAGAGGAAGAGACTGAAGTGTAGGGTTACTACTATAGTTTCAAATGTATGAGGAATCAACATTACTCCCAGGTGTACTGGATATCCAGTCCCAAAAGCAAGTGTAACTGTTATGTTTTTAATGCAGGTGAACGTTAATATTTCTTAAGCTTATTGAGTTATTCTGTCCTCTGTTAAATAATGGCATACCCATTACTTTAGTATTCATGGGCAATGTGAGAAAATTTAAAAAAAACCCAACCACAAAGAAATACTGAACTCGAAACGCTGATTTATTGATCAGGGTTTCTTTTATCACAGTAACATATCTGAAACATTCTATATGTTCTTAAATATACCACCAGACCCTTGATGACAGCAAAACAAATTAAGACCTTCTGCTAGGCAGTACAGCTGAAAGGCCCAGATACTTTGGGAGATGCAGATATGTCTAGCTCCTACTGAAGTGACCATGTAATCAGCAAGTGAGGTACCTCAGTGACCTGATCAAACCTACACAGAGAACTCATGACAAAAGAGGTACTAGCCAAGTTTCTTTACACACAGATTAAATCAGAAACAGGCCTTTTAATTCACCTTGATGTCTGCAGTCCTCAGGAAAAATTGCCTTTGATACTAGTGACTGGAAAAAAAGAATGAAGAATAATGGCACCCAAATTGCACATAGGTAGATGAATTCATATTTCATACAAACATGTGGGTAACAAAGATGAAATTCTACCATGGCTGCTTCCAGTGGCTTTAAAGAGCATCCACAATGACTGAAGGGTGTGGACCACAGACCTGCAATTATGTGCCATTTCTAAAAGAAGCAAATAGGACAATTGCCTCATCAGGAAGGTAACCTCTCACAAAGGTGTTTCCTTGTGTCATTCTCTATCCTGATCAAAAGATTTTAACAACTTAATTTCTTATTGAAGCATCTTTTCCCTTGTTCATGGCAAAAGAACTCACTTAAAACAGGAAACTTGAGTACCTTTTTATTCAATACCTACAGGATCTTACTTTTTTCCTTCTTTCTTTCTTGTCTATAGTTCCTTCAAATTAAGCCGTTCCTTGCAGTTAATTTGCTGTGAAACATAATCCTCATCTCAAACCACTCTTCTGGCAACATCAGCATCTGATACAGTAAATAAATTTTCAGTTATCTTCATATTCCACCAAGTACACCAAGTACTGTCCTACCACAAATTGTGATCAAGTATTACAGACTCCTGAGAACTAAATGATTCAAGCTCAGAAGCTCTGAATCCCATGATAAATTATACAGAAGGGGCTCTTGAGGAGTTTTGATTTTGCCATTCAGAACGCCTCCATTTCAATTAGAGGTAACCAAAAGACATGACACTGAAGAGCATGTTCCTGTTTTATGTCCTTGAAGGGGAGAACAGCCATTTCTATTTTGCTTCTGCCCCACAGCTGTGGCACTGCCCTGAAGCGTGGAGCCCACCCACCATAGGAAGGTCACAGGAAAACTGAGTTAGAAACAGGAATGTGTGTATTTCACTGGTTTCAGATAGAAGTTGCCTAGCTGATTTCATGGTCATGATTTGTACCAAACATGTACATGATGGAAATTCCTACAACCAAAACGATAGTATTTACAATTCCTCTGGGAAATTTCAGAAAGAATTTTGACAACTGCCAGCCAGCTCAATAATCTATTACTCCAATCCTGATTGCTCTGACTCCCAGAATGCTGGGAGCCTCTGACCTACATGCTATCTCCATATGGATTTCAGTGGCAGCCACCCTCTCTGCCACAGCTTCAGCATCTGTTTCATGTGAAGCACCCAAGCCCTGTCCTCCATCTCTCTCTAACAGATAGGGCCTATTCAGCTCAGCACCCTGCAACTTTTCAGCACAAAAAGACAATTTCTTCCCACTTTTAGCAGTCTTAGGTTATCTGTGTTTGGCAGTGGCAGGTATAGAAGTAGTCTGGCTGATCTGGCTGCATTTACAGCTAAAATACTTTGGGATTTGGGGTTTGGGTTTTAGGTTTTGTAGTTTTGGGTGGTTTTTTTGTTTGGTTTGGTTTTTGGTTTTGGGTTTTTTTTTAACTTCTTCATAGAAAACGTATAGGCCAAGCAGACATAACCTGTGTTAGCATGTACAACCGACTATGCGAGTGTAAATTAATACAGCCACTCAGCAGTCACTAGATTAATGATAATTTACTTCAATGGAAAGTCTTCCCGTGGAAATCTGACCAATTTTGTGCCAATAATTTCTCGCATTTTTGCTCCAATGTATTTACAAGTCATAACATGAATGCCATATTTTGATAGGTACAGTATAGTTATATTTCTGTGTTTTATAGGTACTACTCACAAGAAGGCCAGACCTCAGTGTAATTATTAAGTCCCTCTTTGAGGTTTTAAGAGTTGTCTTGATCTTTGGATTTGTTCCTTTTTCTATAAATGCCACTTAGTGAAAAGACTTAAATCACCTTTTCATGTCCTGGAAAGCTGAAAGCTATAGGAATTTGCTTCCCTTATCACTAGTTATGAAATTAAATTGCCCACTTTTTTTATGGCACCTGTATGTATAGAAAAACAGAAATGTTCCGTAAGAAAAAAAATCTAATAGCGAGTAAGGGGTCAGTCTCAATGACATTTTGTGATAAAAAGAAAGGCAGAGGATTAGGCAGAAAGGTAAGAACACAGAGACAATCACCACCTGAAGAAAGATAAGAGTCTGTATGGGAAGTTCAGCCCCTGAGAATTTGTTTTAGTGTTATTGTACATGGCCCTTACTATGAAAGCTCCTGAGAAATTATCTCAGTCTTTCAACTCTAATAGTAAGGCTTTGCAGAATACAGTTTAAGCCCTGGAGAAATCACTTAAGCTGTGTTTAAATATTAACCAGTTTAAAGAGTGAATCTCTACTAACCTAGAGTGGGTCCTTAGGGAGTGTCCACATGAGGAACACAGAGGGTAAATCAGAGAGGGAGGTCATTTTCAGCAATGGGAGGAGGTGAGAGATACCCGAGGCACAACTCCAACTGGTAGAGGGCATAACTGAAACTATTGGGTTTTTTATTACTAGTGTTAATATTGATATATTCTTTCCTGAATGACTACAAGTAATTATATTTTTTGACTTAACTTTTATATAAAATAACTGCTTCTAGAAATTTGTTGCACAGGGTAAGATTTGTTTTACGTTCTTGTGATATAGATGTCTACAATTGAATGTGTAGGTATTTGTAAATAATGTGAGTGTGTGCATGTGTTTCTTGTTTAAGTCAAATTCCAGAAGGTAGATTTTTCTAATAGATGCATACAAATTTCAGAGTGCAGGTTTTTCTACCCTTTAGATTTATAAGAACAATGCTTCCAGAGAAACAGTGATAATATTAAAAAAATACAGAAAAGTGTAAACCCAGCCTGGTTCCACCTGCAAGAATATATTAAAAAAAAAAAATATTTTTTGGAACTTAAAAAAATTTGGATACATGTTGGAATGCTTTCAATTTTTATATGCTGTTCTCAGGATGTTCTGGGTACTCCTCGCTGTCAGTAAATGTGACACAGGATGGTCACAGTGAAAAAAGCTAATATAGTGATTACTATGTCATTTTTATTTTTAAAAAGACTCTGTAAGAATAAGTAGCATCACAGCTGGTACTATAAAATCACTCATCATGTTCCTAGCCCCATCAGAAATAATATATAATCTGTACCTCAGACAGGTGGGCAAATCTAAGATCAGATAGACAGATATGCAGATTCAGTTCTCACATCTGCCACTAGACTGTTTTGTGATCCTAAGCATGTTGCTCACTCAGCCTGCTGTAATTCTCCCTTTACAGCCAGGAGGTAACAGCTCTTTCTTTATACAGAATTTTGAACATACATTCATAAAGATCTGGGATATGTTTAGGTCTCTAAGTGATGAGAAACATGGAAGTACTTAGATTTTTTTGAGACGATAATTTTGTCTGCAAGGGAATCAGTCCAACTCACCCTTCATGGGCTAATCTCTTGCTAAAATCATTTGGACATTGCCCATGACCAGACTGTCAAATCATACATTTTGGGGTAGGTAATTAAAACCCCAAGTACTTAGGCATGTGGATAATTCTGGAGTACATAAATGATCCCATTGAAGCCGGCATTTGAGTACCTTTTGGAATCAGAAACTTATGCAACATCTTAAATTAGGGGGAAAAAGGTCTTTGAAATTCTCCCTTCTCTGCATTTCAGAATCTTCCCCAAAGAACCGAGTGTTTTGCTTATCTGAACTCTGTTTGGCTTGTAAAGCAAACTGAAGTCCCATTTTCAATGCATTTGACCTTGATAACAACTTTGTTGTTAAACTTTGCAAAGTTAACTAGACTCCTGTGCCTGAGCTATTAAACCTTACATAAATAGCACAGAGTATATAGAAAGAATAATAATTTTAAAAAATAAAACAAAAAAAAAAAGAAAAAAGCCATAAGTTAATGACATGTTTTCCTGAATTTGGGCCATATTCAAGCTCAGATCACTGCCACATGCCACTGTGCCATCCAGTCCCCTACTCACACGACTACTGCAAATGGTATCATTTTGCAACTAATTTACTCGCTTAGTTTTGGCCATTAGTCATTCCCAATATCCTCAATCTGCAGGTAATTTTCCACATTATTAGTTACCCACCTGTCTTATTAAACTGGACTTTCTGAAACCCTGTGTGTCTACATTTTCTGCACCTTTAGATCAAGCAAATAATTGCCTGTACCTGGATGGAAGGATTTAATAGGAAGATTATAGTTGATTCCAAAAGTTAATAACTATAACATCTGGTTTCTCTTTTTAATATTTAAATGATAAATTCAGTGTTTGAGAAGAATGGAGAAAAAAGTGAGAACACAGAAGAATGAAATCTTATCATTTTTAGGACAGGTTAAATATAGATGGGCAGAAGGTAGGTTTTACTCTTTCCCACTTAATGTACCACTACTTTGACCCAAAGGGACCAATCTTTATCACATTAAGAGAAAGAATTTCTCAGTGCCGAGACAAGCCTTGGCTCCTTTTCCACTAAGAATGCCAAGTGTGCTGCATTATGCAAAATCTTAGGTATCTTCCGTTGCTTTTTATGATAGACTATGGCTGTTCTGAGATGTCTCAACTCATTTCTATTCAGACCTCTATAAGACCATCTGCATGGGAAGAGTTTTAAATATTACCGGGTAAAACTGAGAACATTATTTTCCAAATCAATTCAGAAGACACAGGGCGGGGGGGAAAGGAGAAAAAAAAAAAAAAAAAAAGAGAGAGAGAGAAAGAAGGAAGAAGAATCTGGGGTCTCACTGTCCAGACCTGAGATGCTAAGGGCTCTGTTGGCATCTGTCCATGGGCACAAGTGCTAAACCTATTTTGCATATAAATTGAGACACTTAAAAAAGATGCACACATCTTTAGCAGATGCATTTTCCTTGCTAGGCAAATAAAAACATGCTTGTTGCTTAAGTTCACCTGCAATGAAAACAAAATGCCCAAGAGCTATTCAAGAGGAATAACAGACTTGAGCTCCAGCCTGCATGACTCATTAGTCTTTATGGATTCAACATCCAAATCTAAGTGTCGAAGGCCTGACGGCCCACCCTGGAGGGAAACTACTTTCAAAAAGAGCTGAGTATCATAGGCACATTGTGGGCAGTGTAATTAACCTACCCAGGTGAAACTCTCCTTGGGGAGACATTTACTCCCTGAGCTTTCAAGATTCACTGAATACTGTTGCAGCAGAAATGGAGGAAGCTATCCTAGTCCTGTTGCTTCATCTGGGATTAAACTTATGTCCCTGTCTTGTAAATTGTTTCAGAGGACACAGATTCCACCAAATTCGATTGGAAACACTTTGGACCTTCTTAGTAAACTCTGATATAGAGGGAAGATGCTTTCTCCTCAATTTGGACCTTTTCTTTCTTTCTGAAAGTTGGGATGGAAGGGTCTCCCTTATAGTAATCTGACCAGAGAAATCAATATGCCTGATTCTTTCCCATGCCTACTGCGTGGACTCTTCTGTTCCTTAAGTGATACAGCTATGGCAAAAAGATCTCCTGAATTCCATGCCAGCTGAAAGACCCAAACGCAAGCCTGTCCTTGCATCTGTCCTCTGGTCAGAGTTTTCTTCATATACTGACACAGAACATATGTCAATATATGAGATAGTAATCACTGAAACCAACAATACTGTAGTAATATATACTATAAGATGCATAAGCATCCTGGACCAACTGAAATCTGTGACAGGCAGGCTGTCAACTTCAGCACTGAGGTTCTACCAACTATCTGTCTTCACTCTGCTTCAGGCACTTCCCCATGCGTTAATTTATGGGTAACTACAATGTGTTATCAATTGTGAAACAGCTACTTTGGATCTGAACAAGTGAAAACGATTTCAGGACACTGGCGTTACATCTCCAGCTCTGTCACTGGGGTGTTTCTGTGCTGATTTTGTGTCCCTTCTTAATTCTCACCTTACTCCACAAAAAGCCTAAACAAGACTGTCCTATAGTGCTATTATGACACTACATAAAATCCTGATATCATTTCATATGACAGTAAAATTCTTATTAATTCAGACAGTTTCAGCTAAACATGATGTCTTTAACAACATTGCCAGAATGTGAGAAACTGGATTTTTGTACTTTTGTCAGAAGTTCAGGTATTTTGCTCCTTTACACAAACTGAAACTGGCAACCTGTAAAATGGATATAAAGGTAATAATCTGCTCTGTGAGTGTTTAGTGACTACTATGTAATTAATATTACTCAAAAAAAAAAAAAATGACCAAGGAGGAAAACCTCCATACAACTAATATTGTTATTAAATTAAATTTACATGATATTCTAAGCTGTTCAGACTGATGGCTTTAAATACTTTCATGTTTTCACTTTTCCCTGTTTCTGCCACCTGCTGTCCCCTCCTGCTTTCCTTTTCCTTTCTAGGTAAAGTGCATGTGTAGTTTTCTGTAATAAAACAAATTCTAAGCAGGCATCCCCTCTTTTGTTATTTTTTAATTCTGTTTTTTTGGAGCTTTGGTGGTTTTGTTTTGTTTTGTTTTTTCTTCTTCCAATGCAGATGTGGAACAGACAGAATCATTAAGGAAAAAGGTCTCTTCTCTTGTTAAAGTTTTGGTGTTGACTATATGGTTCGGAGTGGCTGATTTAGTATCTGCAATGAACGGAATATACCAAAACGGTGAATTCAGGCTAGCACTACCACTGGGGCTGTCAGCTGAAGTCTTTGAAACTTCAAGTTGTATTCATAACAAGAATGCCATTTTTGGGGCCAGTAAAACTTGTAAGTAGAAGAACAGAGTTGTACTCGTTTACTGGAATTTTCTGGACATTATTAACTGATGCTGATTTCTTGCTACATGCAAGTTGTAATCCAATGCCCAAAACCCAAACAAAAATTGGGTTATACCAAGTCCTTTCTACTTTTTCATGAAAGAGTATGTAACGGATGCAAAAGGTCAAGTCTGCAGTTGCCACAAGTACCAAACCCTACAGAAATCAGCTGGGAAGTGTTTCAGTTACAGGATGCTGTCCCTAGTTCTAAAATTTGTCATAAAAAAGGCAAATCCTACATATACATTTCCAAAATAACAATGAAACATACCCATTCTTTGTTCTGATTTGTATAACACTGTATTCTACCCACTCATGCCTTTTGGAAATAAATGTTCAGCGTGAAAACTTTTCTGTGACTTCATCTAATGGCTGAAAACAGCTAAAAACTAAACAAAAAATGCCATTTGGACAATGACATTGGGAAATCCAATTAACATTAAATTAGACTGAGATTATACATCATAGGCAATTAGTGTAGCGCTTTGAAAAGTACCTTCCCTCTCTGGTGCTTTCAAACCTTTCAGTGTTAATATTCCAACAAAAATGCTATTTTTCCCCACAGGTTCCACAAAGAATGAATTTTTGATTACTCAATATGGTTGATCAGACTCCGTTTATTAGAGTTGGGTTTTTCCTTTCCAAACTTCAGCCATTTATTTCCCTCTCCTTCCCCTCTAAGAACTTCAACAAACACTGCATTTACTCCCCCACCCTGTAAATGGCAAAAGAAAGTTACCTTTTATTTATGAGTGATCATTTTTTCCTGTCTATATTTTGACAAATAACATGGCAGAAAATGATTAAGGGTCTCATTTTACAATGTGACTTGTATGTTATTTATTGTCAAAATAAAAGTCACTTTGTGAATTGAAGTTTTTAATCATTTTCCCCCTCTTTCAGGAAATGGTTTTGTCAAAAAGTGATGATATTTGAAAATGCTGGTTTTTAATGACAGCTATGATCCCTGAAAGGATTTATTGCTAATTATTTCACTGTACTATAATTATATGGATAAACTATTATTTATTTGTTTTCCATTTAAATATTCTTCATTTACCCCATGTTGTTAATAGAAATATTACAGTGCCCTGACTAGCTCCCACATAAAATAAAATATAAGATATTAAAACATCTTGGAAAATATTTTCACTTTCTTCTTTCAGAACATATTATATTAAATACTCTATTCAATTTACCAACAAACATCATTAATGTTGTATATTCTTTGTAAGTCAGACCTAAAGTATCTTTGTTTTCAAACCTCTCCTTGGAAATCACCATTTCTTTGTCCCAGCTTTGCACATGGAAGTGAATTATACTTTTCCCACCTCCATGTTACAACCCACATAAATTTATCTACTTTCCAAGAAGTTAAAGAATTTATCAGTCTCCCCCTGCATCAAAGACAGACAAAGACCTCCAGAAGATGATCCAGAACTTACCTGGTTAAGTCAGCTTTGGTTCATTGAATGCAGAGGTCTCCATCAACTGACAGTGAAAAAATACAAATGATCAGCTATTTGACAAAAGTGTGCTAAATGGTCAGGCTCAGATACAAGTGTGTAACTTTGTTCAGATACACCAACACATGCTCATCGGAGTGTTTTCCAGACAAGTATCCCAGAGAACTCTGCAAATGCCCGTTAACTCATGACAGCCCTCACCACAGCAGTGGGGGCTGCTAGGGAAGTGCTGTGGTCAGTTTGTAACAATAGCAAACGGGGCCCAATATGTCAGTAACGTAATCGAGAGTCAAGCAAGAATCTTGGATCTCAGCCTTATCCAGGTATCTATTAGAGCTACCTCTGTGGGTAATACTGAGAGAAGAGTGGGACTAAACAGGCGAAACAGTGCCCTATCATATGGTGATGCTATGTGGACAGTGGGATGGAGTGCACCCTCAGCAAGTTTGCTGACAACACCAAGTTGTGAGGTGCAGTTGATGCTCTGGAAGGAAGGGATGCCATCAACAGTGACCTTGATGGCCTGTGTGAACATCATGAAGATCAACAAAGCCAGCTGCAAGGTCCTGCATGTGGGTCAGGTCAATCCCAAGGAAAAATACAGGCTGGGTGGAGAGCAGATTGAGAGCAGCCCTGAGGAGAAAGTCTTGGGGGTGTCGGTGGATCAGAGGCTAAACATGGCTTGGCAACATGCGCTTGCAGCCCGGAAAGCCAACCATGTTCTGGGATGCATAAAAAGCAGCGTGGCCAGCACATCAGGGGAGGTGGTTCTCCCCCTCTACTCAGCTCTCATGAGACCCCCCCCTGCAGTACAGTGTCGAGCTCTGGGGCCCCCAGCATAAGAAGGACATGGACCTGTTGGAGTAAGTCCAGAGGAGGACCATGAAGATGGTCATAGGGCTGGATCACCTTTCCTATGAAAACTGGCTGAGAGAGTTGTTCAGCCTGGAGAAGAGAAGGCTTCAGGAAGACCTTATAGCAGCTTCCTAGTACCTAAAGGGGGCCTGCAAGAAATCTGGAGAAGGACTTTTTACAAGGGCATGTAGTGATAGGACAAGGGGGGAATGGCTTGAAGACAAAGGATAGATTTAGATTAGATGTATGAAAGGAATTCTTCCCGGTGAGGGTGGTGAGGCACTGGCCCAGGTTGCCCAGAAAAGCTGTGGATGTCCCATTCCTGGAAGAGTTCAAGGCCAGGTTGGATGAGGGTTGAAACCACCTGGTCTAGTGGAAAGTGTCCCTGCCCATGGCAGGGGGTTGGACTAGATGATCTTTAAAGGTCCTTTCCAAGCCAAACCATTCTATTATGTTGCTATTTAATACTTAACACCAATGTATTTTAAAGCGAGTTACTGCAGAGGGAAATCATGTCAGAAGTGATAGCATTTTCTCGATATTCATAAGCATTGTAGTCAGACATCCCCACATGGACTACTGTCACAGATGGAGTCATGCATTACACTCCTAGGAGAGAAGCAACAATATACTTTATATTGATATAAAGTAGTGAGTCAACAAAGTTCAATGGTAAAAGCATCGGTGATTTAACAAGATTCAATGGCAAAGTACACTTGATTATTTACTGCACAGAGGACAGGGTCAGGAAAAAACTGTCAGGGACACTCTCCTGTTAAGCCATGAGGTTCAGAAAGGACCCCCTTGTGGTCTAAACTCTTTCTCAGAGAGAAGTCTAAGTGTAGCTGAATCTCCTCCTAGTCCCAGACTTGGTCAATGGTTTATGTCCAAAGGATAATATATGCACAATCAATCCTTTATATCACTTAGCTAAGATTTGCTATTAATCACTTACCAAGAATCTGTTGCAGCAAGGAATCTCTTGAACTCGAGGAGTAACCTTGAGAGGTGTCCCTACTCCAGGGAAGATCCTGGCATGCAGCCCGCTGCCGTGCAGGGGAGCTCAACTGGCCCTGGGCTGTCCAGTACCTATACAGTAAGATGATTGACTTATATTTGCATATCAGCAACACTGCTGGGTCACCATTCCAGAAAGCCCTTGGCTACCGTGTTGATATCCATCCCCTGAAGTCCAGAGTAAGATGGGTGCAGCCATCACAACCCCCACTGGTGGTTGTGGCTGAAGCAGGAGGAGCACACTGCCACAACTACAGGGCCTGCGCTTTCAAGCCCTGTGAAAAAAGTATTCTGCCACTTGTAATAATATGATGATACAATTACTGTCACACTGCTGCAAGTACTGTACTGGTACTTTGTCAAAACTATGCTTCTAATTTCTCACTTAAACACTAGCACATAAAAAGATCACTTTTTATCCTGGAGTATAAATATTTTGATGACGTATCTGTTCATTCAGCATGGTCTAGCTGACTGCCTGTCCTTCCCCCCCAGGAGGTGAGGAGAGGCTGATTCATTGGGAATGGCTCAGACAAGTGAATGCTTGATGGGCTGAAACAAGATGCTGAGCTGCTCTCCTCACCATACACATGATACAGAAGTTGAGAAATGGCCCCTAACACAGCAAGCAGCCAGTGGCAATGAGAATCAGCAGCTGCTGGTAAGGCATAATTTAGCTTAAAGAGCAGTCCCAAATCCTAAATTTTATTTCCCATTCCTATCCCCTATCTTTTAAACTCCCATCTGATGTTTCCAAAGAAGGGGCTTGCAAATGGAAAACATGTCGCATTAACAGCAAGGAGAGGACACAGAGCTCTTGATTCTTAAGTGAGTATCAATTGTTGTAATAACAAAGCAAACTCTTTCTAATTTGTTGCATGCCTTATTTTTCCCAGGCGTGGAGATATATGTCTCAATTGAAGAAAAAACTGAGTTGAGGTGGTCTAAAAATATCATCTTGCCAAATGTTTCTAAGAGCAAATTTTTTGGATTATTCAGAGTGGGCTGGTCTGATAGTACCACATTGCTTCTTTTATGCTAATTATTTCTAACTGGTGACTGATCAGACTGAACTTTATCTTATCTTATCTTGTCTTATCTTATTTTATTTTACCATTCAATCTGCAGTAGCTAAAGACATAATTTCCCTCCTCAGTACTGGACAGTTCTTACTTGCTTCAGCCCGTGATCATGTCAGCCTCGAGAGGAAAGAGATACATGTGTAGGTCACAGAGATCAGAAAAGAAAGAATTTAGGCAGCAAAACCCTGATGCAAAACATCTAAGGAGGGACAATTTGAAATTGCCATGCGGGACTCTGAACGCGAGTGTGTTAACTAGCAGCTCACAAGCTTTGCCTGTATCTCTGCTCCTGCTCCAGTTTGACAGGACTGGCACAAGGAAGCTCTCAAAACTGTCAAACTAGCACATTTGATGAGTCCAGGTTCTTTTCAACCCCTATGGCAACGTTCTTTTTTCATGCCGCAAAAGCTTGTTACCTGTTCACAAACACAGTCCCGCTTCAAAGCTCCCTGCTCTGTTTCCACTGCTGATTTCTGTATTTTCCCAGTTATTCAGCATCAAACCCAGAAAGTCCTGGACTGCTGGACTCCTGAGGCTTCTTTTTTTTCTTTTTTTTCTTTTTTTTTTCTTTTTTTTCTCTCTTCTTTTTTTTCCCCTTTCTTTCGTTTCTTTTCTTTTTTCTTTTTTCTTTTTTTTTTTACCAACAAGTTCCTAAGCTTAGCATTTCCATTCTGTCATGTTATTTTATGAGAACAAAAGAAAAAGGAATAAGATTATTTAGCTAGATCTAACACACAGCAAACAATTGAAGTAAGGAAGCAGACAGCTGAAAATCCTCTCTATGGGTCTGTGGAACTCAAACTCTGTTGATTTCATAAAGCACACCAGCAGCTTGGCAAGGCAGTACATAATGAAGCACAGCACCAGCCAAGGAAGATCATGTACTTGTAAAAGCACAGCACAGATGTCACCAGTTCTTTAAGACATTTACACACATGACACAGGACATGACAAAATACACATTTACATGGCATGAACTGAAACTGTGCTGTATGTCAGTGTGGACATGTTGTAGTAACAGATTTTTATCATTTTGTAGTATTTTTTTCAGGTCATTCAATCTGATATAATTTAATCTGACCAGCTATTGTGCCTTGCTTTTGGTCCTTGAGCAACAGAGCTGTGCATGGAAAATTATGGGACTGATGGAGTAATAATAAAGTATGCAAAGAGTACAACAGAGTACGCAGGAGTCATAAAATAATTTATGTGGCAGCAAAGAAGCTTTGTCCATCATGAAATTAGTCCGCTATATTCACAGCAGAGTCTCTAAGCAGAAGCTCTCTGCTGTGTCCCTTTGCATGACAAAGGGTGATATTCCATTTGGAGATTATTTGGATTGTCTAAGCTGGAAAAACATTGTGTGGCAAAGTGCAAAGCCAGGACATAGGGGAGGCAGATTTTTTCTTGTTTTTGTTAAATTATTGTTGCTGGTTTACTATATGAGTTGCTTTCCCTGTACTCGGCAATTTGTTGTACTTGTGCTATGGTATGACTAAGTCTATAGTCTCAGGCTTCAGGTAAAACTGGGTTGAGAGGAAACTTCAAGCATTGATGCTGAGCTATGAAAGGTCTTATGCAAGTCTGGACCACAGAGAAGATATTGTCTGTACCAGGAAGATGATAGCTGAATTTTAAATATTCCTGTTTGGTTCAGGAACCTCAGCCTGTTACAGTGCTTCCCATGTAGGATATATAAAGTCTAGGCTCATATTTCTGCCCTGAATGTCCAGCTTAATTCCATCCTCATTGCCCACAGTTGTTCTTATTTTCAAAAAAGCACAGAATGCTGTGCAGGTTGCTAAATGCTAGTGAGACTTACCAACATTTATTTTTTTTTTTTAATCCCTCTAGCTGTGTCCAGTTTTCTTCACTCTTAGGAGATTTTCTACTGCACAATAGGAACCAGAACACTAGAACTTTTTTTCAGATAAGTACGGACAGCAGCCACACAAAGCAGGACCCTCCCAGAGACATTTAGAGTCTTAAAGGCTAGATACACCTCTCTCTTATTGCTCTCTACAACTACCTTAAAGGAGGGTGTAGGCAGGTGGGGGTCCATGTCTTCTCCCAGGTAACAAGCAATAATACAAGAGGAAACAGCCTCAGGTTGTGCCAGCGGAGGTTTAGATCAGATATTAGGAAAAAATTCTTTGCTGAAAGGCTTGTCAAGCATTAGAACAGGCTTCTCAGGAGGCAGCTGAGTCACTGTCCCTGAAGGTATTTAAAATACATGTAGATGTGGTGCTTATGGACATGGTTTAGTGGTGGACTTGGCAGTGTTAAGTTAATGGTTGGGCTCAATGATCTTAAAGGTCTTTTCCAACCTAAATGGTTCTACGATTTCATAACAAAAAGGCTAAATCCTATTTCATGAGATTTTTCTGATGGTTTAGAAAGTATAACTCTATATCCAAAGTCCTTTCAAATGCAAGGTCCTTTTCTCTACCTTCCTGTTTGACCTTCTTAAATTTCAGGCATACAAAAAGCAGTCATGAAGTACCAAATATTATTATCTAAGCAAGGAGACATTTGGAAGAGCCTTCGTGTCAGCCATTGCAGGTAAGCAAGCATGAAGAAACCAGAGAACATTAGTTTGAAGTGCTGATGGTAAAACGTCATTCTCACCCTGAGCAAAGCACCATGGTTTTTATTTGATGGCAGTTGCAAGACAGACGTTGTACATGGATCAAAATTCAGTTTCTGAGTATTCACGTGTGTGACGTACCTGCTGGAGAGAATGACTAATCTAAACGAAGAATGATGGTTGGTACCTGGTTGTCTGAGGACAGTAGCGAGGAAAGTGTCTTACATTAGGCCGAGAAGTGAAGTAGTTAAGTGCGGATTTTCAGAGTATGACTACAATTCAGCTTCAAATAATGTGATAAGACAGACAAAGGCAGAAAACTCTGCTAAACTCTCTGACAAGGGAACAGAAAATCCTCCACAGATACAGAGACTCTAAGGACTTCTTCTCTCATTTGTAATTAACTTCTTCTATATAAACCTAGGCTGACCTTGCCTGTACAGTATTGTCCAGACCTTTCATGTGTCATGTGGTATATGGCTTGGTAGCATAGCTTGTGTCTCACAATGTCAGTGAGTGTCTGGGGCTTGGGATTTTTTTATTGGTTTTTTCCCTCCACTTTATGATTCCAATGACTAAAAGAAAAGCAGTAAGAGTGTAGATGTCAAAAAATGTCTTCAAGTCTTTGCAGGAGTATTAAAGGCTGGGAAAGTACAGTTATAAGATGGAATGAAGAAAAAATAAAAAGAAAATTAAAATTTCTCAGCTGAGGTAGCAAGATCTTCAAGGTCAGGTGGAGAAAATGTGTTTTTCCACCTTTCCCAGTGATCAGACACAATCTATCTTTGGTTGCTCTTTCAGTTTAAAGGCAAATTAAAAAAAAAAAAAACAAAAACCCAATGGTTTGGATTTTCTAATTTTTATTTTGGTTTTGTTTTAGTTATAGAGACTGAGAGCACTGAGAGGTTTTAGGCTTGTTTGCTTGGTTCTTTGCTTTTAAAGTGATTAAATGTGATTGAAGATTCAAAGATTTAAGTATGAGTCCAAACCCCAGTGAATTATCTGTATGGAAAACTAGTGTAAACGAGAGGATGATTGTACAGATTGCTTTGTAGTGAGGGCCAAATGCATCCCCTGTAACACCGACATCTCAGTGAAGTATTATAATTTAGCTGTGCTGCTTAACAGAAGTACCAAAGTTCAACCCTGTACCAACGCTCAGCGTAAGAGCATGTCTTACACATGAATGAAGTTTTCTGAAAGTTTCCAAGTTTTCTGTCAAACGCACCAGCTCATTGCACAGCTTACTCTTTTCCTGGCCTGGGCGTTCAGGACAAGGATTCTGTTTTCCTTTACTAAGACAACACTCAACTAACCACTGCCCAAGAAGACACATTTTAATTGCATTTTTGTGTACATGTGTGCTCATGTTTATTCATGGTGTGCATACACATATATGTACTGTGTATAAAAGTTTGTGTATATGGATTTCTACAATATGCCATTTCCACTTGAACTGATGCTGTGATGAGAACCTTCCAGAAACTGTTTGCTGCAGTGGCCAGGTTTTAAAATTGAAATATGACATCTCCATGAAACAGAGCAAGTGTTCAAGTGCCTTTCAAAATCCATTCTTTCTGGGACCCTGACGAAATTGTCTTTATTCTTGTCGAGAAGTGAGCAAGGTTTCTGTAAAATCCAGAAAACCTGTTTAATGGCCAATTTTAAATTCATGAGGTCTTTGAACCTAGAGTTATTAAAACAAGAGAAAAAAATATCGGTGAAATTCCCTACCTATCTCCCCAAAACTTTCAAAGGCATAAAGTTCTTTCATAAGATTGCAAAGAATGCTATAGGGTGTGCACACGCGCGCGCACACACACACACACAGACATACACACAGAGTAATGTTCAGAAGCTCCTACAGATTATACAAAGATTACTTGAAAAACTCAGCTTGTCAGTTTTCAAAAGTTCTGCTAATCTCCTGAGACAGAAATTCACATATATGTTAATTTATGCATTTATTTGCCATCTCCCCAAGGGAAAATGTATCAAGAGCTGGACACTTTATTATATGTTTGCACTGTGCAAAATAGTCAAGTATAAATGAAGAAGGGGAGGAAACATGAATAGAGAAGAAAATGGTATATAAGAGGAGAGATTTTTCACTGTGCCAATGTTTAAATATTTATCTTTTTCTTTGTTTTGTTTTGAGTTTTTTTCCCCAATTTTTATTCTCTTTACCTCTACCTTCACTGAGCCCTAAGCAATGAAATTTATCCTAGGTTTCACATATGCCATGAAAACTTTGCGTATAAAATGCAAATCTAGTCCTTCCTAGAAGGGAACAGAAAGTCATCATCTTAAGTAATAATCAAGAATAAGCTTTGTACTTCCCAGATTTGCACAGTTAAGTTCAAACAAAAAGAGCTGGACTACTGATAAGAGCACTACAGCAAACCCAAGAGCATGTGGCTGTTGATGGGATTATAAAAACTCAGACTTTTTTTCTTCTGTGTCTGTTAGTTTGAGCAGTCCTGAGGGTATCAGCTGAGGAAAAACTTTGACTACACCTGTAGGACTACTGAAATAAACATGATGTCCTACTACACTTGAGTCCTATTCCGTAAAATTCCGTTGTATCTAGAGTTAGCAATGGTCTGTGGTTGCTGTGCTCCCATGAGCAGTGCAGGGGGTAGATGTGCAGCTTGTTCATCTCCTTTGCATTAATCAAGGCATGGCAGGTCAACTGCAGGGAGATTCATGTACATGTGAATTCCATATAAAATGATACAATATCCACGCTTTTTTTTCTGGATCTCCTTCCTCCTTACTTCTGCGGCATCCTACACCTGCACTCTGTTACGTCCTTGTTCCATAGTAATGTCCCACAATATCAGTGGAGATTGAATTAATGTAGCCAATCTACAGGAACCCAAAGAAACTTCATATAATGACATCTTTAGGTTCTTTAAAAAAAACCCAAAACCAAAAACAAAAACAAACAAACAAACAAAAAAAAAAAAAAAAAAAACACCCCAACGCCAAAAAATCAAAATCACAGACAACTCCTAACTTGTGGGTCTTAATGTTTTATTTAAGAAGTTGTGAAGCAACCTGCACATGACACCCCAAGTGCTAACAAACTTACTTGTGTTATCTGAACAATTCACTGTCTACAAGTCAGGTCTTGAATTCCCCAAGAAGCCATTCTTCTCTGTCTCTGTTCTGTGCATATCCTTGAACTGATAAGCCACATCAGCAACGTTAGGTATGAAAGAAGAAGCCTGACCTTTGGAATTGGCTCTCCCGACTGATCAGCTCAGCACTGATGTGCCTGGCACATTTTGACAGCACTGGGAGTTGCACATGGGAATTGCACATCTAGATGGGAAAATATTTTAGCGAGAGGAAAATTCTATAGAGAGGGGCATGGTGCACAGGGAATTTGGATGAACAGAGAGCTGCTGTTTGGCTGGTTATTTTCCAGCCATCCTGTGGTGTATAAAATCGTGTTACCCTCAGTATTGAATTGCCTATGCAGTCGCTGAGTTCACAGCCAAGGAAAAGAATGTCCTGTAGACAGGAAAACATTTAGGATATGATCTATGTGTGTGCTGGTTTGGGCTGGGGTAGAGTTAATTTTCTTCATTGTACCTAGTATGGGACTATGTTTTCTATTTGTACTGGAAACAGCAGGGGTGTTTTAACAATTTAGGGATGTTTTAGTCATAGCTGAGCAGTCAAAGCCTTTTCTGCTTTTTACCCTACCCCACCCGTGAGCCCGGGGGGGGGGGGGGGCACAAGAAGTTGGGAAGGGACACAGCTAAGAAAGCTGACTCCAACTGACCGAAGGGATGTCCCAGACCTTGTCACATCAGCTCAACATATAAAGCTGGGGGTAGAAGAAAGGGTGTGGGGGGGGGTGGGGGTGGTCATGGTGGTGTTTCAGAGTGATGGTGTTTGTCATCCCAAGTAACCATTGCACGTGATGGAGCCCTGCTGTCCTGGGTATGACTGAGCACCTGCCTGCCCATGGGAAGCAGGGAATTCATTCCATGTGTTCTTTTGTTTGCATGCATGGATTTTGCTTTACTTATTAAACTGTCTATATCTCAAACCATGAGTTTTCTCACTTTTACCCCTCCGCTTCTCTCCCCCATCCTGAACTGGAGGAATGAGTCAGCAGCTGTGTGGGGCTGTTACCACCTGGGGTTAAACCACAGCAATGTGGAACTTCTGAGCAGCACCAAAGACCAGAAGAGCAGAAATGTCAGCCTAAGCTCAACTTCCACTTCTGCAATTCCTTTGAAGGTAGGATCCAAGGCTGTCTAAAAACTTCTTCCTTAAAAGATAAGCTTATTTTGATAAGGCTTTGAGTGTCTGAAATTTATTGTGATCATTTAATTGAGTTCTTGGTACCAATTACACTTCCTGAGATGCTCTGTTTCACGTACATCTATGCCTTAACGCACAGCTGTATCTGAGCATTTTGTCATGATTGCTTCAGCCAGACCATTGCTAAGAGTTCTCCCCAACTGCAGCAGCAAATCTACAATTTTCAGTGGCTCTGTCATCTTTAGGGAGCACATGACAAGTGTCTGTGAATTTTAAAGATGAATCTGGGGCTATCCTCAAGCTTCCAGGGTCCCATGTGCCTTCTGTCATAGGTTGCTGCTACTCTGGCAGAAGCACAGAGCTGCATCTCCTTTTTCCGCAGTTAGTGGCACCTCCTTTCCTGGGCTGTGCTACGCTATCCTGGCTGTGGATACAAAACCCCACACTTCGTTCACTCTCTGTGCAGTGTAAATCATTAGCTTCAGGAACACAGAAAATGACAGAAAATGGCAGGAGCGCTGGGATCACCGCCCAGGCCAGGAGCGTGCTGTAGCATTTCTATTAGCACCCATTGCTCCGTGGGAGCAGTGGAGCGGTGTGCTACGTGGGGAGAGCACCGAGCACGGTGCTGTGCAGCCGCAGCTCCATCAGAAAGGGTGACAACCTGTAAGCCGGTAAGTTTTACTGTAAAATGACATTACCACCCCTTTGATGAGGAAAAGGCTTTTGCTTAAGTAATGACATCAATCTTAAATAGATCTGACCATAATACTTGCCATCTGTGGAGCTTAGAGAGCTTTCTGTGGGAAGCAGGGATCAGCGGTCTGATGTGGAATGACTTTCCCAGCTCAGCAGCAGAACCAGAGGCAGAATTAAAGTCCTTTGAATTACAGCACATCTTTCTTTGGGCAGTACTAGTGTGTCCCTCTCTAAAGTGTCTCACTCTTTCACCTTGATCTATGTGTGATTGTACCCCTAAAACAAAGAAAAGCCATGTGACAAATGTTGGTGGGAAGAGCCTGTTCAAACGCTGCCAGCACATCCTGGCATGGTTTATTACTGTGTGTACTGCTTGTTAGACAGCAAAGAAGGTCTTTCTTGCAGTTAAGGTATGTGACACAGATAAAGTCAGATTAAAATTGTACCTCTGCTACCAATCTCCTTTCTGATGTGGGCATGGTTGTTAATTTATCAAACCTACTAACCATACAACAGGGAAAATAACATGCAGCCCTGGTGAAAAGAGCTATTTAAAGCAGGAGATACCAACAAATGCAGGTTACAAATGAATTTTATTTATATGGAACAACATGATCATTTCAGAAGTGCAAATATCAGAACCTCAATTTATAGAATGTTCATATTTTCCAAAATTTCCTGTCTCAAATCAAACTGGAAATGCAGACAAAGCTTTTTCTGGATTATGGGTGAAGATGGTGTTTAAATTTATGGCAAGAAAAGGAGGAGTTTCATGTCTTGTACAAAATCTGGACAAGTATCTTCACTGTTTCCTTTTGCAATCTGCTAAAATGTGGCAGCACTGAACAAGCTCAGCAGCAAGCACAGACAAGGACAAACTCAGTTAAAAGCTACTTCAGCTAGGCTGTTTAAAGATACAGCAAGTTCATAAAGGATGCCAATCTGAAATACCGAATAACTGCACTGGGCTTGAGTTCCTTGAAACAAATGTTTACAAGACACTGTAGACATCACGTTAACATTTTTTAGCCGTGGCAAACTGACTGCTTTTCTGGCAGAGAATACAAAAGGATTAAAAGAGTTGCAGGGAATTAAAACTAATTTTGAAGTATAAAGCTTCCTTGTCTGTGCTTCTTGTCTGTCTTCTTTATTTCTGGTGGGATTAAAAGTGAGGAATTCTTTCACACTGGTAAAACCAGACTGTGCTCTCAGTGCAGACCCCCACAGGGATCCGTGGCACACCCTCTCCCTGGCCTCATGGCCATCCAGTGCTGTGACCAACCGTCCTAGTATGTGTGTTGTGTTCTTGGACCCCTCTGTGCCACCTTCAAATGCAGAAAGTGATTGCATCCATACAATCAATGCATTAGTATTTCTGTAGCTATTGGTAGCTTGCCATCAATGCCTGTGTCCGATGAGCCATACATCCATCTGTATGGTGCAGTGTTTGTAAGCACGTGTGTGTGGGTATTTCTGTGATTCTGGTGTTGTGTGCCTGTCTTTCTCTACTAGTGTGCATTTTTCTGTGCATCTGTGTCTGGTGGGGGAGTGCATCTGGACCTCTGTGGAAAGGAGAAGAATTTGTAAACGTTATGGGATGTTTGTGCAAAATAAGGGCTGGGGGATTCGTGCTCATCTGCGGCCACAGGTGTTTCTTTGCCTCTTTCTGTGTGGAGAGAGCTGTGTACTTGTCAATACTTCTGTCTGTGTCTGCACGCTCTCCTCACTAATAATGAAGGGCCTTCAATAAGCTACACTAAGTTCTTCTTTACTCATTCTTCAGTTTTATATTCCCCTGACTTTTCCGAGTGTTCTTTGGAAACTTGCATTAGGGATTTCATGATATTTCAAGCTGTCAGGATTCCTCTACCCACTCCTCTCTGAGGCTAGGTAATTGCAGCACAAACATGAAAATAAGGTGAGCAGGTCACTGTTTCTTTCCATGTTCTCTGACAATAGGTTTCTTCTCCCTGTCCTCTATTTCTTCCTCCTTTACACTGTCTTTTCTATCCTGAAGGTTCCTCACACTGTCAAATACTCCTAGATTCAAGGCTTTCTGTAGTTCTCAGCTTTAGCAGAACCTTAGAAATCATGCTTTAGAAAGGAAATTTTCTGTAAATACATCTCAGCACTTGTAACTTACAGCTTGTTAACAAATTCACATTGTCAATACCTAGGTTCACATTATCTATAGGTTAAGGATCCAGACCACTTCCTTGTTCTCAGATCTTGTTTGTTGACAGCTTAAACCTGGGTATACACACTGGATAGCAGATCTGATGTCCTTCAACAAGGTTGTGATCTGGACAGGTAGAACACCAGGATCCTGAGTGACTTCACAATAAAGCCCGAGAGGTACGTCTGGGACACAGCAATAGAAATTATACTTAAAATATTAACAATGCAACCGATGATGGTTTTTCAATGTTTTGCCATAAAGCCCATAAGCCTTTAGAAAAAGAAAAAAAGGGGGGAAAAAAAAAAGTTTTCTACTCATAACTAGGGCTTCCAGTAGGCACAAAGCAGCTAGCTACCTGCTTAGCACAGCAGACTGCAGGGAGGGGATGAGATGAGGTGAAGAGAGAAGCAGCCAAATCCCCACTGATACCACCATGCCAAAGCTGCAGAAAACAGGTGTGGGGCACTCATGAGGAGTGGAGGTGATCCCCCTCAGCAGCCTCATCTACTTTTTAAGCTCCTCCTGTCCCTCTATGGACAACCAGAGAAGCACCAGGGCTGCCCAGCACCTCTTTGCCCTGTGCTTGCTCTCCTGACCTCCCTCCCCATTCTCTGCTGCAGGAGTGTTTGGAAAGTGAGTGCTCCTCCAGGACTGGCTGCAAAACCTTGAGCCTGCCTGAAATAGTCCTCCAGAGTATTAAACACCTAAATCTTTACTCTTTTCCTGAACACCAAATTCAGGCTACTTCCAGAAGAGGCTGTGTCTAAAGGCAGTGATTAATCATTTGGACAATGAAATACGGAAACTAGGGAAAATCTAGCATCCAGCCATTAATTCCCTGAAAGTGAAACTGTAGTCATTCAGGAACTGCAAACTCTGAGTCCTACGGGAAAAATGAAGCTATCTAGACCAAACTAAGAGAAAATATCAAAATATTACACTACAGACTGAGAAAGAAGGGAAATGAAGGTGACCTCCAAGTCTTGAAGAAATTGTACAATCAGATGGCATTTTCCCTCCCTTCATCAACTATTCAAAACTGTTTACCAAATATATGTATTTTCTCCAATAAAACGATGGTGTGAAGTTAGCTTGTGAGCAGATGGTTGTAAGTACATAAAATTTAAAATCTGAAATTCAAGATGGTGTGAGCAGACACATAAATCATATGATATGTCTTTCTGATTGGATGAGCAAACCACAACTCTTAAAACCAGACTTCCATTGCAAATAGCAGCATTTTGTGAAATTCACCTTCTGTTAGTATTTTTTAATAGTTGTCTAAAATTAGCTGTTCCCAGGAACATCCCAGCCAGCAAACTCATTAACTAAAATAACTGCAGAAAACAAACACAGAGCTGGGGCTAACTTAGTCACTGAGAAATTGTTTTAAAAATTCAAGGAAATATTTCTAGAACATTTAAAATCACAGTTTGTCCAGCTCTATCAAAAGTTCATATGTGTTACAGCTGTGCAGGGAAAATAAAATAAATAAAAGAAACCCCACACAAATCTTCTCAATGTAAGAAAACAGAATTGAGAAAAAGATAGCCTCATGAATAACACTGACAAGTCAAATAATGAAATGTACATTCTTCTCACACAGTACCATGCTCACAAAAACTTCTTCAGCTTTGTGCAAATAACATTGAAAATTTTGATGAGTCTGGAGAGCTATCTGGGTTATTACCTCGAAGTTCAAACAGTTGCTTGACACCTTGTACCAAACGTTATCTGACTGGAGAAACAAGACAAACCACAAATTTCTGTTCTCCTGTGCCCCCACCCCTACGCCCCGACCCCCCCAGCCCTGTACTGCTTTGTCACTCTTTTACAGGGGCTCATGAAGCCCTTCTCCCATTGAAACACAGGAAACTATGCATAACTACTGCAGATCTCTGGGACATTTTTATCTGTATATCTATAATTGATCTATAATCAGAAAACACACACTCATCAAATGTCTCACTAGGATATAGTAGCCGGAACAGAACATCCGAGACAAAATTTATTTTAACATAAATATTGCTGGTTATGGTAGGGACTGTAACGTAAGACATCTGGGTTCAGATTCTGGATTTTGATATTTTAGCAATTACTTGCAGTCCATGATGTCAACGGAATTTTGTTGTTTAGGTGACACAATAAGAATGTTATATGGATTATTTGACCTCTGATTTCAAAGAAAAAAAAATCCATTTAATGTTTTCTAAGTTGTTGTGGTGAAGCAATAGAATTCAAGACACTACTGTTTATGGAGACATCGCTTATATCATAAAATCATAGAATCTTTTGGGTTCAAAGAGACCTTTAATATCATCAAATACAACATTAACCCACCACTGCTAAGTTCATCACTAAACCATGTCCCTACGAACGGCATCTACACATTTTTTAGACACTTCCAGAGATGGTGATTATCATTTCTCTGCTTTTAGGAGAATTAATTTGGCGTGTGGTAAAGAACACTAATACTTTTAGGAAGGGACATTTCTGTGTCTCTAAAAGTGACTGAGAAACCCTTTGGCAGACACCTGAGTTCTTTCAGCAGTTCTCCATCTTCCTCCAGGATCTGATTCCACTCATATAAAACAAGCAAATAAAGCAGCTTCTCTCCAGGTTAGAGAAGAGATAAGAGCTCCCAGGATCAAGCTTAAAAAAGGTATATCAGATAGACTAAAATCAGAGCCTCTTATCTGCAAAGACTCCCCCAACATACAGATGTGTGAGGATTTAGACCCCCATCTAAAGTAAGAATGGGAAACAATGAGCAATTTTACATGAATTTCAATTTATGTTAAGCTCTAATAATCACAGAATCACAGAATCGCAGAATGGTCAGGGTTGGAAGGGACCCCTGGAGATCACCCAGCCCAACCCCTGCTAAAGCAGGGTCACCTACAGCAGGTCGCACAGTTGCATCCAGGATGATCTGAATGTCCCCAGAGCAGGAGACCCCACAGCCTCTCTGGGCAGCCTGTCCCAGGGCTCTGCCACCCTCAAGGTGAAGAAGTTCTTCCTCACATTCAGATGGAACTGCCTGTGCTGCAGTTTGTGCCCGTTGCCCCTTGACCTGTCACTGGGCACCACTGAAAAGAGCCTGGCCCAGTCCTCCTGGTACTCGCCCTTACGGTATTTGTACACATTGATGAGACCCCCTCTGAGTCCTCTCCTCTCCAGGCTAAACAGGCCCAGCTCTCTGGGGCCTGTTTACAAAGTAATGCTATTTTATTTTATTTTGGGTATATTTTTTAAATTAAACCATTCTGTTTCACTCTATCCTGCGACCTTCTGTCAGCCTTGCAAGAGCAAATGTCCTTTTTACTTGGTGACCCCAGACAAGACATTTGATTTCCTTAAATCCTGAATTGCAACAAGAATTCAGCTGGCCATAACCATTGTCCTGCTTCTAGGTGAAGAAAGGGCTCATAAATAAGCCTTACAGTGATGGGAGGTTACATTCTTGTTAATGTTTTTTATCATGGCTCTTTTTCTGTAAAGATTGTCATCTCAGCCTTTCCCTGAGAAATCATCCAAAAAGGCAAGTGGGTAAGAGTTCCCTGGGAAAATAGCAGCAGTAACTGAAAGAGCATCATCAGTCAGTCATTTTCATGGGTTAAAACAGCAAGCCCAAATTCTTCCCCTAGGCCTGTCTCCCTCGGAAACTGATGAGCTGTCAGTACCAGTGGGTCTTTTGTTTGTCATGGGGAAGTGGTCGTTCCACAATTCAAAAACATGTTGATCAGAGACCTGCTGCACCCATGAAAGCAGACCCATGCTGTCATTGTGAGCCCCGGCTGGCAACGCAGCCCCACGCAGCCACTCACCCACTCCTCCCACAGTGGGGTGGGGGAGAGGATCAGAAGAATAAAAATGAGAAAACTCATGGGTTGAGATGAAGACATTTTAATAAGTAAAATAAAACCCATGCACACAAGCAAAGCAAAACAAGGATTTCATTCCCCTCTCCCCATTGCAGGCAGGTGCTCAGCCATCTCCAGGACAGCAGGGCTCCATCACGCGTAACAGTGACTTGGAAAGACAAACACCATCACTCTGAACACCTCCTCCCTGCCTTTTTCTTCCCCCAGCTTATGTACTCAGCATGATAATCAATGGTATGGAATATCCCTTGGGCTAGTTCAGGTCACCTGCCCTGGCTGTGTCCCCTCCCTGTTCCCTGTGCCCCTCCAGCCCTCTGGCTGGCAAGTCCCAAGAAACTGAAAATTCCTTGACTTAGTATAAATACCACCTAGCAGCAAACAAAGCCATCAGCATGTTATCAACATTGTTCTCATACCAAATCCAAAACATAGCCCTGTACCTGCTACAGTGCAGCAGCTGCAGTGAAGAAAACGAACCCTACTCCAGCTGAAACACTAAACAAATGTTAATATCTTTCTTTTAAACCAAACATAAACACACTAATATAGGACATCCGTATAAGCACTTTTGTACCTGATGACCTATAAAAATAGTATAACCGGTGCTAGTAACAGAACATAAGCCTTCTGCTAGCAGTGCCAGGCCCCAGTTCTGGCCTTTTGGACTTATCAGCTTGCTACAAGAACTTGTTGGGTGAACCTGAGTGTGGTACCAGATTTTCCCTATCTCCATGTCAGTTTTAATGTGGATAGCAACAAGGCCTTGAACATATGGGCATGGATCGAAAACAGAGGACTCAGAACCAGAAACAAGTCACTGATGGGCTATTATTGATCACTGAAGCAGCACAACCTCAAGAACCATGAAAAGACTGCATTCAACAAAGGAAAAGAAACCCTAACTCAGTGAGGGACAAAAAACGTCCCAGCCAAACAACAGCAGAAGGCATTTGCCTCAGTCTGCGAGCTCAGCATCCCTGCTCCCATCTTTGGGCAGCAAGTAGTCAATAGCTGGAGTCTGAGAGCTAGACACTGTCTAGAAATCCAAACTTTATAACAGAATGAGATCTTAGATGTGTGTGTGGGGAGCATTCGTAGTAGAACGTGACCACTTTGACATCATCTACTAAGACATCATCAGCACTAATTGCATGGCATGAGCTCCATGGTATTGTGTACTTGTACCTAACTTAGGATTGATTGTTATGCGTTAACAATGTTGAATATGCAGTGATGACAATTGCTAACAAGTAGGAATAAACCATTAAAATAATATGTATTGTTAACGAACATCAATCTAGTAGGGTTCTGCTTTAGTTTAAACTGACTTGACTGATCAGTCTTAAAAATACTCCTATCACAGTAATCTCCAGTTCCCCAATATATATATAAATAGTATATTCATATATATATGATGTGTGTATATATATGTATATTCAATTGCAATGTGTAAATGTCAAGAATAGAAGCGTTAAACACAGCTTACAGAAATATAAGTGAGAATGATAATAATTGCAAATTATTGCAGAGCTTGTTAAGCATCTGAGACTAAACTACTGTGAATATGAAATCAAGGTCTTTATTTGAGACAGATTTTTTGAATAGGAGATGGACAGCTTAAAAATCTGGTCATGAGCAATTCTTTTCATGACTTAACAAAACAGGACAGGATACAAAAAAATACTGTGTACTTACATTTAAACATCGCAGGCTGTGTCAAGGTAGACTAAGTGTTAGCCACATTGCTACTGAGTAATCTTTATTCAGCAGCCTCAATAAATAATTGCCTTTATAATAAAAGCAGCCAATTTGTCTGTCTTCTCTTCCATGACAAGCCCAACACTCCAGAAGGCACAGGATTTAATTACTCCAAACAATGGTCAGAATAAAGCTTGGTAATTTTAGTTTGCCAGATTCACTGAAATGTATTTAGTTCTTGGTCATGTGATCTTGTGTTGGTATATGTATAATGTTCTTTAGAAATCATGTATGCTAGAATTAAGTCTTGGACCTCAGGACAAATCGTGCCAACTGTCTTATGTCCACACTATTTGGACTTCATAAATTAATAATGTTTTTAGAACAAAGGCATAATGACAGCATTTGTTCTACCTAAGTTCAGGTAATACATCCGCCTAGCTGTATGTGTTGGATGGGTTTGCTCTTCACTGGGTAGAAAGCTGGCTGGATGGCCGAGCCCAGAGAGTGGTGGGGAATGGAGTTACATCCAGCTGGTGGCCGGTCACAGGTGGTGTTCCCCAGGGCTCCGTGCTGGGGCCCGTCCTGTTTAATGTCTTTACAATTGGATGAGGAGATTGAGTGCACCCTCAGGAAGTTGGCAGATGACACAAGGTTGGGTGAGAGTGTTGATCTGTTTGGAGGTAGAAAGGGTCTATCAAGGAATCTGGACAGGCTGCATAGTTGGTCCAAGGCCAAGGCTCAGTGCCGGGCCCTGCCCGTGGGTCACACCAGCCCCCCGCAGCGCTGCGGGCTGGGGCAGGGGGCTGGGAACTGCCTGGGGGGAAAGGGCCTGGGGGGGCTGGTCGGCAGCCGGCTGGGCATGAGCCCCCCGTGTGCCCAGGTGGCCCAGGAGGACACCAGCATCCTGGCTTGTACCAAAAATAGTGTGGCCAGCAGGACCAGGTCAATGTCCTGTCCTGGGCACTGCTGCTGCTTCACCTTGAATACTGTGTTCAGTTTTGGGCCACTCACTTCATGAGGGGCATAGAGGTACTGGAACATGTCCAGAGACGGGCAATGAGGCTGGTGAAGGGTCTGGAGCACAAGTCTGATGAGGAGCAGCTGACGGAACTGGGGGTGTTTAGTTTGGAGAAGAGGAGACTCACGGGGGGACCTTACTGCTTCCTGCAACTACCTGAAATGAGGTTGTAGACAGGTAGGGGTTGGTCTCTCCCTCCAAGTAACAGTGATAGGACAAGAGGAAATGCCCTCAAGTTGCACCAGGGAAGGTTTAGATTGGATATTAGTAAAAATTCTTCACCGAAGGTGTGCATAAGCATTGGAACAGGCTGCCCAGGCAAATGGTTGAGTCCAGCATCCTTGGAGGTATTTAAAAGGCATATAGATGCAGTGCTCAGGGACGTGGTTTAGTAGTGGTGGACTTGGCAGTGCTTGGTTAATGGCTGGACTCAATGATCTTATAAGTTTTCCAAACTAAATAATTCTATGATTCTATGTTGAGCTAACCATCTAGACTTCCGTACAGGTCTGCTTTACAAAGCGATTTCCTGAATATGTTTCACCTAGATCATTTTATGAAGAGATGATCTCTTTTTCTGAAGTCCCCCCAGAAGCTCCCTAGAAAATTGTCCATGAAATTTCTGGCCCTGAGTGCTGGTGGTAAAACACATCCAGGTCATTGCCTACCAAGCAGAGGTAAGACCATAACCTTTGGTGTGATATGGCTCTCGTACCAGTGAACACTGTCCCTGGCAAATATCCTAATCCAGCAGCAGCTGCCTTGTCTATTTAAAATGCTAGTTTCTTCTAAGTCAAGAAAAATAAGTGAGCTTCAGAACTGAAAGGAATGAAGGCTTTTCTCAGTGTTTATTCACTTTCTGCTTGCTTTCAGAATTCTGGGGCTGGAGATCTGGGGTTTTGTATCTCTGTTCATCGATCCTATTGTTGATATGAGGGTCAAGACAGGTGATTTATTGGTTACAAAACCTTCAGCTTCTCAGTTGACAGCAAACTGCAAAGGCAGATTTACTAGAGATGAACCTATAGGACGTTTATGATTTCTCTCTTCCCTCCTTCCAGTACGACCATTTACTACGAGGTGTATACCATATTGCATGCACTCGGTTGATGTCTTCCTTAACACCTATGCATGGGAGTCCAGAGAATTAGTCTTTTGTGCTGTGGGTACCTTTAGATTCATAGGAGAGGGCTGGTGTTGCATAACATCGGTTCCAGTGTAAAGCTAGATACTATCTAGGGACATCTTCTACCACTGCCGATGGGTACATTGCAGCCAAGATAAAGTGTTCCGCCCTGAAGTGAAGCAGTGTAGAGTATGGCTCAGGTTTCCTTTTGAATAATAAATGACTTATCCAAAACTTTCAGGTCGGTGAGCTCCTCTCCACCCACACTTTAAAACTAATCCATGAAAGCATAAGTAAAATCAGAACATATCAGACACACGTGTTCATGGTTTACGGGCTGTATGTATGCTTGGTGACCCACTCCCCAGGATTTATTGTAGGTCCAACCTTTAGCCTCACTGGCATAAACGTTTCTGACTTCCGCACTAGAAGTCTGATAACAAAGAGCTTGCAGCAAAAATTAGACAACTGTGAACTGGGCAAGTGGAGTTTTCGTCTGTGAACATTTGAGATAAGGAAGGCAATAATAAAATTTGTCTGACTGTATTGAGTAGACTGCTGCAGTTTATGCCTAATCATCTATTTAGCAACATTTGCAAACAAGATCAGCAATTACACAGCTAAATGAATCAGCGCATGTGTCTCGCTATGCCATAGGGGTTATAAGTAAAGAAAAACAAGCTAAGATTCTTAGAGTCATCTGAAGTGCAGTAAGAAATAAGATGAAAGAGAGGAGTGCTCTGATCATAATACAGCAAAACAGCAAGTCCATCCAACTTGTTGATTAATCAAATAACTTTTTGTATAAATTTTGTATCAGCCACACAAATTTTCTTTTAAATAAACTTTAATCTTAACAGATGCATGGTAGACTAATTTTCCTGGAAGCTGAAATAGTCAAAGTAAAATTCATAGCTGGAGAAAACACCTCTTATTTTCCAGAATCCAGGAGATGATCTTTTAATGCAGTAGTCACCAGGCCCTAAAGATAAATATAGCAGACTAACAAGTGTAGATCATTTATATGAAAACAGTGAAAATTATGGAATAGTTGTTTGGGAAAAAAAAAAAAAAAAAAAAAAAAAAAGTCAAGGCTTTTCCCAGCTATAAACCCCTCTAGGTCAGTGGTACCAGAACACAGACAGCTCTTTGAATATATACAGATATGCATTTACTAAAATATTTCATTAAACTTAAATTGAAAAAGATTGAGTCCAATGGGAAAGGGATTTGATTTCTCAAGGTGCAAAACGTCTTTCAAATAAACATACAGTCAGTTTTGTCCTTCCCTGTTGAACACTCTCTTGTACTAGAATGTTCATTTGTGTTATTAAAAAAAAACTTAAAGAAAGAAAAAGAAAGAGAAAAAGAAAAAGAGAAAAAAAGAAAAAGAAAGAGAAAAAAAGAAAAAAGAAAAAGAAAAAGAAAAAAAGAAAAAGAAAGAGAAAAAGAAAAAGAAAAAAAAGAAAAAGAAAAAGAACAAGTAAAAGAAAGAAAAAATCTTCAGCCACATTTTTACTTTGGACTAACACTCACCTGTGTGAAACAGCATTTTTTCTCTTCCTGCATAGGCAAAGGACCAAGGGCTGATTGACATCCTTAGCAGAATGGCAGCCTTTCAGCTCCAGACTGTGCAGACATTCCTCTGCTCCTCAGAGCCTCTGCCCTACAGGCGCTTGGCTGTCTTGTTTATTTGATTGTGGTCAGATAGGAAGCCTGAGCTTTGATAGACAGCTGTTCTTCTGCTAGAAACTAATAGATTTGATCTGGCTTGTTTGCCTGTGATTTTTTATTATTGTTTTTAAGTATTTTACATTTTATATTATGTTATTTAATTTAATTTTTAAATATTTATTATATAACAAAGGATTCTTAAGTGCCTGGAAAATTCTGATACTCCTGAGATAGGAAAGAGCATTTCAATTTTTCAATTAATCTTAGAAGTTAAAAGGTGAAAATTTGGAATTCAGTTGAGAGATACCCAACTTTCAGTGAGTCAGTAAGTATAACTTAATGACAGATATAAAAACAACATTTGATTCTAAAAAAAATTATCACTGTATGAGGATCTGAGCTTTTAGTGTTGCTTTTTCTTTTTTTTTTTTTTTTTTAACACAGAAATTGCTCTGAGGTCAGTGGCATCGAGGATGTTTATCTTGATCTGAGGATGACTTCCATCATTTCTGCTTTCTTAGCGCCTTGTGAGGCGAGAACCTTGTGTGAGCCTTGGTGGTGTTTGCATGAAAAGGTGTGGAAAAGTGGATGCTGCTCTCTTTAGTGGTTTAGTGGAAGCCACTGGAAACACCAGTAGAGAATTAATGTGAGCAATGGCATCTTTAATGTCTTTACATCAAGAATTAGCCTTGTGGTTTTTACAATAAGGGAGTTTTTCTGTGGATAGCATGAAATTTTCAGTATAGTAATGAAAAGCTAATTCTGCAGATTCAGTACGTTAAGTTTCGGTCCAGCTCCCTGGGACCTTAATTTTCACTATGCATGCTGCTGTGCGATAACACGGCTGCATCAGAGGAAACCCTGTGAGAATGGGGAACTGAGGTAAGGGATAACTCTCTGTTTTTCTCTGTGCTGCTTTATCAGCGCAGAGATTTCTCAGCTCTAAACTGCCTTTTTGTTTGTTTGGTTGGTTGGTTGAGTTTTTTTTTTTATTTTAAATAACTTATTAATAATCAGCACCAATAAGGGAATGTGCATAGTCGGAAGTGATATTAAAATCAAGTACTTCTATTGTCAAAATGTGGGTCTAATTTTCCTCTTAGGTTTGAATAAATCAATGGTAACCTTTCTGCAAAGTTGAGAGCCCTACAGGTGTGACAGTGTAAGAAGGGCACAGAACAGTGCTTATGCCAGGATGATACCTTATCCTCCACAGACCTGCTCTGGATGTCTTTGCATGCCAGCTGTTGAACTTGCTAACCAAGGCAAAATGTCCCTATTAAATCCTATTTGATTTTTCACTACCATTACCAACATAAGCTTGTGTTTCCTTGTTGACTATTGGCAACATTACCATGCCTTTCCCATGGGTTCCCAAACATGTAAGTAGAGTGTGCGTTAAAGGATGGCCCTAGGAAAGAAATTATACTGGAATGCACCTTCTCAAGATTAGCCTTACAGATTTGACCTTCCTTTCTTACACTTGCCCCCCTTCTGGTTAAATGATAAAACCTCAGCCGCAATAAATGCATAATGAAATGAACAAGGAGTCCAGGTTTCATCCTCTTCCTCCTCCTTGCAGGTCTTTTGCAGTCTTTTTCCGTCCCACCTGACTTTTGGGGGGCAGAGTAGCAAAAGCCCATTTATTTCTGCATGGGCAAGGAATATTATTTACACACTTTCTCAAGGGAGTTGTTCAAGTCACTGCATAAGCCATAGCGTGCATAGATGAATCCTGAATTGCCCATCACTCTCAAACACTATGAGGATGATCTATAAAAGTGCAGATAAATCAAAGGATCAAAATTCCCCAGGCTCCATACTGTGTGGGCCAGTCCTTGTAGTACAACAAAATTCCTGTGTCAAATATATCCGTCTCTGAGGTACAGTTGAAACTTTAAAGCATTAACATTCTAGTGGAATATGGATATGAGGAGACAGACATGAGTACAGACAGACAACCCTCTGGAATAAGAAGACTTTTTTTGCCCCCTGAAATATAATGGTGCAGAGATAATATATGAAGGAGGGGAAGCTCAGATCATTTCTTCAGAAAATATTTTTCTTCTTTTGTGTGCTGAAATGTATTTATTTACACAAAAAATCATCCTTTAATGGGACTGAGAAAAGCCTCTTGGCGCACTGACACCAATCTCTTTTTTATTAATTTTACAGCAAAAGGTCAAAACTATATCTATTAAGTATATTTATACAGGAAAGTGCTAGACACACTCGATTACATAATGAGATTGACATCCGTGTCTTGTAAGATAATGATCTTGAGACATGGTCCCAGTGTAGCTCTGATCAAGTTAACAGAATTGACTTTGGGCCCTTTTGTTTACTCCCAGCTCTTAACCCAAAATGATTTCGGTTAATCTTTCAAGAAAATCATCTTAATTTTGGATGCTTTATTCGAGATTATGGGCTGTTGTGTCTGAGTATCCTTTTGTCTGACAAAAGGGATTGCTTAGACTTGTGCTTTGCTAAAATCCACCTGCAAAATCTGCATAGGTTTTTTTTGTTGTTTGTTTTTGTTTTGTTTTGGGTTTTTTTGTTTTGTGTTTGGTTGTGGGTTTTTTTGTTTGTTTTTTGTAGTGGGGAGTTTTCTGTGACTTGAGTAGATTCCAGACAAGAAAAACAGTATAAGTGGAAGAAAGTTGTGGCCTTTCTTCAGGTCTGAAATCAAGGAAAAAAAAAAAAATAATCCAAAGGAAGGCTTGCTGACCTGATGATTACCTTGTACTGTCTAACATTATTTGGCATGATAGAAAATAAAACTTCTATCTACAGACATATAGGAACTCAGAGGTATCTGAAGTATTATCTGACGGACAAGAAAAAAAAACATCTATTACTCTGAAGTCCACCAAAACTGGTACCCCACACCCCAGTTTTACAAATGGCACCAACCTTCTTTTAAGCTCTTTGCCACAAGTTGGCATGTGGGTGTTTGTGCCTACTTCTCACCAGCAACCAGACATTTTTCCCTGTTGGAAGCATTTAAATTATTTGTAACTTCACCACCACTAAGTCACCTGGGTGGATGTGTGACTTTTTAGGGCCACTGAATGCGGTGCATTTTCACTATTTATTACAGTTACAGAAACACCTGTACTTAACAAACTCTGTTAATCTGGTGGAAGTTCAGTCTTTTACTGGCTTCAAAATGTTGTCTTAATGCACAGGGAAAAAACAAACAAACAAACAAACAAAAAAATCCATGGAAAAAGCACAGCAGTGTTTCTTTTATTAAATACACATTTTCCCTTTTAGGGTGAAGCTTTGCGAGTTTCCATACTAGAGCTGAAGAATTCACCTGAATTTAGCAAGAATGGATTGGAACTTTCCTCTCCCATAAGTGTAACCATATAAGATTTGCAAGTTTAGTCTTATTTATTCAGTTATCTAAGCTTCCTTTAGTAGACAAAGGAGGGATTGTAGTATCTTCACAAGGTGATATAAAGTAGCATAGAATGAATCACCCTGTGGAGGTGGTGATTTCTCGCTACTGAAGGAATATAGGAGTCTCCCTGTTTGCTTAAGACGAGGCAAAAAATTTCTTAGAAGGCCAAAGTTAAATGCTATGAACAGCAAACTAAGATAAAGGGCTTAACAACTAGGAGAAAGATACTTAAACAGCCAAAGTTTTAAAGGTTGCAACAGAGAAACTTCCTTGGGATTTGTGCTTCTAAACCCCCATTCTCTCTGAAAGCCCCTCCACACACATTCAGCTGAGCATCCAAATCTATATGTAAAGACGTTAATTTCTAAGCATTTAAGAGCTCACTTTCACTAGAAGTTAAGGACATAACCCTTGTATGACCTCCTCAGATTTTGCTTTCTTGGTATTATGAATGCTTCAGAGAAAGAAGCTAACTCAACCAAATGTCGGATTTTGGATGCCAGTTCCTGACTTTTTTTTCCGTGATGACTTACCCAATGCCACTGAACTACAGCTGGGAAATGGGACTGGTCTTAAGGAGGTCCTTGGTTAACCTTGTGTAGACACAACTGTGATCTGGATTTACCCAGAGATAAAGGTTCTTGGAAGATGCCTAAGAAATTTTGTACTATGAAGACTTCCATACTGGTTTTAGTTGCCAAAGGACACAATGCAGAGCATCTGGAAGTTCACATCTAAGTCATTCATTTGTGAGTAAAGGGAAAGATGCTAAAAGGCTTCTTGGATAAAGCAAAGCAAGTGAGTTACATGTTTTCTGCATGTAATTGAAAAATTGTCTCAGCAATAAAAGATACAGAACAAGGAGCAATGGCATGTAAATAACTAATCAACTTAAGATTCTGCATACCTTTGTCCAAAAATAGTACCTGGACTGTTAAATCTCTGTCACAGGTGCTTTGTGTTCCTTTACAACACTACACTGTATTTTGCTTTCTATATCTTGCACTGAAAACACATTCTTCTTTTCCTTCTAGTGAAATGATGACTTTTACTGGGTTTCATACTAATACAGAAATAAGAAATAAACCAGAAATAATACCACATAAGGATTTTACAGTACCGGGTCGTTCATCTGGATCTGTAAATATCAGCTATAAATGCCTGTAATAGTTTGGGCTGGGGTAGAGTTAATTTTCTTTGTAGTAGCTAGCATGGGGGCATGTTTTGGATTTGTGCTGGGAACAGTGCTGATAATAGAGACTTTATTGCTGAGCGGTGCTTACACAGAGCCAAGGCCCTTTCTGCTCCTCACAGGGGTGGGGGCACAAGAAGTTGGGAGGGGACACAGCTGGGAGAGCTGACCCCAGCCGACCAAAGGGATATTCCATAACATATGACACTAGCTCAGTATATAGAGCTGGAGGAAGAGGGAGGAAGGGGAGATGCTTGAATGATGTTTGCCTTCCCAAGTCACCGTTACACATGATGGAGCCCTGCTGTCCTGGGGATGGCTGGGCACCTGCCTGCCCATGGGAAGCAGAGGAATGAATCCCTTGTGTTCTTTTGCTTGCGTGCATGGCTTTGGCTTTACTTATTAAACTGTCTTTATCACAACCCATGAGTTTTCTCAGTTTTACCCGTCTGCTTCTCTCCCCCATCTCGACAGGGAAGGGGAGTGGGTGAGCATCTGTGTGGGGCTGCGTTGTCAGCTGGGGTTAAACCACATCAATATTCTAGTATGAAATGAGATATTTGACCAATACTGCAATGTTTTTTGCAATAACAATTAATAAATAGATAGGTAGACAGACAGAAAGACAGACAGACAGACAGACAGACAGACAGACAGAGGTCTGATCCCAGTCCCTGCTAAGATGCACTGATCAGATGCTGAGAGTCACACTGGATACCCAAGCTTCCATTCATTACTCTTTTAGCCTACAAATAATCGAATATTCATGGCACAAAGTATTTCTACCTGTGTGCAGGGCTAACTCCACCTGGCCTGCAAAAATTCAAGTCCTATTTGATAGCTGATGGCATGGTTTTCCAACATCACTAACAACCTTCAGTGTGGTTCATAAATTTGTAAACAGATTTTGAAGTTGTTCATCTCTTTAGACTTATGGTCAAATTTACCAAAGAGAACAATGTTATGTCACCCCAGTTAGTTTCATAATGAGTCCAGCATAAGAGCAGAGTTTCTCTGGCCTTCCACTTCTATCAATGGAGGGAAGGAGACATTAACAGTGTGATACAGACCATTCCAGCAGTAATCCAATGTTATGACACTTCTGGCTCTTTAAAATCACTTTCAAGATTAATAGAAATTATAATACTAATAGTTTATGCGATTTACTCAGGAACCTAAGGCTAGACAAAAGGATGCAGGACTCAGAGTAGAGCAAACATAGAGAATATTTTTGCATATTAGGGTGCTTGGGATGGATACTGGAAGGACTCCATAGAGAAAGAAACCACTTTCTAACATAATTGCTAATAGAAATAAATTGCAGCCTGTTAAAGGAAAAATAGAGAAGATTATTAAATTTGGGAATTCTTAGAATTCCTTTTAAACTCTTATTTTTTTAAAAAAAGTACCTGTGTATTTTAAAATGACAGCTCTTTTGGAAAAACAAACATTGATTTTTTTCAGTGAAAAATTTGAAATTTTCTTTTGAACAATTAGAAAACTTTTTTTTTTCTTTTTTAATTAAACCAGGTTTTCTTCTGTGAAAGGCTGTAATTTTTGCATATGAACTTTTCTGTACAAAGAAAAGATGTCAGAAATTTCACAGGCAATATTTCTCTGTCCCTTTTCAAGTTTTGCCTTGTGTTTGCAATCAACGATCTGACATCCAAAATGACTGTTATTTTTCCTTCAAATGATTCTCTTGTTTAACTGTAACCTGCTATGCACACACTGCTACATGACACATGCTTCAGATCTCTGATCTTATCCTGTGTCTGCATTGCTTGCTTGCTTTCTCCTACCTCGTGCCTTTAAACTTATCTTTAAAGCCCATTCTCTATCATTTGTTCTAAAAACTAACCTCTGTAACTGTTTGCACACTTGTTTTCCAGATGCTGCTGCCAATGAATTATTCCCCAGTGATTCAAGCTTGAATTTCACCCATTACTGCTTGGCTCATAGGACACGTTCCTTAAACTCAGAAGACTTTTAACTTCACTTTGTTTTCCTCCCCTCAGGAAAACTCAAAACAAAAGAGTAATTTTCACCCCAAAGCAACCAACAGACCATAGGAAAGGTTGAAATACAACAAGCAGTTTATAAATAAACAATTAAATAAAATAACCCACTGTTCTATTTGGTCATGCTATGTAAAAGGTTGTGATGCTTAATAAAAGACAGGTCTCCCCCAGAAGATCAGGCTTACTGTAAAAGCAACACCATTTTAATTACATTGGATTTGAAACTAAAATAAAACATTCCTAACATGTTTCACTGTATGAAATGTCAAGTTTTTTTACACATCCAGCTTTTCTACTGATATGGCTTGTTTTCACTATAAGAAAGGTGGTTGGTGGAACCATAGGCTAAGAATCTTATTTATTCCTTCCTAATTAAATCAGTACAAAATTGTGAGCGTAACAGAGCTCAGGAAACTTCTATCCCTTTCTGAAATGAGGATGCTGAAAAGCTTTTTCCAGCTGCTGCCCAGTCCTTTAAGATCCTAGTTCCCAAAAGTTCATGGCTGTGTTGGAGGTGGCTTAATTTGCTCAAACCAGCTGTTAGAATCACAGCTGGCTTCTCCATTTTTTGCCCCCAGTTCTACAGGACAGCACATCATCCCCCCTCTCCCCCATGGTCTTACTGCCCCCTGATAAATTTGTTAGATGAACAGGTATGCCCAGTGCTCCTAGTGCAAAGAAGGATAGAGGAGGAGTCTCACAAGTGCTTGATTCACTCCTACCTCTTGGCAAAATCCTTGCTCCTTTTCTTCTGTCATGCTCTGCCTCCTACATGGAAGTTTCTTACCTTCATCAAGATATGGAAGAGCTGAATGGAGCAGCTTGAACTGGATGCCCACTTCTGTTTATCTCCTTCCCTTGTTTCTATGTTGCTTTTGTATCATTCAGAAGTTTTGGGGTTTGTTTTGGCTTGGTATCTTTTTTGGTTTGTTTTGTTGGTTGTTGAGGGTTTTTTTTATTATTATTTAACAATATCTTATTGACTATAGCTGTTCATTAGATTAGGCAAACTTAGGACAGAAATAAAATGCAGTGCAGAAATAGTTAATATTATTTCAGGGATCTCTGTGTAAAAAATCAATTTTAGTTATTCACAGCCTTTTTTTCTCCTTTCCTCACTCAATTACCTTATTGACCAGTAAATTCATGCACTTATTTATAAACTAAAAAAGACACATATTCTCTCTATTTCATAAAGAAACAAAAAAAGTCTTCATTTAATTCTGATGTTGGTGGAATTCTACCAAGGGAAAATTTGGCTCAAACATTCCTGCAGAAAGTCATTGAAGGAAAATAGATTTTACGTGTGCTTAGTTATTCTTTTCACCTCATTTTATTTCTCAAATATATATTTACATATAATCTCACCAGATGCAGAAGTCTGGTCATAACTTTTAAAATTCAAGTAAATTATTATTTCATGTATGCCCAATAATTGTTATTAATAATAATACTTAACATGGATACATAATTTTATCTCCTGATTTCTCATGAGAAGCAGGGATAGGAAAAGTAAATCTTTAACTAAAGTACTTGAAAATGAAATAAATAGGTAAAACAAGCATTTTGACAAGTTGATCCTAGGACATAAAAGTGGGTAGGTTTCGTAACAGCAAACCACCATTACCTGCTATTGAATTCCACTGTGGAGAGTGGATTAACAGCTGTTGTCAGAAATTGTTGGTGTAATGGAATTATTTATGGTGTCATCTGTTTAATTCTTGTGGGAAATGTTCACACAGTCTGTCAATGAAGTGCATGAATACAGCTAGAGCATGGTTTATTGACTACTCCAGATTATTTCATTTTATGTAGGGTAAAACAGGCAAATTTTAAAGTGTTAACCTTATCTGGCTTCTCTGAGTTTACCTAGTCAATGTTAGAGCCGATTTGAAACATGGTTCTCCCTTGTTCTGCCTCCAACCAGACTTCGTTGGTACCACTGCCTGCCTGTGGTACAGTGTCTGTCCAGAAGTTCACATTTAATAAATAGGATAACATATTTTTGTTATAAAGAATGCTACCTTGTAAAGCTTGATGGAGATTAATTCTAGTCCACTGAATTCTCATCTGATTCTTAAAACCCCCACATTTTCGATAAAGCTGTATGTCCGTGTGTGTTCTTATTTTTTTATTTCTCTGCACTTCTGCCATTGTCTCTTTTGGCTGGGGCTAGAAGCAGAATTGCAGAAATGCCACCAGAAAGGCTGTGCTACTGGGGAATAGATGAGGCATGTTGTTTCAGATTTAATTAGAAAAGTTTTGTACAGATTTGCTCTGTAGGCCACATTTCAACATTAAAGTTGAGGGCAGCTGATGCCATCTGCTCCATTTAATGCAAATTCAATGCAGCCCTTCGGCTCTTGGCAATTTACCAATATGGTCCTCAAAGTATTTGGGCAAAGTATGACCACCCCTGCTGTACTGAGTGCCCCTCTTTCCTCTCCCCCCTTTCGTATGTCACCCCTTTTGAAAATCAAAAGTACTCTTTTCTGCTTATGCCTCGGTGCCTAAGCAGTCGTGGATATTTTGTGCTTCTGTGACTGGCCTTGTATGATTTCAAGAAAAAAAAGCTAGTTTCTATCAATCAAACAACAGCAGTCATCATTAGTCTTCTGGGACACATGCTGCAAACCCTTAGGACCAGCTTTTCAAAGAAGGAGAATATTGTTTCTGATGTGAAGTTGATGGATGCTTCATGTACTGCGTGTGACAATGACACAAGAATTTCCAAGAGCAGAGGATCCTCCCAAACCTGTCTTAGCTGCTTTGTGTGATCCAAGCTTTAAAGAATATCTATGCCTCACTTCTTAATGGGTGCCAATACTGCAAAATACAAAGAGATGCCCAGGAGAAAAAGTTGCTGTTAGAAAGTAATTATTTGTCATGTTATCTGTCCAATTCAGAAGGGAACTGCCAGAAAGTAGGGGTCTGTCTTTCTTGTGTCTCAACAAAGCGCTACATACAGCTACGGAAGAATGGAAATTAGCAAGGAAGTAAAAAAGGATAATTAATCATTATTAACCTTTTCCATTTTTAAGCACTAGCTAACTTTATGAAATGTCATAAAAATGTTTGAGTGATTTCAACAGTTCTCTATAACAAATCAATCTATATCCAAAGAAAATCAACCAAACAAAATTATACCCATGCAGACCTATATTTATCAAGGTGTTTAACCTTACAGTTGCCTTAGTAGGTCAAACGTGTTTTTTTCACAGAGGCAGAAGGGAGACAAAGGGAGTTCAGCTGATTTTCCTAAGGTAACCTGGGAAATCTATTACAGACCAAGGAAAGATATCCATGTGCCCCACTGCCAAGATAATATCAAAGCTACCAACTAGTGTGTGTTGCTCATAAAAATACTATATTAAAAAAAATAAGTCAATTGATGTGCAATAGTTGTAATAATTCTCAAGGATAATTGCACACTTGAGTGTGAGAAGAGAGAAGTAATTGAATGTATTTAAAAGGGAAGCAGAGGAAGAAAAATGGGGAGGAAGAAAGAGAATAGAGTGCAATAAGTGTGCTACCTTTGACACTTCTTGCAACGTGGTGTCATGCCTTGAGATCTGTATTTCTGCATATTGGTAGAAACCCTCTCTACAGCACTCTGTAGGGGCAACACTGCAGCAGCTACAGCTGCTGAAGGTGAGTTGCAAAGAAGACAAAGCCAAACTCTTTGTTATGGCAAAAATTAAATAAGGACTAACAATCACAAGAGTCAAATTTTTTTATCTATCTATCTATTTATTTATTCATTTGCTTGCGTGTTTGCTGGGGGTAGAGGGCAGGCTGGACATTTGGAAAAGCTGCTTTGTCAGGAGGGTAGGGAAACACTGGAGGTTTTTCACTCTCCATCCTTGGAGGTTTTCATCATTCACCTAGAAAATGCTGTGTATGACTTCATCTAGTGATGGCAACAATCCCAGTATGAGCAGAAGGTTCAATGGGACACCTCCAGAAATACCTCCCAGCTTAAATTTCTATGGTTTTATAATTTTTAAATAGCTTCTTCCTGGGACCCCAGCCTCCATTGGGAACTCCAGTCATGTTGGAACTTATGGGATTGGAAAATTATTAAACTTCAAAGGGTTTCATGTAACTAAAGTAGAAGTTTCCAATTTAGCTACCTCTGAAAAAGTTACTTAAGGCTCTGTTTATAATCCATGAACATTAATAGACAGTTTTGAGGCATAATTTAGATGCTTTTGAGACATAATTTAGATTTCCACTTTAATATGATATGAATCATGCAGTATAAGAACCCCTTTATCTTTGACCAGAGTGAAATCATAAGATGAATAGGTCAGACAGAGACCTCTGCACTGGTGCTACCTACATTTGGCTAGAAGAAAAGGTGTCTTCACTGAAACTGACACCTTTTTTTAGTCATACGGATGTTTCCTTTTGGCAGAACAAATGCATTCATTTCTGAGTTTTGAGTAATTTATTTTTAATGTGCATTAAAGGTTTGTTTTGATTGTAAGCTGCATTTAAATTTTAGTAGATATTTAATATTTTGTAAATATATACCTTCAACATTATCAATATGAAATTATTTCACTTAGGACTATAAATACTATTACATCTTTTATTTCACATGGAGGAAAAAAATCCCAGTACTTCAACTATCCTCAGCTCATGTTTTTTTCCTTCCAGTGAAAGTCATGAATGAGAGTGCCTTTTTATATATATATATAAATATATATATATATATACACACATATATAAATACATATACATATATATATATATATACACACACACTCTTAAACTTTATATATATATATATATATACTTAAACTGATTTTACTTTTGGTCTTGATTGGTGCTATAGATTGATACTGTATATGGGGTTTGAGTTTGTTTCATAAAATGAATCTTGCTAAGGGAAAGATTCTTCATATCATATCCATTTTTTAATTCAGATCAAGTTAATAACAAGGCTTAGGGCTAGCTTTCCCATTTACCAAAGTATAAATATGTATGTTTAGATGTAAACATAAGCTGTCTCTCAACCTTGTTTGAAAAGTTGTAGGGTGTCTAGAAGAATGACTTGCCATGTATGTATCAACTTCATTAATTATCCATTTAAAATCATTGAAATAAGCAGAAAATCTTTATTTTTAGATCAGGTTTTTAACTCTCCTGTGAGCTTGTGAGTCTGCCATTACAGTATCGCACACTTCTCACAATACACTTGAGAGGTAGAGATGTACTTCTTTCCCCATTTTACAGGAAGGCAGAGATCGAGAAAAGAGGAGACCCAGGAATGTGTTTTGCTATCTGTCTCCATCTGGCTGCAAAGAGAGTTAGAGCCAGGCATCAGGACCCGTTCTTAAGTGACATCATTTCAGACTGATGAAATAACACTAAGTCAGACAGTGAATGGATTAAGAACAGAACTGAACAACAGCAACCATCAATAGGAAGACACTGGTGGATGTGTGTGGGTGGATTCTCCATAAAGTCACATTTTCACAAAGGATCTAGATACTTTAAACAGATGACTCTGGAGAGCATGTGTGAAGGTTCAGCTGACCATTTGTAGCAAACAAAGAAACTCTCAGCTTACACCAGGGGTAAGAGGGCTTTCTCTGGCCTGATAAACTCTCCAATAATCTCAAGACAGACTATGGAAAGAGTATTTAGAGATAGATTTTCATAGATTACTATGCAAACATGAGAGAAAATGAGGCAAACAAGATTATCTGAATCACACAAAATTTGTGTCTAATTAAACAGGAGTGCTTTAGCATAAGAATGTATAAAGTTGATGAATGCACATCATGCAAAAAAAAAAAAAAAAATGTTTCCAGTAAAACAGTGGTAGTGGTTACAGTAAACAAACATAATATAAGCTCTTTCCATGGCTTTGTGGATGCACAAGTAGGAGAAAAAGCCAGAAGAAGAAGGTGGTTCTTCTGTATACATATTAGTCTTAGGTTAATATACTGTTGCTAGTTTTCTTGATTACACTGAGCTTTGGACGAGGGCCTAATTCAAAATGCTTCTCTTTGGAAAGATTGCTGAAGAAACAAGCATCATTAGGGATGATACACTAGGTAAGGGAGATAGGGAATTTAGTTGATTGTTTCAGCTGCATGGTTACCTAGAAATATAGTACGTTATGAGGTTGCTCTTTCTGCTTTGATATATTGTGTTTGTCAGTGGTGCCTGCCACACTCAGATAGGCACCTCTTCTTGTTTTGCAAATGTAACTGTCTCAATAAGGATAATTAAATAAAACCCCTGAGGTCCCATGCACCACAGTTTCCATTTCTTTTTTTTTTGTTCTAGCCCAGGAAGCAAACGGAGGTGTCATATCTGCTCACCACCTCTCCATTTCTATTTGGGAGAGCCACCTCTGTGTCCATGGAATGCACTATACTTCCAAGGCAAGAATCCAAAATCCTCCAAGACTGTGGCTGTCTTATGGACGCATAAATTTATCAAGGATATACAAGGTGAATGAAAGGCCTTTGCTTTGGGGAGCTCTCTGGAAGGCATTTGAACTACCAATGCACCAATTTCCAATAATTCAATGATTCTAGTTTCTGAATAGACACCTTTAGAACTGCATATCAGGAGGTAGAGTATGAATGAAACTAAACAAATTGAAGCCTGTAATAAGAGAAGATAAAATTTAGTTTATGGAAAGACTTTTCTAAAACAACCTTTCACAATTCCTACCCTTGAAACACCAAATAAGGCAATCAAAGATGTGCCATGCATATTACTAGCTTCTATGTGTTAATTGCTTGTTTCACCATGAAAGTCTTAAATGACTGCACTGAAAATTAAAAAAAAAAAAAAAAAAAAAAGATGCCCTGATTGGATGTAAGTCACCTGGGATGATCAGTATGGTAAATTTTTAATAAGAAGATGAAGCATTGAGTGATTTACTGCTAATCCCATTGCGTGAGCTGGAGGAGGCTAAAGAACAAAGGTTTACGGTCCCTTTGGAGATTTGTTTCATCTGCACATCAGCCTACAATTAATGGCCATTTAACTGTTGTTCTCCTGCTGGACATTGGTGGATTGATTCAGTAAATAAAAGTGACAGAGCAGTGTCCCATGGCAGTATAATAGAAACTGGCTGCACCTGTTATTTGCGAATCATTGCTTGCCAGGGCATTGACCTTTTCTAGTCTAGCTAAAACTAATAGGAGAATTTAAGGGCCTGATTACTTAAATTTCATTATAAGAATTTGTATGTCAGAATCTCAGTTTCTTGAAACTCGCTGCAAGCCACTGTACCATGTCAATATTACCAACTCCTCTCCTTTTCCTAACTAGTTATTATCAGGTAGTAATGACCAGTTGGTTAGTTAACACACATCAAAGCAAAAAGCAACTATTACCTACTCTAAGGGCATGTTGGAAGGAAAAGATGACTGTGTAATGAGCAGTATGTACCATCAAAGTATTCTCTTGTTTTCTCTTTCCTAGTGAATAAAAAAGGAAGGGAGGACTTTGCTGAGAGAAGGGAGAAAAAAAACCCAAACCGAAGCCTAAAACACTGGTGCAGCTCCTACAAGCATCTGTGCTCTGCATCACAATCCAGTTGGAAAACAGCTGCCATCATGTAACTGAGCATTTACAAATATTTAATAACAGATTTGTCCTCTATTTCAGCTGCCAGAGATATGAGGGGAAGGTTGGGAGCAGAGAGGGGAGGGGAAGGCAGGGCAGAGTGTTTTCATTTCTTTATCCCTGATGCTGTTACTGAAGTTAGAGAAAGGAGACAGTGCTCCTAGTTTCACAGCTGCCCTGATACTCTCATTTGCTCTGTTTCTCCTTTGGAGCTGCAGCTGCTCTCTTGAAACAAGCTGGCTGCAGGGATAGATCAGAAGATGGTCAGGAGTCCAAAGCAGTGACTCATGCCAACAGGGAATTCAACAGGGTTTGCACAGTATGTGCAAGACGGGGATCAGGACTACAGGAACTGGATAGAACTGTTTTCACAGACTAATTTGTCAGCAGTGCCTAGGGATGTTTTCAGAGGGCATCTCCAAGTTTATTCAATAATATGTTGATGAAACCAAAAGGAGAAACCACTAGACCTTCTTTCGTTATTCAGATTTTAAAAGTTTAAAGGAAAGAATAGCAATGAAGAAAAGTTTCTTTTGAAGAGGTCTCCTTAAATGTGCAAACATACTTACCTTTGGGAAGTATATAGGGAATTAGAGGGCAGTTGGGTGGATTGAACTTAACCCCCAAAACAGAGGTATGGCATTATTTTATAGCTCATTTCTCCCTTTGTGTTCACTCCCCACAGCTGGAACATTGCATCTGTCTTCAGAGCATCTTCTTCGCCCCAACGTATCCTAGAGGAGAAGAGGAAAATACACAGCCCACTGACATGGCAGGGTATCCAAAAGGGAGTGTGTGTGAGCTGCTACCCTGTGGAGTTAAGCTGCAGGAGAGGGGCAAAGACAGAAAAGTATGCTTATTAGAGCTTCATCGATTAAGACAAACAAAATTGTGACATCCTCAGTGCCAGCATTTGGCTGACTACACTTGCACTGTTCTCCAAAACCAGAAAAACACAGGTGCAGGTAGGCTGATGCAGAAGGCCAGCTAAAATGGGCTGGGGTGGGAAGCACAGTGTGAATCTGCAGCACCCCTGAGCCTCCTGGCAGGAAGCACTGAGAGAACTGAGTAAAAATGTGGCTGGACTCATTTGTTGCACAGCTCAAGCCCTCTGCAGAAAGCCAGGCGTGTAGGCATGTGGCTAACAATCCTAAAATTAACATGCTGTGTTCAAGTGGATTTTGTACAGCCTGCTTCCATTCTGTCAGCATTTGCTTCCCTGAAAATGGGGGTCGGGGCACGGGTGGGGTGGGGGGGAGGGTAAGAAAATAAGAGTGAAAGTAAAGGACTAATAAAAGCCAAACACAGCAGAGTGTGTCAGGCATCTTGAGAGGTCTCCGAGAGCCTGCCAGCCAGTGCATGCCAAATGCAGTAGTCTGTGGTGTCGCCGGTGCTGTAAACCATTGCAGAGTCAGAAGTGGCCTGGGTGGTGGAAAAACACTTCCCGAGGAACATGAGTAACATGGGACTATCAGAAAGGAAAAGGAGGTGACACGTGGCTACCCTTGTATCTTTGAAAATGCTAACAGGTTTTTTACAGGGCTTGGTCACCTTTAGTTCCTTGCCAACTGGTCTACTGTTGTTTGGGTGCAGAGCAGAAGATGCAGCTCTTGCCTTGTCTCCCTCTAAGCATCAGTTGTGTTGCCATAAACCATACACTCCCGTGCATATAATCCTGGAAAGAAGAAAAGTCTGGGAATCATGAATCAGTAACTCACTACGCTCCTCAAGCAAGAAAAGGGCCCCCTGGTGTGACATGGCAATTTACAGAGATGCCATAGGGGAGAATCTGGGTAAAGACGGGGATAATTAGTAAAATAAGAAAGCACAGAAAGGGAAAAAGACTTAACTGAAGTCATGCAGCAGGACAGTAGTGGTGCCAGGAATAAATCACAGGTCTTCTGATTTACTTCAAAATGCATCCAGTAAATTTCTTAGAAAGGCTTCTCCACTGTGAATTGGAACAGATCCTCATGCAAATACACTGGAATTCTGTCCAATGTCGGAACTTACTGAAAAAGCTAAGATTTAATATGTTGAAATTATGTTGGAGGCACAGCAATTAACAATGACATTTTGACTACTGATCCAGGCATTTCTTGCTCACTTTTTTTATTTTCCACCTTCTGTGTTTGTCTGTAATTGCACATCTGCTCGAATACAGGACACTTGGGTTGTACAGCAGATTATTCAAAACCACCTCCAAAACACAGGAAAATTACTCTGCATTTTTGCGTCCATCAGCTGTTCCTATTACTTCTTCAAAAAAAACTTTTATTCCTCATGTTAGACATGATGTCCCTTGGGTGAGTAAAGGCTGGCAATCTTTAATTAAATTAATCAAAGCCAGGGACAAAATCTGTAGGGAATATCGGGAAAGCCTCTAGGTTAATTAATCAGACACAGACAAGTAGTTTAGGCCCAAAATATTGTTGTGCTTTCCTAAAAGAAAAACTAATATGGATAGAAACATTTTCAGTTGCTGTTTTTGAAGGGCAGTGAAAAAAGGCATCATTCAGCCCTTCCACTCATACAAGGTTACGGATGATCTATCCTAGTAAAGGCAAAATACTTTTAATTTTAGCCCAATCCTCTTTCCACATTGTTCTTCAACTCCGATTCAATTTCCTATTCTTGGGTTTGTTTGCTTTTGGTTTTGTTTTTTTCCTGTGCTGTGGTACAAATTTACTGCTCACAAAAAAAAAAAAATCACAAAAACAAGTAAATAATTATGCTGGGATGAAACTAGGAAAAGTGGTAAAAATTGTATCTTCTTCTGCTCCTGTGCAATGACAGAAATTTCAGTTTCTGTCATTGTAAATAATCTGCTATGTGCCCCAGGACCAAAAATCAGTTAAGGGCAAACCATAAGGGGTTACTTTGCAACACAGACATTGATGGTGTCTCTTGAGTGTACAAAGGGATTATAGCCAATGAAGCCATCATACCTGTGTACAAAGAGCATCAGATGGGATGCCAGCCAGCCTTTTATGGTACCAATGAAGGGAGTATACTGGCTTTGGTAGTAGCTCCTTTTCAGACTGGTGTCTGCATGTTTTCTCAACAGCGTTTCTCATTGCTCTTCTTGCACCAATCACCCTTTCCCCTCGTAACTAGCAACAAGGTCCAGGAGGACATTTTTTCCAATTTACTATTTTAGACAAATGTCCACAAGAACATTGAGTGAAACCTTAATTTTATTTTTGACATGACCACGACCTGGTCTTGGAGGTCCCAGAAGAATGAGGTAGGTCTGGCGACACATTTTAGCACCAAGAAATGGAAAGATGGTCCCCACATTTTCACTGGGTTCCCATTTTTCTTTGCATTAATTTTCTACTGTAATCTTTTCAGTCCTGTCTCCTCTATCTGATGTTTCATACTTTGCATATGCCTCTTTCTTGCCCTTGATTGCTTTTTGCCCACTCATATTCATTCAAATTAGCCTTTTTTACTTCCAGCATATTTATTGCTAGTTGGCATGAATAACCCTTGGGTATAAATTAATTTATATTTGAATACTTTCAATTTCCACTCTAATTCATGTGTTTCAGTTAAGCCCCTGATGTCAAAAAGCTTCTCTAGGGAAGAGTGGATGGCTCAGGGGATAGGTAATAAGCTCCCTTGTCTTTTCCCTGTAGAGCACTGGTTCAACTGGGCCTACAGAGAGTTGGTAATAGCTGACAGACCTTATTCTTCAGTGATTTTATAGACTGTTGAATTACACAGGCTCCAGTGCTTTTACATCCTCATTAAAACTAGGCAAAGAAAGAAAATGTTTTTCCTTCAAATATATTTGGTCAAATATAATTTTAAACAAGAGTTCGTTCAGATTACACTTACATACTTCCTCCTAGTAGTTCCCAGAACATATCGGGTTTTGGTTATTTATTAATATCTATATTATACACATATATTTTATATATAGATAGATACACACACATATCTCTCTTATGCTTATATATATGTATATATACATACATATATATATATATATATATAACATCTTGGTTTATTTGTGCTTGCTTAAAAGCTACGAGGAGCTTTTGTTTTTGGAATCAGAGCATATTGGTGAAAGGCAAACAAGCGTGACTGCAGGGGAACCAACCTATCAGTTTTTCTTATTTTTAGTTTGTCACTAAAATAGCTAGAAATTTCAGCTGAGGTCAGGATCCTCTTGTGAAAGGTGGGGTACACGTGCATGGTAAGAGGGAAGTTAGGTCCCAAAAGAGCTTACTGTCTGCATAATGAGTGGGAACAAAATGTCTCCCAACAGCATTGCCTATACATGTGACGGCTTTGGAGGAATGTGACAGGTAAGAATTGGATGCGAAGCATGCTAAAGAGCTGTCTGTCTTTTTCTGTCAGGTGGGAAAGGAACAGAAGTCTTTTTACAGCTCAAATCTCTCTACCTAGGCAAATATACTGATCTTTCTTGTGCAAATAGACATTTAAAAATGTTCTAAAATCCCTACACCAATTTATTTCCTGCAATTTCATCCCCCCTTTCCCCACAGATGCAAAGCCTTTGTGATTTGTTCACTTTTCCATGCTATTTATAACGCTGGGGTCAACCAATTATGCAACAAGCAGGGAATGAGGAAAAAAAAATAAATAAAAAGGTGGCAGAGGTGACCAATCATATGGCATAAACAGTGAATCAGGATTAGTGGACATTCATAGCCAGCAGCTTGCAAGAAATCCATAGGCTCAAAATTGCTCACACAAACTGCTCAATGAGCAAGTGCAAAGACACTAATCCATAAAGGTCACATTCTACCCTTGCAGATTCCTCAAGCAGAAAAAGAAAGAGAGGGGGGTTAAATGTTAAATTAGTTGCATAAATTATTTGCAATGAATATTCTGAGAAGCTCTGGTTGTGTTTGTTTGTCACTTCCTACCCTAATGTCAATTACTCAGGGCCAGATGTTACACACATTGGCGACAACACTCCCTCCAGGTCCCGAGGCAGAAAGTAATGAGTGGATGTGGCAGATCTATGTTAAAAGAGTCTTTAATAGACTAAGGTCCAGCTTTTCACATGGATTTAGGTATCTAAATCCCTTTGGAGACCTCAGCTGTGGAATTCTGTACACAATTCAGTGAATGCATCAAGGAGCACTGGCAGTTACTTGTTTTTCTCTTGTTTTGCTTCTGGCACTCTGTGTGTTCGACAGAGAGAGAAGGGGTCAAAAAGACCCTGAAAACCTGAAATAAAATGAAAAATAAATTGCTGATCTTCACTGATGCCAGGAAAATAAGTGGTTCAGTGCCATCAACCGTGCCTAAAACCACCTATAGTTTTTTTCAAAATAGCTTAATTTTTTATGATTTGCTGTAAAAAGAAAAAAAATATTTTTAAAATTAGACCTGCTCTTTTGTAGTTTCTGTAAAAAGAAAAATTGAAGTAACTTTTAATATTGAGTTTGGCCTTTTCTTGTCATTTTTCAAATACTGTTTTTACCTGGAAGTGTATAGTTTCACATAAATAGACGGGGTTTCTTGGCTGAACCATATCACAGAGGCTCTGTGATCTTTGCTTAGGCTTATAGTATATTATAAGAAACATATTGCTATCAGGCATTATAAAGGAGATAGTCCAGTAAGGAAGCATGCTTTCTATGGAGGATTGAGGGCATTTGGCACTCCAATTCCCATTCCCATAAGGCACCACAGTACTGTAACCAGATGCAGTTTACTATTGAACTGACTCCAAATGAAACATTCACATTTAATTTATTACACCAAAATTAAATATTTTGATCTGGGAATCTGGAAGCATTTTGTTTTGACTGAAAATGTCAAAACAAAACATTACAGCACTTCTGAGCAGTTGTTTCTTGGTGTTGGGTTTCTTGGTGGTTTTTTTGTTTGTTTGGTTTGTTGTTTCCCCCCCCCAAAAAAAAAAAAAAACCAAAAACAAACAAACAAAAAAAAACAAACCAAACCAAAACCCCAAAACTTTTCAAGCAGAGAAAAAAGATATTTTGACTTTTCTGTCTGAGTTCAAGACAACATAGAAACATAGGAGTAGAAGGGATCTAAAAAGGTCATCTAGTCTATTGTCTTTCCTAAGGAAGATCAGGTATTCTCACATCATTCCCAAGCAAAGCGTATTCAGTATGTTCTCCAAATCTTCCAAAGACAGAGAGTTCCCAACCATTCTCTACCTTGGTATTTCATCAGCCTCACAATTAGCTTTTCCTACTGATTAACTTAGTTCTTCCTATAGCAGTTTCACTTCTACTACCTGCCATGCTGCTTCTTTGTTTTTACAGAAGTCTGTTTGTTTAATGAAGATTGTCAGTGTATTTCTGTTTGCAAATTAAGACACACACAATCAAATAGAGTGTCCTCCTGTGGGTTAAGCGTCTAAGCTCCATGATAACCATAGAGCTTTGATTGTTTGCTTAAATGCATGTTCCGTTACCATTTGGGGTGCTGTAGAGTATCTGCACTGTCCACATGGGACAGGCAGGTACAGCACAGAGCCTTTGACAGACCTCCTCTTTGTGGAGCAGCAGACAGAAGCAAAGCCATAGGCACTAGGGCTTTATGAATGGAACTAGGTATTTGTCATTAGGCAACTGAGCTGGGATTTGGAGACCAGTAAAATACAACTACTATAGTCTAAACAAACCTAAAGTGCAGATGGGTATACTGGGAGTCGATATACTTAGCCTGCATGGAAACATCCATGTGTAGATTCCTACATATAGGTAGTTTCAGCTGCAAATTGAAACTGACCTTACATGTCCACTCTACCTCTATTCTATTTTCTTTTCTTTAGGCTAAAAATCACTAATTCCTTCAACAGCTCTGGCAATCTTTCTAGATTTTGGTTATTATCACTGTATTCATTTGTTTCTTTATAATTAGTCCTATTAGTCCAAAAATTAGTTCTTTCTGGAAGCCTCTTCTTCTGATTTCTGTTCCTTCTTATAACAGTTTCCTACATGTTCTTCTCCACTAAGTTTTGGAGTTGCTGAAGTATGTCTTAAATTCATTGTTTCCTTTTTATCTTTTGTTGCTCTTCTTTCTTGAGGGTTACACACTCATCCACTTTATGGCTCCCTTATCCTAAGTTCACTACTTGTTTCACATTCCCAGATTGCTTGTTTCTGTTGGTTAGGATTCCCAGAAGATCTTTCTTCTTTATTTTTATGCCATTTCTTAAAAAATATAAAATAAAATCAATGCTAGACCATAAGGTCTCTCTAGCATATATTTTCAGCAGGATATGATGCCAAACTAAATGACAGAAAATAAAATTATTCCTTTCTTAAGTTTATTGCAAAATACGTTTTTATATGAAAACTGAAGATGATAGTAAGGATGAAGTAGTTTGGTCCTTATTCAGCAACATATTTCAGTTTACCTAATTTGCAGTCAAATTGGCTTCAGATAGATTATTCATCTTCTTAAATCATGTGCTTCAGATCCTTGTTAAGTGCTTGATGAACATTTCAATATGCGTATTTGTCATGGTTTGCTACAGGATCAAGTCAGATACACACAATTTAGCATCAGAAATTCTGTAATTTCGTCAGAACTAGTTCTCTTTCTTTTGCAAAGCAGACTACATTGTTACTGATATTGTTAGAGGAGTCTTCGATATGTTTTTACTAAGATTCCACTTGTTGCTTGCAAATGAACAGTCAACTCAATATACATATTGCTAATATTCTTCTGATTCAGAAATGTTGGGGATTTAATTCTTTATTTTGACTTTCTGCAATGCACATTCATTCTTTAAAATGTATAGATCACTCCCAGCCATTCTTTCCTCTGCTCATTTCTGGAATCAAAGGCAATTCCTTAAAAAAAAAAAAAAAAAAGAAAGAAAAAAAAAAAGAAAAAGATAAAACCTGCATCACTGAATAGTACCTAAAATCATCTCTGTATGATTGCATTTTTGTAGGGCCAGAAATCTGTCATCATATGAAACCAGAGGATCCTCCTCCCTCCAAGATTTTCTGATTCTAACTCTCAAAATAAGGACACTGACAAGTATTTTTAACACATTTCCACTGATATTGCATAAATTCAGAAGCATTTATATGCTAATCAAATCAAAATAGACGTGATTAGTGAGTGGAGAGTGTCAAGATGGCTGTCCTTTTGCCATCAACCCATGATAACAGCACTGACGCTGCATTAAAGCACTGAATATTGTATAAGCCAAGAAAGGTTATAGGACATGACAGACTTAGATAATAGTAAACCCTGAGAAATCATACCCTGCCTATTACATATTTATTATGCATTACAAATTGTAAATATTTAAAAAAAAAAAAATACCCCAAAGATATAGTGTGGGTAAATTCTTAATGCTTAATGAAATTATTCATGATATACAAAAAGCAGCCTAACTCAACAAATAAGATGAAGGTTAATGCATGCGGATGAATATAAAAGAGAACCCAGTCCTGACGACTAATATGCTGTGTCCTTCCCCTGGTTGATCCCAGAGTGAAATTAATGCAACCTCATTTTCATGGTTAAGAGCTATCCCTAGAGCTGAGGTAAGGAAGACCAGATAGGATGCACAGAGAAAAATCCGGACACTTTCTTTCCTTTGATATCTCAGAAGCTTTCATAGCTGAATAGTTTTGGAGCTATAGATATATACATACACTAAAAAAAAAATCTGTATTTATCCACTCAATCTACATATTTATTTCATCTTTTTCCAGCTTCTGCTTTATACACTTTCTAATTCAAAAGGTCAGTCACAGGTTGGAGTAGCCTGTGATAAGTAATATTAGCTGAAAATAATGGGAAATTCAAGAAGAGGTAAACAAAAGGAGAGGGCATAATCAGCCTGTAGGCGATTTCTCTCTCTTACCAGAATTTCTGATGTTTTTACTTACAACGATCATAGATCACAGCACACCATGTACACAGTCTTGCTTCCCCTCCATTTGTAGCTGCAACAATCTGCTGGCTGTAGGGTGAAAACGATTCATAGCCATTTGCAGTTATTAGAGATTCTCCAGCACTTGTGTCAGTCCATAGATGTCAGCCTGTGTCCCGGCCAGAGAATAAATAACTTATTTACCTTTCATCCTTTCCTAAATGATTTTGGCTGTTTGACTGGGCATTTTACACTTGGCCATTCCCTGAGTTAAGCGATGGGCCAGTGTGGCTGAGCAGTGTTAAACACGCTGCTCCCTGAAACTCCAGGACGAAAGACCACCTGTGCACTGTGGAAGAGCAGGGAATATCGCAGCTTTGTCCTCAGTCTCACAATCTTGAAAGAAAAGGCACGGCGCTGGGAACTGCAGCTCTACGCTGTTAATCTCTCCCACTTAATGACTACTTGCAGCAACTTTCTTCCTCGGTAATGCTTCACAAAGGCTATTTAGTTCTGCCTCATCACACCTCTGTTTCCTAAATCCCATTATTTGCAACTAGAATCCTGGACTATAAAGTGCCAGGTTTGATCTATGAACTCCCCTATCTCTTGAGACAGGCGATTTGGAGCCGGTGACGTTGCACTCGCGCCGTGTGGTCTGCGGCGAAGCCTTCCCCCCACCCTGGGGCGGCAGCCCCCGCCGTGGTGGGCTGGCTTACCTGGGCTGAGCATCTAATCTGCTGTGATGGAAAGTCAAGGCTGGTCCCATCCCACAGCCGGTGCTTCACTGAGGTGTAACTCCAGCAGATTTGCCACCTTAAGGCCCATTCTCCATCCACTCAGTGAGGAAGGTGGTTCCACAAGGCAATTCTTCCCACACTAAATTTAAAGGAAGGCAAAAGCCACTGGTCCCTAACTGCGATACCTCATCCCAGTCTCTGAAGCTACATAAAGGGTAAGAAGATGAGTCAGAGCACTCTGAACACCAGCTCCTGCAGGATCATCACTGGCCACCTCTGCATTATACAGCAATTATGGGAAGACAAAGGCATGGAAACTGATTTGTAACTCGTATTTTTCTCACACGTGCACCAAGGTTGTAGGTGGGTGTGTGTGAATCTTCAGTGTGTAATCCATGGTTCTAGCTGTCTATTCTGCAAGCTTAGCCTTGTAACATAAATGAAAGGCTTCTCCTTGCTTTTGTTTCCTGAAGTCTTCCTCAATAGCCTTTTAAAAGGAAGAGAAATGACACATTCTCTAATGTATCTGGAAAATTAAGGAATCTGAGCTCTAGTTTACCCATGAGGGATTGAGTGCTATGAGCGAGGATAACTCAGAAGGGATGTTTTTTTCTTTGCAATACTTGTGAATACTTTTAACTTGTGGGCTCTGCTGATCCCACATAACCAAATTAAAGGGAGAGACCTAACTCATCTAATTATGTCCTAAACACAGGAGACCACAGAGCAAATCAGGACAAGAACAGCAAGGAGAGAACAAAATCATAATCCTTGTTTGTCTTTCTATTTTTGTTGTAATACCCACTGTCTACAAGTTTCTGGTGCAATAAGTCTTCTGACTCTTCCTTGAAAGAGTCTTCCCCTTTCCCAGGCATGTCATATGTCACCAGGAGAGAAGACCGTGACAGCATGTTTGTGCCCTGAACAATATGCTGGGAGATCTCACAGCTCAGACCTGCAATAAAAGCCCCCACAGAACCCCCTTGATGCCCACTTGCCCTTTGGTCCTGTGGGTACCACCTTGGTAACTCGCATGTAGATAACAAATTGCACGGGGGATTTCAAAGCTGAAAATTCATTGCCATTGATCAGAGAAAATAAAAAAGCCCTATTTATTATATCTGTTCTCTCCCCTCAAATCAGAAACAGTCTTATTTAATTAAGTTGTAAAGGTTTTCCTTGTAAATAATCACTTTATCATAATTTCCTGAAACTATCTAATGGGAGTTGGATGTAAATCAGAGCATTTATCATACTTCCTACTGTCGGTGTCATCACATCTTGAACCTCTGGATCTTTCTGAGTAATTGATACATCCTTGCCTTCCCTCCCCTTTCTTTCTTCTTCCCTCCTCCCTCCCCACTTGGTTTGTGGAAAGCAATGCCAACACTCTGAAGAATACTCTCAGCAGTGAAATGTCATTAAAATTAAAAAATACTGATGGAAGGAACGAACAGAAACAAACAAAGGGCAATTTAGGAACTAAAAACAGTAACATAAGGAGCAGAATAATGGGATATAGAAAAAAAAAAAAGAAGGAAAAAAAAAAAAAGATGATGCCTGGTTGACAGATTGTTGTCATTCAAGTCTCAGGGGCTTTGTCACAACCTTCCAGTAGGGATGCAGTCTCGAACATCTGGCTGGCAACCGGTGCAGAACCTCCAGGCCGTGCTACTGCAGGGAGCAAGCATGAGGGCCAGGGTGGGAGGCAGGGATCCCTGCTCTCCTCCAGCCTCCACCATCACATACTTTCTTTGTAAGATTCCTTTGGAGAGGTGGCATTTTTGGGACAGGCTAACCCTCAGCAAAAAAACTGAATTACGTTAAGCCAGCCTTAAAAATATGCTGCCATTTTTCTAGCATTCAGAGATGGTTTGGGGCTACTTTTCATCAGGGCACTTGAAGGTTGCATGTAAACCTCAAAGGGAGAAATGGAGGCTTGGGTGGATGTGTCTGCAGGAGGTTCGTACCTCACCATTGCCTTGCTTTAAGCTTTAAGTCATCATCAACTTAAAATGGAGCTCCTCACTCACCATACGCAGCCCTTCACAGAGACAGCAAGGTGCATCTGGTGCAGGAGTTGGCCGCTAAATTGAACAGAAGAGAAAAAAACAAACCAAACCAAGATCTGACAGTCCAAGTTTATTTTCCTTTGTATTAAAAAAAATTGCATTGGATCAGTGCAGCTACCCTGGGTAAAAGAGATGAGGTGATCCTTTGAGTTAATGTTTAAAAAGTGAGTAATCACTGATCTTATCAGGCACTAAGATTTTGTGGTGCAAAAAGCAGTGGCTTTTATTTGTTTGTTTTTTTCTTACGCAACTTCAAAGTTAATTTTCTCAGATAGAAAATGAGGCTTTCCAGAAATTTTGTGATAAAAAATCACAGGACAAAAGGCCTCGTCTTAAAACAACAAACAGTCTGGGAGTTTGGAAAGCACCACTGTAGAAAACCAGGCACTGCAGAGACACGAATATGGATATTCCTGTTGAATGTCCTCAGTCATTAGATTATATAAAAGTCTAGAGGGATTTCTAGTTTCTCAGAAATACCCCAGGGTCAATTTGATATGAAATGTTTTCAAAATTCTCTCTGGCTAGAAATTTCATCTGGGATTCAAGACATCTTCCATATAAAAATAAAAACCTATTTGTGTTCCTGCAGGTATGAATGTATTTTGCGTATATGTGTGTGTTCACACAGGTATTTTTTCCATTAAAAGGTTTGATTTTTGGAGAAAAGTTTGCAATAGGTTTGGGGGTTACCCTACTCATATGGTTTACTAGCATAACCCTCTTTCCTAAAAGGGTGGTAGTGGTAGTGTGGAGTTTTTTGTGTTGGTTTTATATTTTTTTTCTTAGGTAAACTAATTATATTTCTATTCTAATCTAAAACAAAAATTAACCTGTGTTTCTTTTCCAGATCTCAATATACTTTGCAAGGGATGTTAACATATTTGTAGAAAAAGACTGTGAAGTAGAGAGAGAAAGTGCAAATCTTTCTGATATACCACGATGCTTCGTGAAAGTTTTACCATTATAATAACTTTTATAGCCACAGAATTTACATCTGTACTAAACAGGAATGATGATTTAGCTGTGCTATTATATTTAAGTGTCAAAAAAGTGCATGCCTAAACCACTGGGTTTTTCTGAGGGGGTCTGAGTGCAATCCTCAGGCCTCCTGTGTGACTTTCTATTCAGGTCAGTGCTTCAGGTCTCCTTCCATGGGAGAGGAGGACACCCTGCCTTCATCAGACTGGATCTGTAAAATTGCAATGGTTATTTCCAATCAAAAGACATTGAGATGGGTGCTGGAATTACTAGGTGAATTTTATGGGTTTTGTTCGAGAGAAGGAATATGAGATTAGACTATAATTGTTCCTTCCAGCCTTGCAAACCTATAAATATTTCTATTGAATTAATAATGGTGATGGGCTGATTTCTGCTGATCTTACCTCTGCTGGTTTTACGTTCTTAATGGAATAATGTGAGCAGATCCATGCTCAACAGCTTAACATGATGACAGTAATCACTAACCTATATAAATATCTGTCATGGGGTTTAAAATTGGTGCATCAGGTAATTATTAGATGCCTTGATCTTAACAGTTATGGGAAAATGTTTAATTGCATTACATTAAATTTTATTTATTAAACAGTGCTTTTGTTTGCTCTAAAGCACCAGGGAAGGATAAGAGAACATCATAAATTAATACTATCTGACAGGCCAGAACTGTGGTCTGATCCATTCTGCAGCACATCCATCTAAATGGGACCAAAAAAAGTAGTTAGAAATATGACACAATCCAGTATCACAGGCAGGAAATACTGTGAGACTTATTATTAAATCTATTAGATGATAGATTGCTTTGAAAACAGCCATAAGAAACGATAGATTGGTAGATTAATTTACGTACTCATCCACCAGCCTTCGACGGCTGACAGTATCTAAGTCCTAGATTCATAGTGGGTATGAGGTGATGCTTTGCTGAAAGTGAAATTGCAGTTTGTTAGGTCTTTTCTTGTAAGCAGGATTTTCAGTTACAAGTGAAATACCTAAATCCCACCTTCAGCAAGGTTCAGACAATCAAGTCCCTTTGGAAATCTGAGTCAAAGTATCTAGTCTGGTAATTTGCTGAACAACAAAAGTTTTTGTTTTTCTTTTTTCCTGGACTGCTTCAAAGATTAGCTTTTTGGTTTAAGGAAAATCAGAAGTAATAATGCCAGCAGGGACTCAACTAGCAGTCAGAAGGCTTGATCTTCCTGGATATCTACCAACCTTTGTGTGAAACTAATCAAACAACTTTAGTAGTGTACACTAACATTTCCTCTCTTACCTTTTATATCTCCCACAGAGTTTAGGATAATTGAGTTTTCATATTATACAGTTCTTTAATAGCATGGGATTTGGACTGTGATCAGAAGACTTGTTTATGATTAATTTAGCCACAAACTAAACTTCAAGAAAAGTAAGTTCAAGATATTGTGGACATTAAGACCTAGGTATAATACACATTCAGGAATATTCAGTGCTTCCAAAGACTGAAATCTGCAATCGGATGGCCTTTATGAGTCTATCTTCTCTAATGACCATTATAATCAGTGTGTTGTTGACCCTGATGTTCATGCCTTTCAACTTTAAAAATTATGCCTAACTAGGGCTTATGAAAACTTCATAAAGAATAATTGCAACTGTCTTCTCAGCATTTATCTAACTACTTGCTATTGTTCTTATTTTAGGAAATTTTGCTTGAGTAGACTGATCACGCAAGGAAAAAAATCTTTTTCAAAATCTTTTTTTGTCTTTAAATTTTACTTTTATAAAACTTACTTGGTTCCTCACTTAGATACCTCAGTTGTTCTTTTTTAATTAGGAGAAATAAATCCAGGTGTTGTTACATTGCCTATTTTGACAATGCAGGGAAAGTGTAAGAGAAAGAACAGGTACTATACCTCAGTTCCCGGGCAATACTCAATTCTCAGTTGGTCTTATGATCCGTTTCAGAACCAGAAATCTTATTTTCACTTTCCCCTAATACAACTCACTCAATTCCACATTGATTTATTATGCTTCTGTGCTGTAAATCTTATTAGCTCTGTGTGCATGTTTCTTTTACAAATACAACAGTGCTAGAAGTTTGTCTTCATCATAGTCAGGCGCTGTGCGAGCTTAATGGAAAAAGATAGCATGAAAATGAAGCAGGTTAAACAGAAAGAAGTGGAACTCAAAAATACTAAATGTAAGAATAGAGGTCTCAACTGAAATGTAGCTGCACCTATTTTAAAGGTGTTTCCATCTTTTTTTTTTTTTTTTTTTTTCCCAAAGCCTTTGGAAGCTTCTATAAAGAGGTGTCATGGACCCATTCCTTTTTTTATTTATGTTCCAGATTAATTTGGAATTGATGTGGATCAGCTAAACTTTCCCCTTTTACCTGACTTACAAGACATTTGAGACTTGCTTGCTATGATGGGACTGTCTGAAGTCACAAAGAAGTAGTAGAGTGACAAAGAGGGACTAACTCAAACTGTAAAAAAACCTAGACATGTAAACATATTTCATGCATTTATGAATTCTTGTCTGGCTTTATTTCAGGGGCAGATGCAGCTGTAAATATTAAGCAAGGAAACTGAATCTTTACCAAGGTATTTCTAGAAGTAAAACCTTTGCAAATAGAACCTATGTTACTTCTTTTGCCTATTCCTTGATTATTTGCACACTGTACACTAAAAAAGCAACACTTGGACACTAAGAGCTAATTTTCCTGATTGCTTGCACAAAGGAAATTGGAATATCCTGGATGCTTAGAAGACAGTAGTCTGCCTTAGACCCGTTCTAGCTGAGGAACAGAATCTGAGCCTTTTTCTCCCAACCTAGTGTCATTTTTCTTCTCACTTTCAGAACAGAAGACTGACAGCTCTCTCCTGTACATTTGTTCTGAGAGAGACATGGTCTATTCCTTGATTATTTAGAGATTTAGAGATGGCTTTTGAGTCAGGTGACTTAGAGACCAGTTCAGGCACAGCTTGCATTCTCAGGCTGACCCTGGGAAGCAGCAGGGCTGTGCTACTTCAAAAGTTACCAAGTTTACCAAATCCCTGGCTGGGGAAAAAGTTTTCTGGCCTGACTTGTTAAGGCTTACCTCACCAGGGAACACCTCCAAGGCCCTACCTACAAGGATGTGCTAGGACCCTTGTGTAATTGTCATCCTCTACTTAAATCGTGCATGGATTGTACCTGAAGCAACCCTTGCCCTGCATCCTCCAAGGTCCAAGATCTGTCCTTCATAGTCCTTGACCATATGACAGTTCTGTCAGGCAGTTTGTAAGGAAGATTCATTTCACTTGCCTTAAATGAGACTTCAAACTATCTGGGTTAGCTTTCTAATCCTGTTTCAGAAAACGTCTCTCATCATCATTCAAACACGTAGAATCTTGTTTCCCACTTCTGAAAAAATGGTTAACAACACCTCTCAACCTCAAAAGGCTTTTGTCCATACAAGCATTAGAAATTGTATAATGCTAGGTGAAGGGAACCACACAAACACCAAAACTAAATTTAACTTAGAGGTGCTTGAATGGAAAGCATCCTAAAATTGCAAGATCTTACTGTTATAACTCTTCTTTCTTCCTCTGATGCATTCAGTATTAGCCTCTGTCAGAAGCAATTGGTGCAGCACAGGAGTGGATGGACCATTGGTCAGTATTGTTATGCCCATTCTTAATTGTTTAATGTTCTGGTACAGATTTTTGCGACAGCATTGATGCTTAATCTAATTTTTGGAAGGAGAAGATGTCAGGCTGCCTTTTCCATTAGCTCACACAGTCTATTTAGTTTTCCTAGGTTGTTTGGAAGCTTGATGGGGTTTAATTGAAAATGTCAGAAGGGAACGTTTTAATTTGACCGTATTTGATATTGTGCTAATGCATTCGGCGATTCATTGTAATTCAAAGCACTCTTCACATTCCACAACTGGCTTTGCTATTATTTTAAAAGGTGAAATCTTTCATTGTTAATCAACATGGGGTACTTAGAGTAGTTTATACTGTGTAGGTTGTTTTGGGTTTTGTTTACATATATATACAAATATATATATTTATGTGCTACACCTTTACCAGGACAAATGGTCTTATAAAGTCTCTCCCTCAGTCTTCAAGTTCGAAAAGATCACAAAGTATCTCAGTTCTTTTGATTGGATTCATTTTCAACTGTGCCAGAAAGAGAAAAAAAAAAAACAAAAAACAAAAAACAAAAAACCAAACAAACAACAAAACCCTATATACTAGGGACAGCAGATATTACTCTTTATTAGAGCATTCATATAGGATATAGGAAAGTAAGGGTCAAGTCCCTGTTTCCAGTTCTTATTTAACCAATTGTATAAAGATGTGTCATGAAAGACTGAAAGAAATGCAGCACACACTCCATAATTCCTGAACATTTAGAGAGCAGTCCTGGAATACAGGTTCATGCTCTGAGTATGGCTTTCAAAAATGTTTCCTATCTTCAAAAGAACACCAGGCACCCCAGCTGTCAGGTATAAAAGAGCACAATGAACCTGCCCAGAAGCTGATACTTGTCTGCCTTATAAGACTCGATCCAGGAGACATAACCTGATATTTGGACAAGTCCAGAGCAAGATTTTGCTCAGTTCAAGTTTTTTCATACTTTAAATTTTAATTTATTGCTCCCGGTCTAAGGCCCTGGAGTTGTCACAACTCTATTCCTTGTAATGATAACCACCTATTTTCCAGCCCCTCCTGTGGTATACAAATAAGACCTGATTCCTTCTTTTTACATATATCTGGCAAAGACACGACACAGAATCAAGTCAAGGCCATTTTCTTTCCCTGGGAAGTATTCTGCCTTAGACAATTTTGCTTACCTTTTTAATATTTTGGGAAAATGTATTTTCTGAGGATCCTGAAGAGGATTGTATTTGTATTGCTACAATTAGTACCTTGGCATTTCCAGACACAGATTATTTTGTGCTACTTGTTTGAGGGTACCTTCAATCATGTAAGACTTTTTACCAGGAAAAAATATATAATGGTAAGGAGATTAAGCAAATACGATGTTCACTGAAAGCTAGGTATTTCAGAGCCTTAGCTCTTTGCGGGTAGAGCTCGGAGTGTTTTAATAGTGAGCCAAAGCGTACCTTAATGTAAAGTTACTCTCATTTAACATTTACAACACATTGGCATTAATTAGCAAGTCAGAATTAAAACAAACAAAAAAACCCCCACAACCAAACAACACAAAGAAACCCAAAAAAACAAAAAAGGAAAAGAAAAAACATCAGTGACTGATCTTTTCAAAATTTGACCTGTTTTCTTATCTCATAACAGTATTTTGCTTAGTGTTGAAATGCAAAGTCTGCATGATCATATTGTGACTACCCTAATTCAGCTTCCTTGAACAATAACTTGCTATCCACATGAAACATTAAAAATGTAATGAAAAAGGAAATACTCCAAAGAATGTTGTTCAGTAGCTGGGATCATGGTCAAGTTTCGTTTCTCCTCCATGGGGAATATGACCTGTTACCTTGATATTTCAGTCACTGAAGTTATTTTATTTCCTTGTTCTCTACCCTAATGCACTGTTGGATGCCATTGTGTCTTTTCTAACATGTCTTTGATCAGTGTTAAATTGTTCATAAGTCCCGAAGTCGAAACAAGATGCACAAACCATGGGCAGTAAGCACAACTGGCAAAGAATAGAAAATCTCTTTTCAGCTCCTATCAACACACATCTTTTATAGATTAAAAAAAAATAAATGTTTTTTTTCCCCTCATGATCCCAATCCAAGTATTCCATGTATTTCAATGCAGCTACGCCAGCAGAGAGCAAAAGTCCCAGAACATCAATTGTATGATGTTCATCTTGATAACTACCAGTAAGGACAACTCTACAAGATTTATGCTATATCTGTGGGATGGTTCCCCTAACCCTTGGATGAGGGAGGGCCACAGTATGGGAAATAAAGGGGTTTTGCATATATATATTTTTTTTAAAAAAAAATAAATTCCAATTTATTCAACTGTTTGGGATATTTCAAAATAAATACTTGTTGTTCCACATTTTCAGCAAATTTAAAGGAAAGTCCAGACTTCATGAAAATAGTTTACTCAATCTAGAACAGAATTTTTTTTAAATAAAATTTTTAAAAATTTTGTTACTTAAGGAAGTGACAGCAAGGGAGTTTAATGACATAACAGGAGATTTTAAATAGCATTTTTATAATTAAAATGTTTTAAAATTTCATTTTTCTTGTCTTTCTAAAAAACAAAAAAATGGCAAAATCTACAGAAACACATAAAATATTTCTTTTGGCCTAACTCTATTAATCAGCAAAACCAGACAAACATACACAATGTAACCAGATAAAAGCTATACAATTCTTGCTGTAAATTAAATACTTTTCTTTATTAAATTTTGCAATACAAACTGATTTTCATTGATGGATATGTGTAATGATGTGAAAATCTAAAGTTAATTTGTATACAGTCTTCACACTGCATCACAAAAGTTTTAGCAGATACGTAATCTACTGTTAGTAATAATAAAACATAGACAGTAAATCGATCACAAAAATATTAAGGCAGCAAAAAAATAGATACAACTTTGCAAAAAGCTCTGCTGTTCTTGGTTTTTAGCATACAAGTCAATTAATATACTTGTTAAAGAATCTTCCTAAAAGAGATGTAGGTCCAATTTAAGACAAACATTATACAGAAGGTCTGATTTTTGAGGTTTGGGGGTTGTTTTTGGGTTTTTTTTCATTAACATCTAGGGGGGGCAGAACTTAAAATACTCCCTCATTCCTCTATGTGCCCCATCACACACACACACCTGAATCAGTGAGTCCAAAACAACAGCAGCATCTCAGAAATCTGAAATGTCTCATTGTAGCTTTTTCTGAGATCATGTATATCTCTTCACCGTATATATCTTCTATCTGATGGGAATTACAGTTTGAGTTTGGCACCATCCATTTTCTCTTCTGAAATACCATGATCCAGCAAAGAACTCTGCAACAACTAAATCCTAACTTGCCCTAGTTCATACACAGATCAGGCAGACTACCATAAACTTCTGTTGATCTGGCCAAAAACCTCGTGGTTTTTTTAGATCAGGGCTTTCCACTTCCTTGAGCATCAATCAAGATTATACTGCAGCAGCTTGCTCCAGAGCTGGGTACCAGATCAATCATCCTTATAATGGTATATTGAGGTGGAAAAATAATGCAAGGGATAGAGGGAAACATTCTGTTCATTGGAGGCTGCCACTTGAACTCCCCTTTACATTTTCCATTTAACAAATAGAAAAAAGAATAATAAAGAGCATTTTCCCTGACAGGGAAAAGAATCTCTCCAAGCTTAGTTCACAAAGATCAGATTCTGTGACCTTAGGAACTGGCACTTTCATTCATAAAGGGTCTGAAGACCAATGTATCCACTTCCTATCATGACTAAGACAATGACCATCACACCAGCTTTCACGTGGACTTGGAGGTTGCTTACTGCCAGACAGGGTATGTGAGTACCCTTCAGAAAAGTTCTGGGCCGCAGGCTGCTCTACCAGCCAAGCTCAGAGCAGAAACACAGCTCCATGTGCACATGAGAATAGTGTCACTAAGAGGATATTACAAAGTATTTCTCATTCATGGCCAGTGTTCATTTTCTGCTACGAAATAATTTGAGGTCCTTGGAGCTATTGTGCCTGCCACCCCTCGTTGCTGCTGGGAGGGTGCACATTTGTGCATGTCTGTTGGGGAGTGAGGGAGATGCCAGCAGAGAACATAATCAGAGGAACACAGGGATCCACCAAAGTTTGAAGTGATTAGACAAACCCTGGGTTTAACGTTTTCATCCTCTCCTGTATATCTTTCAGATTGGTTCCAGTATCAGACAGAGCAGCAGTGCATTTATCTCAATCCCCTGCGCTATATGCCATTGCCAACATTATCTCTACATCCTTTGATAATTTGTCATCTAGTGTCCCTGGGAAATCTGATCCCTGATTTTAGGCAAACCTCTGTTCCCTTCACTTGTAAATACAAACCTCAGCCTAAGAAGAAATCTCCTGCTTTGCAGTTCATGTGCCTCTAATTCATGGCTAGCATTATGAAGATTATAATGATTTTTCTTTTATCTCTGCTCAGCTAATACACTGGTGATTTGGGAGAAAACAGAATATTTTAGTTGAGATCCTCTATGTTGTTTGACACTCTGTGGTTGCTTCTATTTTTCACTCCGCTTCAGATTCTTGGGGAGAACTAAACCCAGTGCAGCCTTTGATCTTTTTGACTGGTTTCCTCGGTGGATGAAGCAGCCTTATAAAAAGGGCACAAGCCCTTTTTAGATGATAACATGCTGTACATTTTCTATCTCATTCAGCACCAGGGTGTTTGCAAAAAGCTCACCATCAGTATTCCAGCCTGTTTTTATGTGGGTTTCTATTATCTACAAAAAACACTTCCTGATCTGCTTTCTCAGAAGGTCCATATTAATTTGCTATGATCATTTCATTTTCTACGCTTTCTTTCACCTCGTATTAGTTTCTGCTGAGGCAGGCAAACTGCATATGCTATTTTTCTCTGCAAGCAAAAGAGGTCTTTTTTTGTCTCTTACTGTAACACATGTTCTTTTCCTTTTTTTTTTTTTTTCCTTCTTTTTCTTTCTTTTCTTTTGTGTTGTGCTTTTAAGTTGTATGCCTTAGTATTTTAATATTCTTATCTGATTATTTAATTTAACAAAGTCCTGGTCATCCCATGCAGATTGCCTAACATAAAAAGTTTTTCCACTCCTGAATTTTGCAATTTTTCTTTCCCCATTACTTCCTTTTGGTTTAGGCAATATAGTTTGATGTTACTCCCCTGAATTTATGAGGAAAATATTTACTGAAAGAGGTATTTCTGCTGTCTCAGATCCATTCTTCATCCCTTAGGATGGAAGACACCATGGTTTTTCACATCCTATTTCTGCTTATGACACCTTTTCTGGTACTGCCCTCTCCAGAAATGTATTTTAAAAGTTCATTGAAAAATTCAGGCTTCTGTAGCTCAAAGAAACAAAAATTAAACAGGCAATTGTTCTACTTTCACTGCATGGCAAATCAGTAAATACATATTATGATGATTTAAAATTTTTATCTTTGCATTCCATTGGATGAGTAGCATATTCAGATATGACCTTTCATCTGTTAAAGTTCACGTATTGTTTATCAAGAGTATAGTTATCTCTATGATTACTTCTTTTCTTTCCCCCAGATAATCAGAAATAATAACTTAAAGCTATGTTTATTTATCAAAGATGGGTACAGCCACAGTATTGTTGAATATTGTCTACTGGTTGATTCCACTAGTCACTGATAAAAGAAAGCTGAAATCTTCTGGAGCATTTTGTTGTCATTTTTATATGTGTATGGGAACCTGTTTCACCATTCTATCAAAAATATCCTGGTTTAACCTGAAATAGCATAATGATCTTAAAAAAAATAGCTGTAAACTGCAAATATGAGAGGGGAAAAAAAGTCCCTTTTCATCAAAAGCAATTAAAGTATTTCATTTTGGTTATTAAATTATCTGTGGTAGGGTAATCTTGCATTAACATTTGCTCAAACCCTTTTTGAAATGGAAAATGGTATTTGATTCAAACGCCTGAAAGAAAAACATTTCAGTAAGTCCACAACTTTTTCTTTTTGCCACCACAAAAATCAATGCATCCAGCCCTTTCCTGTGAAAGGTTTCAGTTTCGATGAATCACCTTTTTTCTGATGAAAAAGTGTTTTGCTGAAAAATTCTCCCCCTGCTCTGTTTACTGTAGTGGCTTAGTTCTGGATGAATGCTTCTGGCAATCAGGATGGCAGAGGAGAATATAATCTGCGGGGCTATTGACTACTTGTTTAAGGCCAAAGAGAAGTTAACAATAAAACCTGCTGCAATGTATATTTAAGCTGGTTTGAGCAGAGAGAGGCTTATCACAGGTCTCAAGTGGATGGAGGCTTCTGTTTAGCTCACCTTGCAGATCTGCTGCATACCCTTCTTTGAAAGCGCTGCGTGCATCTAGGGCCTGAAAGATCCATCCCATTTCATGCAAGTTGCTTCGTCTCATCATCCATATAAACCCATGGGAACTGAGAGTTGCAGGCACTGCTCCAGGCATGCATGTACCCCTGGACAGCCCAGACCACATCACGTTGTGTTCAGCTGAATGACTGCTTTGTTTTAAGATTTCCTAGTAGGTGCAGAATCAAACTCCAACTGTGAGGTACAGGCTTGTAAATGTTTTGTGTTCCTAATGTTTGTCTTTCATCATAGCTATCCGTCAATGTAAGATTTGATAAATAAGTAAAATATTTTTTAAAGCTAACAAAAATCAAACATAACTACTCTGAGAGAGGTAAAACTGATAGAAATCATTCCAGCATTTGAACTGAGCCTTTAGCATGAGAAAAGGAGGATAATTTTATGCTCTTTTTTAAAAACATAACAAAACAAAATAACACAGAGGAACAAAAGAAACCCCAAAGTGGTACAAGTAGATTCACCACTCTATGAACAGTCATTGAAGTACCAGACTTGGACTGTGCAAAACTTCTATTTAGTGCTCACATAGCACTGTCACTTAATCCCACCCATGAAAGCCCATTTTAGGGGAATGAACATAGTTCATAATAAAATGAAAGAAGAGAACAAAAAGAAAAGAGAAACTTGGGTGTAGTTATTTATCATTACAGTTGCCTAATCCACTAAGCATCTTTTCTGCTAAGTTCATTTTCAGACAAGTTTTTGCTGGAAACACCTCAAAGAAACAAATAAATGAAAGAAAATGTGGAAAAGAAAAAGAGAACAATTACATAATTCAACCAAAATTACTAGAAGAGCCAAAAATAGAAATAAGGACTTCAGAGCATCCCATTTTTACTAGAGAGATGGGTAACTGGACTAATCTGAATCACTGTTGATGTTCTTTGTAAAGAAAGTACATTTGATATGTAAAAGTACTTCCATGTTTTGTTTCAGCATTCCTGTCTGAGGAAAGTTCTGCTGAGGGCATCTGCCCATGATTCATCATATTTTTAGCTGCCTATCATTTACGTCTGAAAGAAACGAGAAATCAAGTCTGGCTCCTATAGGGAGCATTATCAGCAGCCAAAGTGGCAACGGGGCTTCCCATGTAGGAGGTGAACACAAGGTCACTTTCAAACATGTAAATGAAATAATTTAGAACAATAATGAAGAGAAATGCTGTTGTGTGATCGCTTGCAGTAGCCATAACCATCCGCAGAGGCAGGGAGGATCTGTAGGTATCAGACCTGCAATAGCACGGTCTACTCAGCCTCAGTTTGAGTATTAACACTTCAACGTCTTGTACAGGTGTTACTGTATAAGCATTATCTTTTTTCTTTCTTTTCTTTTTCCTGTGACATGAGCTACCTTCCCTTTAGCTCCTGACAGACCTGCAGTCACTGACAATGAAGTATCAGAATCTCCATTTTCTGTTGTGAAGGAATTTCTCACCTGCAAGTAAACATTGTATCCCAGTCAGAAACAGCTCCTCAGGTGCATTAAAAAAAAAAGAGTATTTGCGTGTTCCTTGTCTAAGGAATGAGACTTCCTGCAGCCACCTAGCACACAGATGATCTCAAACTCCCAGTGGCTTTTCTGAAGGAACACAGAGGTGACAGAGGTATCACAGGCAGCAGGTCAAACTGTCACTTGGGACCATCTCATCAACCTTTCTTTTAACAGTTTTTCTGCTGGTCTTCAATATTAAATACATAACAATGAATGGAGTATTTGAATCATGAGAGTTATTCGCTAAGTAGCAGATACCTACCAGAACTAGCAACATGGAGGTTTTGATGAAATAACTGAGCTTTATTTCATTTGGGACCCAAATTTGAATGGTGACAACAGAGTTACAAATTGGGTAACCAAAAGAATAACTTAAGAAAGTGTACAGAAGGTACTTGCAACATAGCCTAGCATTTAAAGTATACAATTATGGGCACTGATGTTGCCAACCTGAAATTTAAGAGAATTCTGAAAAAAAAAAAAAAAAAAAACAACCAAAAAAAAACCAAAACCAAACAAACAAACAATTGGGTATCTGAAAGGAATTGCACCTTCATCCTTAAATACCCTTTTTTTGTGAGACTATCAGTCACTTCTTTTAAATTATTGGTGTATATTTTTATTTACCACATTAATACATGGGATGCTTGCTCTGGCCTCAAAGCATGAAATTTTTCATTGAATGATAAAAACTGGAAACCTAAATACTATTGAGGATTTGATGTTTAATCCCTTTTTAAAAAAAAAGTCATAAGGAAGAGAGATTTTCATGTACCCACTTAACACCAGAATTTGGAACATTTAAAATCCCTATGATTTATTTTGTAATACCACTTTTCTTCTCACAGAAGTTTCAGAGCGAGTTTTTCAATCCCTTCTGGATCTGCTAAGTAGTACTATAATGTAAATAATTGTAAATAGAATTATTTTTCTTCTCCTGTCAAGCCAATCTAATTTGGACTCTTCCATCACACTTATCACTGGGACACTTGACAAGTTGTTCAGTTGTTTTTGAAATTCGTGACAAAGAATCCTAATTTAACCTGGGAGAAAACTAGCCTGACTCCCATTAATGTCAATGAAAGGTAGATCTGCCTACACCAAAACTGAATTAGGTTTAATATGCCCAGAAGTCATATACTTTATTTCAAATAGAGATACGTTTTTTTGCACTTGATAAAAGGCAGAAACTACTAGAAAAGCATTCCCCTTCTATTTAACAGCTTGAAGATCCTTTGTAAGCATGGCAAAAGAGTGGACATGGATTTTCTCGAGTAGAAGAAATTCAGATTTGTATTTTAATGGCCTTAAAGTTCCATTTTAATTATGGGAAAATAATTTGAGGGAGGTTGGTAATAGGCAAAACTTTGAGACCTTTTGTTCTTTAGTGCAGTGAAGGAAACCTCATTAGACAGGATTTTCTTAGTTAGCAGGGCTTCAGGGTTAATGAGCTGTGAGTGATAATATATAGTAGTAATCCCTTATGGCTGTAACAAGTTGTATTTTATAAACTCCTTAATCTCAGTAGTGAAAGAGATGTGGGGTATGAGAAAGAGAAGAAACTAATTTGCAGGACTCAGGGAAATTCCAGAGATTTTGCTCCCTTTTTGGACGTTATTTTGGGGAAGAAATGGGCAAATAAAAGGAATATTGTATTTATAGTTACTAAATGACGTTCCAGGAATGGCAGGTCTGAGCATTTCCTAAACTGTCTTTCTAGGTATAGAAGAGTTATTTACATGTGGAAAAGGAAAATCTAAGAATATCTTTGGCAAAGAGTCAAGGGAAATTTAGACATCTTAAATGTAATTTTAAGGGTCAGGCTCAGAGACACTAAAAAGCAAATCTGTTCTTATTAATAAATAAATAAATAAATAAATAAATTAATTAATTAATAAAAAGGAAAAAAAGACAAGAGAACAGGCATGCAGTTTTTAGCGCAAACTCACCTGCTAGAAGCCTGGTTCTGGGGCAGAGCCCAGCAGCCTGTTAGCGCACGGTGACAACAGGGAACACCAGACTGGGGTTTAGAAGCATTATCATCCTGCTAAACCACCTCAAAACAGCACACAAGGGTTACCTTCAGCCACCAAGAAACAAAACTGTGCTTTCCATATTTACCTTGAAGCCTATTCCCTCTGCTCATGGTGCTAATGAGCTTTCCTGTACTGGGTTGGCTTTCTTTTCTTAGAACACACTTCTATCTGAAGGTATTACAAGTATTATCCAGAAGAAATAGAAAAATCTCAGTGCTTTCAGAAGAAATTAAAAACTAAGTTTCTTGTTACCAGTTATTAGATCTTGTGAACCAATTCATCAGGTTTCTTCAGCCAGGGGACCAGGGCCCCTGTTAAATTAAGGAGATTAGCATCCCGCTCAGGAGCTGGTCACCAACAGAAAACTTGGGAAATGTTATTCCTGGGTCTTGAGACAGGATAACATGCTTTGGTCTGCCTACAGAAGCCTTCTGCGGTCCAAGAGAAATAATTTAGGTCAATTAGTAGGATGAATCATTTAATAAAAAATATAAAAACTAATTTACTTTTTCCCCCAAGAGATTACTTAGATTTTAAACTAAAGTAATATTATGTACAAATGTTTACATTTTTCTACAGCTGCTTATTAGCAATACCCCTCTGGAAGACTTTATAATTATTGAGAATGATATTTGAGAGCCTTCAGAAATCTTTTCAACTTAGGATAATATGTAACACACGAGCTATCTCAGGTGCCACTGCTTAACATTTGTGAGAGATAATTGTGTGATCATTTTAGCTTTCCAGTGAAACACAGCAAACATTAATCCTTGCAATGCCCATGTGGGTGTGATAATAGGTATTAATCTTCAACTGGTGTAAATCACTGTAACGCATTGACTAGGACTAGTTGCTTTTTTTTTCCTTCAAAATTACTTTTTAACAGAAAATTAGCGGGTTTGCTATTTACATGTTAAATGGATCTACTTTCTCAGGGGGGAAAAAAACCAGCTTTGAAGGAAACTTAATTCAAGGAACATATCAAGTGGTCTTAAAAATCGGTATTTAACTTCTGATAATTTGCTATGATTTCTAGGGGAATTGCTCATCAGGTACTGTGTCTTCCCTCAAGAGGCAGGTTCTTCAGCTGTATTTCATCTTTCAGGATGTGTTCTTGAAAAACCTAATAGATATTTCGGCTTTCAGTCAAGGTATTTAAAAAGAAAAATTAAAAAGAAGAAAAATATTTACAGGATGTTTCTAATTACGTACCTGGTCAAAGTTATCTCAAGACAGCTTGTAATTACGTGTCTGGTTGGGTACTGATTTGTAACGGGCCTTTTGCTTTTCCTCTCAGCACCCTTCGAGGACTTAACAAAGGCTACAAAGATAAGACTTTTCATGAAAGTGGTTTAAGTCTTTTGTTTGTATGGGAGCAAGGAATCAGGTCAGGTTTGTTTTATCCTGATATTTAATTTAAAAATGTTTTGTTCTGTCTAGAAGAAGATAGAAAAGAGACAACTGTTTTGCTTGATGTCGTTTTGAGGAAAACAGACCATTTCCCTTCAAGTAAAGTGCAAATAACAATGCAGCAACACTGAATAGGATGTTTGGTGTGTGTATATATATATATATATAAAAATATGTATAAGTACAGATAAATATGTATATAAAAAGTAATTTGCTTGCATTTGAATTAAGAGCCTGGAAGATGAAATAGGGTTTTATGATTTGAAATTGTTTACGATTTTAAGACTTTAATTTTTATCTCACAAATCATTTTACAACAGGAAGCATAGCATTGCTACATTAACAATAAATGAAGTAACTTTCCTAAATTCTCTTTGTCTAATAGATGAGGACAAGGTTCTTGTTGGCTTTGGTACACTCTGAATTAAGGCTGTGGCAAGAAAGATCGCTCTCGCCATGTCCTATTCAAGTAAACAATGTAAGCAAGAGGTTCTGTATAGATTAGAGCATATGCTTTAAGTTTAAGACATGCTGAAATGTTGTCCTGAACCGGGATGTTTCCCTGAAGTAAGGCTATGGGCTAGCTGCCCAGCTTGCAATATAATAAAAAGAGCCGTAGTGAAGTCATGCAGAGGAGGAGTAGAAGGAAGAACAGGCTGGGAAATGCTAAACATACAGGGCAAGAGAGGTATCATTGTTTGGAACAAAAGATTGAAACACCTTGAAACAAAACTCTTGAAATAAATTTGGAAATTAAGTGTAATATTACCACAGAGTCATATTGTCAGTAACAAGAGTGTTAGAGAGGGTGTGGGGTTGGGGAAGGAGAAAGAGAGAAAATAAGCGACTGGTAATATTTTTAAAGGGTAACCAATGCTCACTAGCAGCTGCGGTAAGACATTAAGTAATAGAGCACAGTAATGTTAACAGCTCTCTTGGTAAGAGTGGTAAATGAAATAAACCTCAGCATTCGGTGTATCATTAATCTATAGTGAATAATGGCACTGGTAGTGTAAGGAGATTAAAAAGGGCATTGTAAACATTTGTGGCTGTATAATATACAAATTAAAAATGTGCGAACGCTTGCAGCTGCATAATCTACAAATTAAAAAGTGTAATAGCATAGCATTAATTACCGGCTGATCAATTCACCCATAATTGCTGGCATGTAGAAGAACAATTACAGGTCCAAAATGTTATTTGAGAAAGAGACGTTGACCTTGGAACCATAAGAAACGATAATATGTTATAAGGTAATGCAGGCTTGTGTCAAAATCTTCTATCAGCATTTGCTGTTGGAGGCTAGTTTGTTTTGCAACCCTAATCATACTTTTTCCTGTATGTTATTGTGCCTGAAGTAGCTATTTTATGTTTAAATTGCAGAAATATCTGACTGCAGAGTATTTCCTGTAGTCACTGCACATAGATGCTTATATACATGTGACAAATTGGGTGGCCTTCTATGACAGGATTACAGCGTTGGTGGATGAGGGAAGAGCAACTGACATCATCTGCCTGGACTTGTGGAAAGCATTTGACACTGTCCCACATGTCATTCTTGTCCCTAAACTGGAGAGACAAGGATTTGATGGGTGGACTGCTCAGTGGATAAGGTATTGGCTGCATGGTCACAATCAAAGGGTTGCGGTCAACAGCTCAGTGTCCAATTGGAAACTAGTGATGAGTGGCATTCCTCAGGGGTCCATACTGGGACCAGTGCTGTTCAGCATCCTTGTCAACAACATGGACAGTGGGATTGAAAGATCAAGATGAAGTGCACGATCCTGTACGTGAGTCGGGGCATTCTCAAGGAAAAGTACAGGCTGGGTGGAGGATGGACTGAGAGCAGCCCTGAGGAGAAAGACTTGGGGGTGTTGGTTGACGAGCAGCTCAACATGACTTGGCAATGTGCGCTTGCAGCCCAGAAAGCCAATCATATCCTGGGATGCATCAAAAGCAGTGTGGCCAGCAGGGTGAGGGAGGGGATTCTCTCCCTCTCTGCTCTGCTCTCGTGAGACCCCAATGGCAGAACGATGTCCAGCTCCAGGGGCCCCAACATAAAAAGGACATGGACCTGTTGGAGCAAGCCCAGAGGATGATCATGAAGATGATCAGAGGGCTGGATCACCTCTCTAGTGATGTCAGGCTGAAAGATTTGGTGTTGTTCAGCCTGGAGAAGAGAAGGTTCCAGGGAGACCTTATAGCAGCCTCCCAGTACCTAAAGGGGGCCTGCAAGAAAGCTGGAGAGGGACTTTTTACAGAGGCATGTGTGATAGGACAAGGAGGAATGGCTTTAAACTGAAGGACGGCAGATTTAAATTAGATGTATGAAAGAAATTCTTCCCTGTGAGGGTGGTGTAACACTGGACCAGGCTACCCAGAGAAGCTGTGGATGTCCCATCCCTGGAAAAGTTCAAGCCCATGTTGGATGGGAATTTGAGCCACCTGGCCTAGTGGAAGGTGTCTCTGCCTGTGGCAGGGGGTTGGGCCTAGATGATCTTTAAGTTATCTTCCAACACAAACCGTTCTATCATTCTATGAACTCAGTAGAGAGCTATGCAAGCAGAACTGCAGCTTATTACAGAAGGGAGGTTGATACCACAGCCAGCTAGTAAGGCTGCTGAACATTTCCCCATTGCCTCAGTCCATTTCTATTTGGCAATACTTTCCAAATGTCAATGGCTTAGTCTGGTCCAGATTTCTTCATCACTATGTGTCTTTGAAAGTGTCAGCCAGAACCCTGCAAATATTTCTGAGAATGAACCTAGAAAAACTAAAAGAGGGAAGAAACCCTGGGACTAAAGGCAGAAGGAGAGAGATTTGCATAAGAGGCTTCGGTGGGAGACTGGAGGTGTGGTTAACCTAAGACCAAGAACTAAAGATGGGAAGAAATGAAAGAAGACAAGCCTTCAAAAGAGAGAGGAGATAATTAAATCTTTTCACGTGTAGGCACAAGTTATATTATCCTTAATTACATATTGCTTTTCTACTAGAGGCGAAAACCGCAGTGGTTTGTAGACGGATGTGATTGCATAATTAAGAGCAGACAAATCTGATATTTCCTTGCTTGTTTTGCATCAGTAATGAGTTTTCTAACGTAATGCATAAATTTTATATACAACATTTAGGCCTTGATTCTGCTTATTATGTCCACTTGCTAATTACTTAAATAATTCCACCCATTTTAATAGAACATGTATATACTTGAAATCAATCCTACCTACCCTCAGAAGGTTGTACTGGTCTCTGGTCTGAGATGAGGACACCTGTAGTTCTGTTCACTTGCCCGCAACAGAAACTTCTATAAACCCTTCTACCTCCCTGTTAAAGTCATGTTTGATTACACAACTCACCTCCTATCTACATACTTTCAGTATTGTTTATGTCATGTTGTCACGTACTATTTCAGAGTCCGTGCAACAGAAGCTCATCAACAAGTTATTTGCTATAGCAGAGGACATTTGGAAAGCTATTTCTCTCAAAAGAAAGTTTAGTACTAGATTCAGTACTATCCACTGACTAAGAAAAAGTCCTCTGGCAACCGAAAGCATATGACCCCAATACTCTGCTCCCTGGACTGGCTCTCCAAAGAATACAAAATCAAATTCAAGGTCTTAGTCCTTGTAGTCACAGCTCTCCATGGGATCTGCACAGGTTATCTGAGAAATTACTTCCTCCTGTGCAGCGCTGACTGTCCATAACAGAAAACTGTGACTCTGACCCTGGGAATGAGACTTGAAAGTGCTAAGGGTATTTGTGCAGAGTCCCAAAACACATCAGCAAGGCCAAGAAATGTAACTTCTCCAGCAAAATCATCAAGGAAGAAAAGCAAAATACCCATCGCACTCTCTTACTTGATTTAATTTTTTTTCTTTTGTCTTTGGCAAAGATAAAGCGTTTGAGACACTGGAGCAAGGCAGTAACTTCTAGAATTTCCCGTTTTGTGTACATTGTCCACTGATGTTTTGCACTTCTTTAGATAAACTTACTCGTTGTTAACAGATCATCCATTCAACAGCTGTTTTATAAAGAATGTACAACTTGGAGTTTGCAGAGACAGACACTTGCTGGAAAAGCCAACTTGTCCCCATCAGAAGGCAGGAAAACATTTGGTTTCGTCTCATTTGCTTGCACATGTTCTCTGTGTGCTGCTGATGGGCTGGATGTCGATGCCATGAATCCCAGGGAAGCGCATGTGGAAATTCTGTTCCTGAGCCATGAGGCATGATGTGTTCTCCAAGAAGGAGCTTTCTGGGACCTGGTCACCAACCAGGGAAATCCCCTCTTTGTGGTATCTTTGGAAGACTTAGTGATGGACAAGCACGCTGGGGCATGTCCCATGGTCATCATCCACAGTAAGATGCTCAAGCATCTTGGGTGATTTCCAAATGAACTCCAGCTGGGACACAATTGTATCGGTTAAGTTCATCCCTGTACAGTTAGGACTGTAATACGTACACTTTCTAGTTTCTATCTCTTTTCTTTGGTGTTGTGCACACCCTCAACTGTCTTCAGCAGTCCTTATGCTGATCGATGTGTCTGGAACAGGAAACAGCAAGTCACCAGCACCCAAATCATTCCTTCCTAAGGAAGAATATGAGGCTGATGGTGACTGTTTCTTCTTCCTTAGTCTTCGATCATATTAGGGTCACTTTCATATATTTCCTACATATTTTTACATCTTGCATTGGCCTGCAATTCCATCTTAAGTCCAAATTCATTATATGTTGTGCATTTGATGTATGTGAGATACTATTTCTTCTCTTTGTTCTTTTTGACATTTGACTTGGCATACAGCAGTGTGTCCTAGGTAAGAAAACAAAAGTTAAAAGACCATTTCACAAATTTTATTTATAACTTTTGTTTTAAAATTTGTTGGTTTTTTTCTTTTCTCAGAAAACAGTAAAAAATTAAATATTTTTTCCTAGTAAAAACTAATTTTTCAAAAGAAATATAGATTTTGGTTCCTGCACAATAACTAAAAAAGAATAACCTAAAATATTTAGATAAAACTAGATATTTTACAAAAATAGTTTTTATTGATTTTTTTTTGTTTGTTTGTTTCCATTGAGGTTAGAATTATTTATTTTTGCTAGCTATAGTTTCATTGCCTTCTTCTTTAGTGCTTTTATAGAAATAATTTTATGATGGCCATTTTAGTAACCCAAACTGAACCAAACCTGAATTTGCAGGTTGAAACACAGAGTAATAACTAACCTTTGCTTATTTATGAATGTCAGAAAACCTAAGAGTCAAAAGAGAGAAAATAGAAATATTAACCAAACATTTTAACCACTGATGGTGACTTTTAAATTATTCAGGTTTTGGATAGTCAGCTTGGTATACATTGCACAACTGGATACTTGTGAGACACAAAAGCTCCAACCACTGAAAAACTTCCATTTCTATACCTGAAGGTACATGAAATTATACTGTGTTGTGTAGATGGTTATCTTTTAAGATGCAAAGGTCCAAGTACGCTTAAGATAGATATATATCTATGTAGTGCTATATAAAAGGATCTGAAGAGAGGGTAATGTGCAACAAACTGCTTTTTCAAAAATCCTGGCCTCATATCTTGTATGCTAAGTAATTGCAACTGCTATATTTATAATTAAGCTTAAATTGTGGTTAACTTTTTTGGGTGTTACAATAGAGATAGGAAAAGGTATTTTGATGCTAGAAAGCTTGGCAGAAAGGAAACATTGACCTCTGCCAGCAGTGATGGCTCTTTCACTTCTACCAAAACCTTCCCTACGATGTCCCTGAGCTATGCAGGGCACCCTGAATAGGCAGAATAACAGAGCAGGAGCAATATCTTAACAAATCCAAGGTGGTTATGAGCTTGATTTACCTCAAAATATATTTAATACGGCCAGACCCTCATCTCCTTTTCTTGAGCAGGACAGTCTTGGAAGTCCTCACTAGAAAAAACAGTATGTCTGTTGTTATTTTTTTGTGGGACAGATGTTAATTTTCAAGAAGTAGGACTGCATTTCAACAGCAAAGATAATGGCAACAGGTAATTTGGGGGTTTTCTCCGCACTGTTTCAAAAGGAAGATGCTATCATCTGAAAGACTGTGAAACATGAGATTTTTCCCTCCAAAAACGTCCTACAGATAAGGGGGAAAGGATTATGGAATGCTGATGAAAAGATATTCTTGTTTACTCTTAGTTTAAATTCTTCTCATGTTTTCAGTGTTATTCACACAATACTGCACACATTTTTTTCAGTTTGACCATTTTGTGGAACAAAGCAGTACAAAAAATCTATTTAGGTAAAACCTGAGACCACACTTAAAGTTATGCCATGACTAAATTGTTTTTAATGTCTTCATTAACAGTTTGGACACATTTATTCTCTATAATTAGTGCAAAATTTCCCAAATCCCCATATCTTCTAGAAATCATCAGTCATACCTTGAAATGACTCAAACTTTACCCCAACATTTACAATTTGATGTATGATGTAGTTCTTGACGCAGAGCTGTGACAGAGCTAGGTACACTTCACCCTCAAAACTTAGTCTGTGCTTTATCCACCAAGCATTTGCCCGTCAGTTCTAGTTTGTGAGTGAGGAAGCACCATTTCAGGGAACTGATGGTTTGTGTTGTGTCTGATGGTGAAGAAGAAATCTGGAGAGAAGAGAGCCCGTTGGTGAAAATCATTAAGAAAGGCCTTATGGAACAGGCCAGCTAGAGGACGTTGTTTGTTATGTGGTAAACAGCTGATTTTACAGCTCCCTTTACACATAAGTAGATTGAGCCTCTGTTTAAAAAAGGGAGAGAACAGTGGAAAGAAAGGCTATTTGGCATCTCAACATCAGGCGAGGCTTATTTTTCATAGCACTTGTACATCCTGCTATGGGAACAAAGAGAAAATAAAACAACCAAGACCAGATGCAGGTCTTGACTTTATCCTATGCAATCACTGTGACAGGCAGTTTATACAGTTGTAAGGAATGTTTCTTTCTGAAATTTAACAATTTTTTCCATGACACTGATGTCTATTGAACTGTGTTTATATTTATTACATTGTGGAATGGTTATCCTGTTTTATACATTGGTAGCATTTAGATGGATTGAAATTTTATATAAATTCTCTTCTTTCACAAGCTGGGGATGAAGGGTAGAAGAAAGAGAGAATGAGCAGTGTTATTGAGGTGTTTTATAACCTTCAGAGAAACATATAAAAAATGATTTAGGCTCCAGTATTGGTCACAAAATATATGTGCAGACTTTAAAATAAAACCACAAATAAACAAAGATTCCAAAATAGAAATAATCAGTTCTTTCTTTACTGGCGTTTCTTTTCAGTGCATCCTTTGAAATAAGTTATAATAGACGTGGTCCTAAAACTGTGTGAAGACTGTTCTTTTTGTTGCCCAGGCTCAGCAGGGCTTTGACATTGTCCTTCAGCTGTGACACCTTGAAGGGGAGGTGTCAGGGGGAGCTGTGAGGCCAGGAGGACTTCAGAGCTGCAGAGAGAGGATAGCATTGCACTGTGCTTCACTGACTGTTCAGCCAGAGGGGCACGACAGCGGGATGCATCCAAGGAATAGGTCACATGAAGGGATATTGCAGTTACAGCTCTCTGATAGGTGGAATGGCTGGCCAGGGCAAATGCTTAGTCTATCAAAACTTGAAGGGATTATTTCTACAAAAGAGTTTTTGAGGGTAAAAAGACAGTCTGGCTATGGCACCTACCTCTAGAAGCATACCACTGTGGACTGCAGGAGAGGATGTGTGGCACAGAAATGGCACCGAGACCTAGCAGGTCAGTCTTTGGCTGTTTAGCAGCCACAGAATATCTCAATGTAGATCAAGCATCCCAGCTTTTAAATAGGATGTTGGTGTAAGGCACTGCTTTACAAGGGATACTAGCTTTGCATCTTATTCCTAACCTAGTACAGCAAATATTATGTTCATGCTTCCTTTTCTTTGGATCTGAATTGAACCTTAGGGATGATATCAGTCTTTAAGTTATTGGCATCCAGAGGCAGAGCTGAATTTTCAAAATATTTGCAACACCTGACTCCCACAGCTAAAATGAAGTTGTTTTAGAAATATGGCCCTCAGACTGTATAAGCTTATATCATTTTTTTCCCCTCTCCTCTGTGAAGCATGGCTTAGAAGTCACAGCTGGCGCATTAGAAAAAAGAAATACAGTAAAATGAATAAAATATACTCTCATTCACAATTTCCTAGAGGCTCCTTGGTTGTTAATTGAAACTTTTGTCTACTTTATTGAACAATAAAAGTGACAGAAACTACTCTCAGGTGTCCTTCAGTATTAAAAAGAGGATAAAGGGTTCCTAGCAAAGGTGACAGAAATTAATGTGGTGAGCCCAGCTATCAAACATTTTGATATGTGAATTGCCTGATATTTCTATAATGCCTTCTTATGATTGGAAATGTTATCGCTTCTATTGAATCAATAGAAAATGTTAAAGCTCTGTGGAACCCCAATTACAAAATAAAGCTAGAAGGTTAACATCTGGGACCAGCAGAGATAGAAACAATTTCTATTGTCATACCTTTCTGACAAGTAAATGTCAGAAACATAACACCTTCCGCCAGGCTCAGTACAGAGCACATGTAAAAGAGTGATTGCAAGGCAGTTTCAAGTCAAATCACCTGTCATCTCAGCTTTGACATGGAATTACTTTTGTTTTATGCATCTATTAACCTTGAACTATCAGCATTTGTTTTAATGTTCTGGTCTGAAGTGACCTAAATGTACTTCTTTAATGCACTTACTGCTGTAGCTAAAAGGGGGAAAGAACGGTGGGGGGAGGAACCTGTTAAGAGGGGGTGGGTGAAGTCAGTTGTGGCTCCTGTGGCATGCCGGGGAGTGCAGCAACCCATCTCCCAGGTCTCATCTGGGGGTAGAAATCTCAGGGACTTACCTGGCAGAAAGGGTGGGAGAACCAAGAGATGTCAGCAGCATCTGGAACAACGCTTCTGGCCTACAGAGTGATGCTGTACATCCCACTTCTTTTCTCACACTAGGGCTTGAGGGGAGGAAGAAGGAAGACTAGAGGATGTAAAACCCTCCAGCTGTTGCAAGGCAGCAGGAGCTCCCAGTGCTCCCAGGGGTGACAATGGCTGCAACATCCCATCGCTATGAAAAACATTATGTCTGAGAATCAGCATGTCTGGTCTGAGTTCTGGAGTCAGGTAACAATACAGAGATGTTGGTGGTGTCCTCCAGCCAGTACAGACCACAGCAGTAAAATGCTAGCTGGGTATTAAAGTATGAGCCTTTGAAAGGTTATGCCAGAAGAGCTCTTTAGAGAGATAATCCCCAATTTCCACCAACACAAAACTAATCAGAATACCAAATTAAAAGAATCAAAATTGCCAATGCCAAATATTTTTAAGTAAAGAAGAGAAAGCCTTTTCATCTCTAAGTTTTACCCTGTGTCTCCCAGTTTAATTTCCCTGCAGTTCAGAGAAAGAAGGGTGTGCTCAAACCACCAACTCAATAAATTATGACCAGTTTTTTCAGGTGATCGGAACTATTTTTTTCTTAGAGAAACACATCATTTTGAGCCAAGCTTTGGAAGTTGGCAGCCTACAAAATTTCTTTCTGTTGGAAGATGCAGCTTTTCGATCCTAAACATTACCTGCACATATTGCACATTCTGGGCATGTTTATGTTATTCTTAGAGCCCCTATTGCCACAGTCCTTGGGCACCTTTGACACTTCAATATGGTAATCCTCAAACCTTTCTGGAGGTCAATTACTCTTAAAGGAATCAAAATTCCAGAGATCTGGTTCCTCAGTGGCAGTAATAGTAGTAAGATGTTACTACTAGACAGTAAGGTTTGGGTATCTGGATATAACTTTGAAATCTATCATAGATAGAAAGGGCCAAATATTTGTACAGGTTAAACAGATGGAGAAGAGTGTAAAGGAGCTAAAATAATGCCTAATATTCCTTTCAAACAGCCATCCCTCTGGTGTTCAATCAGAGAACTGGACATTAAAATATCTTATTATTTTTATTTAAACTACCACCATCATTCCCATCTAGGACAATTTTTACTATTCTCCAACACTACAGACTAAGACAATTTCCTATGATAAAGCACTACACAACACTTTGGGGGACCTGCAGTGTCTCTTGTATGTGTGACTTTATGGGGTTAAAACTGTGTTTGGCATAAGCTCTTCTCGGAAGGAAGAAAAAATAAATGGTGTGGACACCATTCTCCTAATCAGTAGGGGACAAGAGTGAACACGAATGTGGGTCTGAGACATAATTCAGATTCCTAATTGTCTAATAACATATTAGGCAAGGAATGTGGCTGGCACATTTTCATTATTTCAAGGTTACCCTAATGGATTCAATAAATTTGTGTAAACATTTAAGGATTCATAAACAACATTTGGTCAACAAAAAAATGGAAATATGTAAACTTGCTACAGCTTGACACCCTCATATATTTGTAATTAGTTGCTGTTAAGACTTCAGAACCCAGTCCTGCTCTAGTGGATAATTTTTATGTAGATTGATTTGTCTTATGAAGAGATAAGCAGGCAGCAAATATATATCCCTTTATTTAAGATACATGTCTTCTAGGGAACCCCATCACTGTGACATACATAGAGAAGAGAACTTGCTTATTCTGGGATAATATATCCTCTAATATTGCCCTTACTTATAAATCCAGCATATTGATGCACTGGTCTCTCTTCACTCCCATTGAGCTATTCTGGCATATAGACAGTGTAAAAGAATGAAGAATCAGGCCATTAATATAGTCACAGTTGTAATTGCATTTTTTATTCATACAATGCTCCAAAATGTGAAATTAACAGCTTGTTATGTGGGTGTACATTAATAAGCACAATGGGGGTTCATAATAGAGCTTCGAGGTGCTAATGTAGTATGAATTAATGAATTAAAAATTGCCATTAATTAAAAATGCAACTGAATACTACCCAACAATGACTGACAAAGAAGTCTCAGCAGTCTCTCTGTTACACCTCACTTGTGGCTATTTCTGGGCCTTCCATATAGTCTGAGGGAATAAAGTTTGGTTTGGGGAGAAGGAAAAGGTGAGGTATGGAAAACAAGTGCCCTCAGAAGAGAATGAGTTATTGAAATGGGACAGAAGTAGAAGCAAATATAGGAAGACAAAGTCACTGTGAAAACTCCAACAGGGAAAAAGCCCAGATGGCCTATGGAAATGATAAAATTAAGGTTTAAATTGATGGTGATAATAAACTTGGGACTTGATTATCCTGACAGATGTGCCTGCGACTCCCATTGACTTCAATAGGAGGTGTGCATGTGTAGCTGATGGGGAAACCAGACCTTAGAGCCACTGAATTGTGTTCAGAGGAGGGAGTGCATGTGAGGAATGAAAATCTCTAGGTAAATACAATGGTTTCAACTCTATTTGACATCCCATGGCTGAAAAATGTTGGTAAGATGTTTTCAATAAGAAAAAGAAAACATTTTAAAAGTTAAACCAGAGGAAGGCTGCTACCTGGTGAAAAGCTACAGAAATCCCACAGAGACTCAGTTCCCTCCTCCCACAAAATGTCACCAACGCCCAGGTACATGTGATTCGGTTACGCTGGTGCAAGTGTGGAGTAACTCCATAAACAATAGTGGTTTCACACCAGTTTGCACCAGCTTTATTGAGATGCAGATCCAGCTTGAGGGGTGTAAAGAAATATGAGATAATAACCTAAAATGACTAAAAAGGGTCTTGTCTGAAAACACGAACAATAATTCTATGATTGAAAGGATGTGAACATTATAGCAACTTTAAGGGCTATTAAGCCAGTTCCTATGTGAATCTGTAGTGTGAATTGTATAAGCATTCGGAATGTGTTGATGATAAAGGGATTCATAAAAGTTGTTATGCTGATTTTATGTTGATGGATGTTAGAATATAAGGTGAATTATTAACCACAGGAAAGTGAGACTAATGTTTAAGTGCTGTGATATATGTGTAATTGAAAGCAATTTCTTCTATAGAACAAGGAGATTGTGGGCATAAGTGAAACAAACTTTGAATAAAACACAGGTGAAGTGGAATCTGTTGGGTGTTCAGACCCAGGAAACAAAGGGAAAATAAACTTGCCTGAAAAACAAATCTTACTTCTAGAAATAAATAATTTGCATTTATATAGAAACTTCTATTCAGAACAAGCGCAAAGCAAGTTACCCACTTGCTAAAGCATTTATCAATAATGCTGTATACATAGAAATGCATATACAATACCTTTTTCTAGGGATTATATGCCTTTCCTGCAGAAATGTTTTTAGACATCTAGCACTCCAGTAAGACCAATACAGAGATTATTTACAATTTATGAGGGGAAAACTGAAGACGTTAGAGGTTCATCAACTTTGACTTTGTTCTGCTAAACTAAAAAGAGTCCAGAAAGAAGAGTCTGATACCGGCTGTTTCTTTGAAACCAATGGGAATAATGGTGTTCTCTTGTGCCTAAAAGACTCACAGCTTGGCACTGATGTGTTTGAGGTGGCACGGTGAGTCAAGAGTAATCGCCAGAAGACAACACAAGATTTCCGCTTTTCGGTCTTCTCTGTGTCTATGGAAGAGCATGCAGCTAATTTTCTGTTCCCTCACAGCACTGATCCTGACTGGTAGCACTGAGGACTCGTACCCTAAGGAAGGCTGGGTTACTGGCATGCAGTCCTTTGGGGATGTACTGATGGGGATGCTACAGAAGCCAGGAATATATCCTATATACGTTATTGGCTGACTGACAAGTAACTGAGGCTGCTTTAGCTATGAATGGAAGGAATATTTCAGTCAGATGATGAGCAGCAATAGAATTTTAGTCCTGCTGAATAAATGATGGTGTTGCAGCAATATTTTAATCAGTAAGAATTTGAAATGACTGGCATAATCATGTCTCATGAGCACTGTAACCATCATGAGTTAATGTGGGTAAATACTTTGCATAGCCTCATGCGTTCTGTAGTAAGATGCATAGGTCTAGTTTAAATTCCAAATCTCTGTGAAATCTAAACAGAACCTAAACAAGAAATGAATGGATTTACGGTGATTTAGCTAAGGCTCTGACCTAAAGCCTGCACATATAATGTTAATATTAATGTATTTTTCCTGAAGATGAAATACCCTTGAATTATTATACTCATTGTATGCCATCATTTAGCATGGGTGATTTTACATATCCAAATGATGTGCTTATACTGAATCCTAGCATAGAAAACTGGTTTCTGCTAGAACACATACCAAGAAAATGTGGGGGTAAATAGCCCAAATAAACCATTATTTTGATGTAATAGAGAGAGGGGGTGGGGGGGAAAGAAAAACTTGAAAGGTAAGTCATTAAAAAAAAAAAAAAATCTTATATAAGTGATTCAGTAATAAAGTGAGTGAGCTCTTCATTTCACTTAGAAAAGTCTTTTAATGCCGGTGCACGGTTTTAGCAGTTATCTGAAATAAAATTATCCAAGAAGCATGAAAACATTTATAACAGATTAAAGTGGTGGTTTAGTGGAAGGACCAGCCAGACAGTAAGCATTTTACTTCTGTTGTTCTAGGTCTCATTCACAGTCAGTATAGACTGCAAATCTAGTGACTGAAATTCTTCTAGAAGCTAAACTTTCTTTTTAAATTGTTGTCCAAATTAATATTTTTTTTCAACTGTTGTGAATAAAAGGTTAACTCTTTCTCTTCCCACCCCACCCCACCCCCCTCCCCTTCTTATGGTTTCTTTTCCTTTTTCTTCTCCACATGAAATTAGGAAAAAAGAAGAAAAAGGAAAAGGAAAAGATACCCCAGAGCCATTGATGTTTGGATTAGAGCCTCTGGGATTTTTTGTACTTCACTGAGATATGCTAACAGTTTCTGCCTTTTTTTACATACACCTAATTTTTTCCCCATTAATTATTTTGACAACGAAATCAAGGCTACTTCACTGTGCATTGCTACATACTGTTTAGGCATTGCTGACTAGGATAAACCTTTTGTACAGGGACACCAGTCAGCATCCAAACTCCAGTCTTTCCCATAGCATTCACTTGCCATTGGAGTATGTGTCAGTTAAACTACACAGATCAGTCCTCCTGTCAGAGCTACCGGTGGGTTCAGAAGGCGTTGAATAGGGCATGGAGACACCCCAGATCACACTACCCATGGCTCTGTAGACAAACACTCTGCTAAGAACATCTCATTCCATGACCTGCAAAGCTAATGAATCCCGGTTTCCCCTACATGTTCCTCTTATGGTCTGCTGACTTTGTCATAGGGGAATATTCAGTCTCCAATGAAAACATCTTCCCCTAATTCACACTTTCTTTGTGGATTCTCTGGCATTTAGTAAGGCTCACATACTGTAGCTTTATGTTTGCCAAGGCACTTCTCTCAGGTCTGTCTTTTCATGTAGCTGCTTACTTTCATGAAACTTACTTTCATGAAATTTCTCAAAGACCCCAAAGTCAACAGGGGAGAGACATCCACATGTTTGGTTTGTTGGTTGGCTTTTAATAAATATTTTGAAATAAAAAAATAATAATCATCAAATCAATGAAATTGTTGATTATCTGGATTTTCACTAATAATTTAAATGGTTTCACATTCTTTGAAGATGTGTGTTTTGCTTTGGTTTTTGGGGGACAGCTCTGGATAATACTCACATTTCAGAGATGAGGAACCACAGCATAAAAGGTTCAGAGGTTCCACAGTGTCCCCAAGGAAAGACATACAAAGCAGCCCATTCCTGTGCCTTCAGCACAAGAATGCCATTGCTTGAACACTACAGAGAAATATTATCATCAGAAATAGATGATCTCTCTTGCAATCCCACCACCTTTCATTCCTTCCAATAGTCCACATCCCCTGGCTGAGCACTAGGGCTGTTCCATGGAGAGTCCTAGTGTGGTGAGCTAATCTAATTTTCCAAGATAATTATTCCTGCTTATGGCAGTTGTATTTTGCCATCTAAAAGAAAATTAGTAATTGTGTGAAAACTGAGCATTACCTTCCTGAAAGCTTAGTGTTTTGTTGCTGTTCAGTCATCCAGGCATTCTTTTAAATGTTTCCTTTTTTATTCTAGAGGGACACACATTAATAACTATTGTGGAAGTTTGATTTTCTCTCTTTCTCTCTCGAATGGAAATGGACTTTTTGGCTTTCTCTCCCTCCTTGTATGAGCACCTATCACACTGGGTTTAAATGGCTGAAGCACCTGTGTCTGAAATACATTAGATATAATAGGGGGAACCAGGATCCCATACAGATTATAATGTTGATATCCTGGGAGCCTGAGCTGGAAGTCACTGGCACAAAAGCTACCATAAACCATAGATAAAAATCGGTGAAAGGTCAGTATACAACTGAAAAACAGACATTTTAATCCCATTTGTGATTATACAAAGAGCGCCCCTGCCAAAAAAAACCCACAACCAAACACCAAAAACTAACAAAAAAACCCCACCCCACACCTACAAATCAACAACCAACAACAAAAACCTATTTGCAGACCTTGGGTGAAATGAGAGATGCCTCAAGAAATGGTGTGGAAAATAGAAATGTTCTCTATTTATAGTCAGCTCAAGGCAAGTTAGTTGTGGGAGACTTCGACATGAGTCTTTTTTTCTTCTCTGATATATAGAATGATACACTGCAGATTTCTTTTTCTCCTCTCCTGCATTTCTCACTCCTTTTTTTTTTTTTTTTTTTTTTCTCCCCCATGAATGCTTCTTTACATGCAGCTAAATGCAGGATTTCAGTACATATTATGAAAAAAGAATCAGTCCATCCAGGTTGACTAAATGCACGTGGGAAATAGGACACTACAGGAGGCTTATGGCAGTTAGGTACCCAATTCCTATACTCCTATCTGGTACCAGTATAGGTCCGGTGGGTGGAAGCCAGGATGGCACTTAGAGAATTCCTGGAATCCCTTTAGAGGAAACCTCAAACCTACTGCTACTTGCACAGAAAAAAATAATACTAGGAAGAAGTAATGTAGCATGCTGAAATAATCTGGGATTGGGTATAATTATTTCCTTTCAGGAAGGTTCTGTCAATTCAGAAGCTGATCACACTCACTCCTCTTTTCATTGCTTCGTTGATATTTTGTCTTACACTTGCTTTTTTCTACACTGTGAAAATATTTGGTTAACACAATGGAAAAAAGATTTGGGGTTTTTGTTGGGGTTTTTTTGTTTGTTTGGTTGGTTGGGGTTTTTTTCTGCTTTCTAGCTTAAAAATTAGTTCTATTTTTAAACGTATTTTTTCGACTGTAAATTGAATCAAAAAAACTGGTCAGTTTTGACCTACCTGAAAACAGTTATTCTTTTCATCAGAGTATTTATTTCATTCACAACACCTACCCAAACTATTTTGGTTGGTACTACATGCGTATTTTATTTTATATTACTTTTTTCTGTTTTATTTTATTTTCTAAGTAGGAATACTACTTGTTGCCACTCTTGGTATGCTATTAATTGCAAGCACAAGCAGGAGGGTTGGAGATGAGAAATCCTTCTAGACACTAGTATTTCAAATGATGAATGGAGCTATCTAGGCAACAGGGAGTTCAGCTGCCCCAGGAGTCACAGTCAGGAATGAAAGAGGTGGAGGCAAGAGGTGGAGATGAGACAAAGAGGGGTTAAATCTCATTCCTTGTCTCTGAATCTGTGCCAGCCACAATTTCAACTCTGGGTCTTACAGGTGTGCGCTGAGAAAGACTCAGATAAATTATTTTATAAATATGATTGACATTTGGCCTTGAACTGTCCCTCTAAACTTTAAGGTACCTCAGCAACACAGAAGCCCTTAAAACTGGTGGAGAACTGTAGTGTTTCAAAGTGAACCTAGTGTGGTCTTGAGGTTCTGTTCATCTGTAATCAGAAGTAGTCAAAATCTCACCATAGAAACCACAATTACAACAATAGTAATTACACAAAACCCAAACAGAGGGCCAGCTCTTAGGATCAGTCTTAATGAATTCAACATGAAAGTTTTACTCTTCAATGTATTTACATTTGAAAACAAAAAATCAGTTTTGAACTAAAAAATAGCACTCCTGCTGTGGGTATCAATGGTTTCTTATGGAAATTCTCAAAAAGTGGAAAATTCATTGAAGCTTTCACTTTCCTAGTCAAGATACTAGCTTAGACAGATCCATATTTCCCCCCAAAAAATTCATGTGGAAATTCACAGCCTGTTCTAGGTCCAAACTCCAATAAGGGACTGACCTGTGACAAGGCAGGCAGCTCTGACATGCCTTTCTCCGTGTCCCTGGTTTCTGTGCCTGTAAGCCGGGTGTTTCAGGGAACAAAAGAGATGCTCTGCTGGGGAGGTTTTGCTGAACAGGAGTCGATCCGATGTGTTCTGTAGCACTGCAAATACACTGACAGCTGGAAAACCTAACAAGAATTAAAGAAAAAAGCCTGTTGTCTGCTAATGTAGAGACCACTCTGCATGGCTAGAGATATGGGGATGGAGAACATTTCCCATGCAATTAATTAGTGTGAGCTTTAGTGTCTAAAAACAAACTCCTCAGGACTGGACTAGACACTTTATGGGCTTTCCAGCTATTGAAAAGAAATCAGCATGACCAATAAATCATTTCCCTGGTCTGTCTTGGAGACCTATCTTAAAAGGGAATGAATAATCTCCCTCTATAAAAACAGAGGGGATATATGACAATTTACTCAGACATACCCCAAAGGGAATTAATTTCTGCATTTGACCAACTGAATAAATCTTTAGATTTCATGAACTATATTGACTTCATGTTCATTGACTATAGTGGGAGCTTAGACTCTCCTCACTTCAGCTGTAGCTACCTCCTTATGAAAATCTACACTTAAGTGTCCTAATCTGTGAGCTGAATGTTAGAAAGCATTTCTTGATGCTGAAATTCAGGTAGGTATATGTCTCTACTCCTCCAAAAGTCTTTAACAGCACAGTAAGTAAAGCTTTTTCTATCATGTTGCTGTTCTGTTGTCTCTGAATTAAAAGAAAAACAAACAAACAAACAAACAAACAAAAAAACCCACAAAAAACAAAACCCACCTTGTTGATCTTAATGTAGTTTACATCAGGCAAGGCTTTCCAAAGTTCCCTTTGAACTGATAGTCAGTGGCAATTTAGTCTCAGGAGAAATACTGTCAGGAGGAAAGACAGGAACTGAATAGGCCATGGCTGTGACTTAAGGGTTGACTTTGAGGCCATGGTTGGGGCACACTGGGAGACAAGACTTTGCCATTAATTTGCTTTTGTTCTCTGTATAGAGTGCACACAATTGTTTTCCAAGCTGACAAGACTGTGGCTTTCTAAGCACTAAACTTACTCATAAACATACAAAAGGAACCTAATAAAACATTACAGTCACTAAGACCATCACCATAAGATCTTTCTTGGCCTCCAAGATGTAGATTTGCTTACATTCAGTGACCAGGTTTCATCTTGAATTACACCACCACAACTCAAGTTGCATTTAGAGTTTACTTTCACCTGTGCAACATGTCAGTGCATTTTCTAGGGTCCTGTGCACTGTATATCTATGTTTTGCTTATGGGGTAGTAAGCACAGTCCATCATATCTCACAAAAATCATCTTTCTTTTTATTAGTATTTTCATCACTGAAATGCCATGCAGACAGCACACTCACCTGGCCTCATGAGAAAACTGCAAGGCATTGAATATATGTGTGTGGAGGTGAAGCTGTGAACACTATCTTTTTCATGACTTTGTGCAGAGAAAACCTTATTTAAGATATGTATAATAAGATATATATATAATACTGCTACTGAACCTGACTGAAATGGGAAAAGTCCTTGAAGAAAGAATTAAAGACAGGTAGTTTATACTGTGGCTGGTCCTGTGTGAATGTTTAAGAAGGAACTGAGTTGTTCAGTGATCAGTCAAAACCAGAGTCTCTTTCAGCTCTCTCTAACCAATATGGCATATCATGGGCTTCTGCAAGGCTTTTGCCCTCTGCTCTTGGACAGCCTCTCAAGGGAACAGTTCATCACCTTTGAGCTTTTGTGTGAAAGCCAAGCGTGGGTCTGAAGAAAAATAAAAATGGAGCTCTGATCTCATTTCTTCTAATGGCTGAACAGAACCACACTGTGTGTCCCATATGGAAAAGAAACCAGTGGTAGAGATTATTCACTGCATTCCCACCAGCCTCAGCCATGCAACCCTGCTTGGAAATTCCCAGAGGAGCTATGGATGACAGAAAATGCTAGCACAAAATCTCAGAAGCATGTGGCATACTGCTCAACAAAACTTCTGCCACTTTCAGCTAAAGAAAATTATGCAGGAAAAAAAAATTCCTTATAACACCTTGACAATGAGTGATGTCTATTCACCATTGTGGTTAGCATCACAACATTTACTGCAGGAAAGACAAAATATCCTCTCACATCAGGACATGTTACTTTGCTTTGCATTGGTTTCCCCACTGCTGTGAAATGTAAGGAGTTGCTTCAGTTCTGAGATGCCCACAGACATCTCCTGTGGGCAGCACTGGGGGGTGCACAGCCATCTCTGATGGCAAATTTGCCTGAAGTTTGAGAGACAGGCCTTTGATTAACGGTGGCTGTTGCTGTTTCAGATTAGCAAATCTAGCATCAAAAAGTGATTTCTTACTTCCAGATTATGACAAAGAGATCTAGCTGTAGAGCATTATCCACTATAAATAGGCATCCTTCTGTACCATAGATAACGATGATATGTGGGGTGACATACCAGAGCTGAAACTCCTGGCATGCCAACCATAAGCAGCATTTATCATTCACCCGTAATATTTTTGCTGTTAAAGCCATGTATATTTACATTGTAGCAACAGACAAATGGATGGAATAAATGTATTTGCATGGAGATCTAGAGATAAATTAGCAGTATCTGCTTATTGGGGCACAAATTCGAACTGTCAGAAATATCTCTATATATGAAAGGGGGTAGAGAAAACAACGAGCCTAGCAAAAAGACCGCACTCCTGTCTCTGCAAACAGCTTGGGAAATGCCTGATCCAGTTTTCCCGTGGGGAGCAGGAAAAGTTGGCACAGATTATTTGTCCCGTGGAGCAAGTGCAGATGTAATGGGAGATTTTAGCACAGCCAACACCCCCCCATTTCCCACCATGTGCTCTGAGTGGCGTTCCTCCCTCTGCCAACACAGCCTTGTAGTTCCTTTTCCTGGGCAGCAGCAGCAACAAATGATGTGACGGGGACACATCAACCCCATTTGGACCAAAGTATTTTTTCGGGTGGGGTTGCACCTAAGCTCACCCCTAATATAGCTCTGGAAGGCTTGGGCTCCTGCTCAGATCTGCTTTGCACACCATTGCACACTGGCCTGGGCAGCTCCTGCTTGCATTGCAGTGATTTGTTTTCCTTCCCATACACCATTTTTATTTATTTATGTTGTGGTAATAGTATATCTATATTCAGGCATCAGGCCACCCAGAGCTCTGGAGGCTGCCACAGCATTGGCCGGCTGATGTCAGCTGGCCTTGTCCGAGGTGCTCCGGTGATTGTTGCACTGGTGGGAAAGGGAAAGATGTCTAGCTAGCTAATAAGTTTCACTTTTTACAGCATCCGATATTTTGTATCAGTGTCATTTGAAAGGATATCGCTTTGCGAGATTGATCCAAGGCTGGCATGAAGAATATGCACTCAAATCTCTTTTAGAAAGATTTATAATATTAACCTCAGGCTATTTTTAAGTCACCGTCGATCTTTATAGAAGCAGTGCTGAGATTCATTTGTTTTCCAACTGGCAGAAAGTCTCTCTTACCTTTTGTAAGCCGGTATTGAACAATTTGGCTTTGGGTCAAACTGGTTTAATGAACTGTCTAGGGTTCAAACTTCATGCTGCCATTTGCAGATGTCCAATACTCAGTCTTTTTTAGCAAAAGGAGTTCATTAATATTTGCAGCTAAAAAGCCTTCATAACATTGATGCACAAGTGTCTGCTGTAAGTCTTTTAAGTAGCTTAAATCTTCTTTATGTAGAGGCATAAGGTCTGATTTGCTTCTTGCTTACACTACTAGTTTCATGTGAAATTCCTCCTGTGGTTTGTTGTTTTGTTTGTTTGTTGGGTTTGTTTTTTTTTTTTCCTGGCAGGTCTGAGGACAGAATCAGGCCTACAGATTAAAAACCTTTTTTCTCAACTTCATGCAAGTACTTTATGGACCGCAATACAAATAAAATTTTTTTTTAATTTTTTATAGATGTAAATGATTCAGCTGCAAGTTTTTAAGACCTTACAAATTTAATAGAGGCTTGTATCTTCAAAAAACACTGCAGGTGTTTTTTAACTCTTCTACAGAAAAGTTATCACACTGATAATTTGCATTGAAGTTTTGTTTTTGTGACTGATCATGGTTACATTTCTTTGTGACATTATTTGGTTTTCTTCAGACTGGACCACCTGCACAGACTTAGGAATAACTTTTCTATCATGGTCATCTTAGAACCATACAAATATTTTGAAAGCCATTTTAACAAGAAAAAGAAAATATTACTTTCCTTGTTCATAGCAGGTAGGGGGGGAAAAAAGAAAAAACAAAACAAAACAAAACAAAACAAAACAAAAAAAAGGCAGAAGGGCTTCCCCTGCAGCAAGAGAAAATATAAGCTAATAATAGGGGTGGAGCGGAGTATTTAAACAGGAAGGGTAAATAAACAATTGGATGGATTGACCAGGGAAGTCATGGACACTCAAGCACTAGAGGTTTTTCTGAACAATTGAGTCAAAACACCTGTCAGGAATGGTTTAGATATAGCTGATCTAGCCTTGGGACAGGGAAATGATGTAGTGACCTCTCATGATTTTTTTTGTCCCAGGCATAAGTGTATAGCTTGGGTGAACTTGTGCAAAAGTCAATGGAATTTAATAAAAAGGAAACAAATCAACTTCTATTGACAATTTGGCCATGATTCTCTTTTAAAGGGGGAAAAAAACCAACAAAAATGCCCCCCTCCCATACATTTCTACTTTAAGACCTTTCTCAGTGCAAGAACATAGCATATCAGCCTTTAAAATTTGAAAGAACAGGACATTTCTCTAAGTCTGCCATATCTATTTCTACAGGCTATACTTTTTAATTGACTTTTACAATGGAAAAAAACGTAGAGAAATTATAGTTCTCTTTCAAAGCTTTTTTTTTTTTTTTTTTTTTTTTAATGAGTGTGTTCTTCAGTTGTACAGCTAATTAGTGAGTGAGTAAGATCCAAGAGAATGAGTGACCAGGATGGTAATGGCATTTTAAGGCAGGATCTATGAAAAGAAAACCCTTTTAAAGAAAGCAAATTTCCAGCAATGTTTGCTTGGATTGAAAAAGGACTTCACCCTGTTTATTTGAGAAAATGACTATTTTTCTCCACAGTCTCTTAGAAATGTGATGTATTTAGGCAATGATTTCTATGACCTTAAAACAGCCTTTACTGTCTTGGAACTGCAGGCTACTCAGCACATCTTGACTACTGGCTTGCTCTTTAGACGCTCCAATGATACCACATATGCCCATTCAGCTACTTCTTGCTGAGTTTCTCTTCTTTCCTTTCTTCTTCCCTCTTTTTTTTTTTTTTTTTTTTTTTTTTGGCTGACTGAAAACACTATGTAGTTTAGCTTCCCTACCAAGACTTTGAAATGACTAATTCCTGCAACATATTTCAACACATCCTTAACTGCTAATTGAAGTCTGTGCACAAGGCGGTGAATGGTACGCACCGATGGGAACCTCTCTTGCAATAATGTGCCGAATCCGCTCTTTATCTCATTCATTGCCAATGTCTCGTCTGTTGCAAGTCCAATCAATTTTTGTAGCTTTAAAAGATATGTCCTCTGTTAACTTTCTATATGCCAAAAAAACGACGATGGAAAATTAAGCATTACCTTTGCAGCAGTGAAACTTGATTGCTTCCAGAAGACTCAGGGAAAAAATGTTGTTGACATTTTTTTACTTCCAGTCTCTGCATGGCAATAAGGTATGATGGCTGATTTATCAAAGAGAGTGTTCTCATCAAGCAGGAGAGCGAGAGAGAAAGTTCACGTCGCACAAAATGAGCTGCTAATTTCTTTTCCATTTCACTGACAATATGGTATTGGAGCAGCTGTGATTAGAACAATGGATGTTCCCAAACTGTGCTCCATTTAACTCCTGCAACTCTGCAAGGTCACACAGTGGGAGAAGGAATGAAAGGCCTTGGGTTTTTCTGGGGTTTTTTGGTGTTTTTTTTTTTTGTTTTGTTTTTTTTTTTTTTTTGTGTGTGTGTCTATTCCCTTGTACTTCTCTTTTTTCTTTTTTCTTTTTCTTGAAGGGATAGAAAGGGAAGAGAGGGTTAATGGAGTTTGGAAACTTGCGGGGTTCTGCTATCCAGACAACTTTTGGATGTCTCTGCTTTCAAGTCAATCAGAAAAACTTGAAGCTGCCCATGAACAACCCTTTATTAATTGAAGAATTTTAGAAACCACACTGAAGCCCACTGAAGGCAATGAATGTTGTGTTGTGTCTGTATGTGTGCTTATCTACTGATTTGGTCCTGCACTTGGGTCACAACAGCCCCATGTAACGCTACAGGCTTGGGGAAGTGTGGCTAGAAAGCTGCCCAGTGGAAAAAGACCTGGGAGTGCTGGTCAACAGCTGGCTGAACATGAGCCAGCAGTGTGCCCAGGTGGCCAAGAAGGCCATCAGCATCTTGACTTGTATCCAAAACAGTGTTGCCAGCAGGACCAAGGCAGTGATTGTCCCCCTGTAATGGGCACTGCTGATGCTGCTCCTTGAATCCTGTGTTCAGGATTTGGGGCTTTCACTTCAAGGAGTACATAGAGGTGCTGGAACATTTCCAGCAATGGACATTGCCCTAGAAGGACAATGAAGCTGGTGAAGGGTCTGGAGCACAAGTCTTATGAGGAGAAGCTGAGGGAACTAGGGTTGTTTAGCCTGGTGAAAAGGAGGCTCAGGGGGACCATAATGCTCTCTACAATTACCTGTAAAGAGAAGGTAGACAGGTGGGGGTCAGTCTCTTCTCCCAGATAACAAGCAACATGACAAAAGGAAATAGCCTAAAGTTACACCAGGGGAGGTTTAAATTGAATATTTGGAAAAAAAATTCTTCATTGAAAGTGTGGTCCAGCATTTGATCAGGCTGCCTAGGGAGGTGGTGAAGTCACCATCCCTGGAGGTATTTCACGAACACTTAGATGTGGTGCTCAGGGACACTGTTTAGTGGTGGGCTTGGCAGTGCTGGGTTTACAGTTGGACTCAATAATCTTAAATGTCTTTTTCAACCTAAACTATTCTATGATTCTATGATTTTACCAAAATGTGCATCAGGCCCTCAGTCTAACAGCTGGCAATCAAAGAAAAATTACTTAATTTCAAGGAAACACTCCTAAGATATGGGAGACTTCAGTTCACTTTCTTCTCTTCTGGCATACTCTGAAATGTCTTTTTGCCTTTGCCTTCAGCCTCTCGACTCTCAATGGAATAATAACATTTCCCTTCTCCAGGTTTTGTGGGATTTAAAATATTAAAGATTCTCTGGTATTTAGAGAATTAATAGGCCTATATAAGTATTTGCGAAAAAGCCCTTTATAGAGCCGATCTTCTGCTACAGTTACCCAACAGACAAGTGATAAATATTCTGCCTCCTTGATTTTACTCCTTTCACTGCAGCTTGCTATCATTTCACTTTCCGCACTTGATTCTTTCCCTTCAGTGCTGGCTTTACATGAGCATTGTTTTGGATGGTATTAGACCTCTTGTACTTTGGTGGTGTAAAAGAAGGAATGCTTTTCCTGTCCTGTCCGTGCTTATCACTACGGAGTTTGTTTTGCTCTTACAGTTGCATTAATCCATGCAAGATGAAAAATGTATCCCATTCAATTTATCATGCACTGTCTATACCTGTATATAAATTGCATTTCAAAAAACCCTTTCTTAGCAATTAGCAATGGACAGTGGAGCTTCTGCAGTCATTATGCTGTACTACAATCTAGACAGCAGGAATGTCAGACTCCTTCGGGATATGTATTTCATTTCATCAGTTTTGATGGATTCCTCAACTTCTTTCTGATCTGCAACATGCAAGCTTGTATCTCACTTAGCGTTGGCTTGAGGCAGTTTGGTTCTAGGGCTGCAGAGATATTGATCTATCATTCTCCAGGAGCCTCTACATATGAGCAGCGTTTGCAATTCTGAAAAGAAGCTGCCGAGGCATCATCATACAACATTTTTAAAGCCAGACACAAGCCTCGGTGGCATTTAAAAATAAGCAGAGGAAGGATTGTTTCACTGAAAGTGATTAAAAGGCATTGCTGGTGTGTTTATCTATATATCAATCTATAAGATGACTGTCACTGCAGATATACAAATGACAACTATTAATGAACAGGTAAGGTTTGTTTATACTGAGGGGTGTTTCATCAATAGGGCTTCCCCTCCCCCCCCAGTATTGGGACAAAACTAAACTTTTTTTTTTTTTTTTTTAACATTGTTTAGGACTCTACAGTTGACACAGAGTTGTTTTGTACTGTTCTCTAAACAGCTCGTAGGCCTCTAGGAAGAGTAGCAAAGATTATAGCTTTGGAAAAAACGGAGTTAAGCCTGTCTGGTTGTTCATATTGGTCTGTTAAACAAGTTCTGTAGGCTTGTTAATCAAGTTGCTAGGCTGGGACTAGGTGAACGTATTTTTCTGGAGCCCATATAATACACAAGTGACATGTCCTGCTCATAAAAATTATTTTCTCCTTCACTCATTTGTGTTATATTTTTTTATTCTTGATCATGTCTAGGTGCAAAGAATTGGTGGGTAGAGTCTCAGGAACATAGTTTCTCCTAAATAGTGTGTCACTGCAGGGGAAAACAACACTGCTCCCAGAGCAGGATGACATTGGTTCTGTCTGTTCTTGATGTTGAAAGCAGTTCCTTCCCCATTCCATTCTTCTGCATACGTGCCTAAAGGCAGACTTAATTTACTTCCTCATGATCAGAATTAATACATAACTGTTCTTTTTTTCAAACGAAGCAAGTTCTGTAACCTGACTTTATGTGTGGACCTTATTCAGCATATGCCCATGCCCAGTACATCTCCCACAAAGACTAATGAAAGATGCTGCATACCATTTAACTGTGAAATTTAGATCAGCAAAACCTGAAAAAGTAGGCTTTTTCTAGTTCTGTATTTGATTTCTATCTGTTTGGTTTCCCTGCCTTTCTCTTATGGAGAAAATAGTGCTGTTTAGAAGCAAATGGGGAGCATTGACACTGGAGTGCAACTGTTTTCTTGCCATCCCCTGGACTTTGGCATGTTGAAATGGCCTTTGTATTTTACACAGGATGTGATTTTGGTATCTGTCAAGTATCACAACACCACTTTTCAGCTCCAGCAATGGAGAGGCACTTGTGGTTTTGTTTAAATTCCTAAGGTCAGCCAGAATGGCACAATTTCTCACGTGAGTTAGAACTTATGAGTTCTGCACTGATTTTTAGAATTCCTAATTTGAAGTGTATCTTAAGCTTACTGTGTCAGAGACTTCCACATTTAACACAAAACAAACAAACAGCTCTAAAGTGAAAGGCTGTCAATAGTCTTAAACTGCTGCAGGATCATCTGGTCCCAGGACATCCAGCTTGATCTTCTAAGTCTTGATCTTCTAAGTCATCCGTTGAAGCCTTTCTTTCTTGGGGGGGGGGGGGGGGGGGGGGGGCGGAGCACCAAAACCCCCACCACTTTTCTTATCTGTAGTCTGAGTTTGTTGTTAACATTTACAAAGGCCCTGAATAGACTATGTCATGTAAACGGGGGGCGGGGGGGGGGGGGGGGGGGGGGGGGGGGGAGGGGAGGGGAGGGGCGGGGAGGGGCGGGAATGATGAAAGGCTAGAACTGTAAAAGGAACAAATCAAGGGCAAAGCCAGAATTCTGATTTTAATGAAGCAAGCAACCTTTCACAAAGGCAAACTTACCCCGAGTCCTTCACGAACCTGGTTCAAACATGCATTTAATGCCTTCTTTAATATAATTACTTTTATATTGAAGTTAAACACTCAGGGCTCTGTTCTACTGTCACACAGTATGTTACTCAGTTTTCATACTTTTTATAAGCCCTGAGTAAGCTACATGGCTCTGCCATGCATGTCCCTAAGTACACATGCTGTTTGTGTGGGTGTTTCTTGGTCATTTATGTTGACATATGCACATATTTATTCTTCTGTGAGCTTAAGAAATCAAGAAAAAGAGCCCTTCCTCATAAACACTATATTAATAAAAAATGCTTTAATGTAGAAAACACGGTCTGTGCTGTACCTGAACCTTCACTATGTCATGAAGAGTTTGAGGTACTTGGCAGCACAGGTGCTCTAGAGTTTCCCCCCTACAGATAAATGGTTCTTTTCATGTTAAGTACCCCAGCATGGACTCATGATTGAGTTAAAAGGCAATTGTTCAGCACCCACTGAAGACATGTTTAGGAAATAATAACACAGAAATCTCCCTTTCTCTCTCCCTCCACACCTTTCCAATTTTTCTAGAGGTATTTACACCAAGGTGTATATGGAGGACAGAAAATGAGAGAATGAGAGGGAGAAAGAAAGACTATGTACAGAAGAATTCAAAGATAAATCACTAATCAGATGTCAAAGACTTTCTGAAAGAAAGAAACTTGCTTCCAAAGTTGGCAGCATTTGTGGATAGAGTAAGGTGTAAAAAGAAAGAGGAAGATTTTTCCCATGTTGGGTCTAGAGGACTGAGTGTACACAGAGTGTATGTTTTAGGATAAAGAGCATTAAGCAGTATTTACACGAATGTTGGAGATTTTTACAAGTACCTTTATCCACAGAGATGGAAAATAAACTAAGTCCTTAGATACAACAGTTCCTTGTTTTCAGCAAGACCAAAAAGATTCTGAATCATTGGATTTGTCTTTCCCTCTAGAACAGAAATCATGCCCTTCCAGTCATGAATAAGACCAATTTATTGTTATATATGAGCCACAGGCCATGTCACAGAGAAGTCAAATAATTTCCTCAAAGCAGTAAAACAAGTTGGTAGCAAAAAGACCAGACTACCAGAATCATGATTCATAGCCTCCTTACCCATGTCATCTCATTTTTGGCTTAAAAGTAGTGCTTTAAGCCATATAAGATTCTCAGTTCTCTTACGTATCATTTCATTTCTACTGACTTCACCACTTGCAAGCCTGAGGAAATATATGGTCCAGAGAGAAAGTGCTTCTTCCAAACTGCTCCTATCAACTGTATCCCTCAGAAAAACCTTCTATCACCAGCCAAGCTTAGTGCTGAGTCTTAAGGTTGCTGAAGATGCTGCTCATTTTAATTTCAGATCTTCAGTCTGAACAGGATATTCAAGGTTATGAAACTTCATTGCATAAGCAGAACTCAGAAATTACAGTGTTGCTCCTTTATGACATTTATTTAGGGATTCTCAAGAACATTACACTTTTTTCTTTATCAGGTCATAGATGAAAAGTTCCTATTGTGGGCCTGCTGAGGAACTAAATCCCTATGCCTCACTTTTACTGGAAAATGTTAAATATTTTATAGGCCTTCCCATTGTCACAGTAATGTGTTTTAGAATACCTAGAATGCTTCATTTTGTCATCCAATCCATGTATATTGTTTAGTCATTACAAAAAGTGTTCTGAAGTAGATTTATGAATAAAAATTGTATTTGCAGTGCTACAAAACTGTGAATGCCATGATCTTTGGTCTCACCCGAATATTGTCAGGCTTTTTCCACATCTCACTGAACAGCCTGCCTGAAGGTTTTTTGGTAGTAGGTGGTTAGATCATAGAATTATAAAATGATAGAACGGTTTGGGTTGGAAGATACCTTAAAGTTCATCTATTTCAAACCCCCTGCCACGGGCAGGGACACCTTCCACTAGGCTAGGTGGCTCCAAGCCCCATCCAGCCTGGCCTTGAACACTTCCAGGGATGGGACTTCCACAGCCGCTCTGGGCAGCCCGGGCCCGCGCCTCACCACCCTCACAGTAAAGAATATCCTCTTTACATTCAATCTAAATCTCCCCTCTTTCAGTTTAAAGCCATTCCCCCTGGTCCTATCACTACATGCTCTTGTAAAAAGTCCCTCTCCAGTTTAAAGGCCCCCTTTAGGTACTGGGAGGCTGCTGTAAGGTCTCCCTGGAGCCTTCTCTTCTCCAGGCTGAACAACCCCAACTCTCTCAGCCTGTCTTCATAGGAGCGGTGATCCAGCCTTCTGACCAACTTCATGGCCCTCCTCTGGACTTACTCCAACAGGTCCATGACCTTGTGCTGGAGGCCCCTGCAGCTGGACCCCATACTCCAGGTGGGGTCTCACGAGAGTGGAGTAGAGAGGGAGAATCCCCTCCCTCACCCTGCTGGCCACGCTGCTTTTGATGCAGCCCCAGGATACAGTTGGCTTTCTGGCTGTAAGCGCACATTGCCAGGCCGTATTGAGTGCTTCATCAATCAACACCCCCAAGTCTTTCTCCTCAGGGATGCTCTCAGTCCATTCTCCACCCACCCTGTACTTGTTTTTGAGTTTTTTCTGAGCTCTGGGACAATGTAGATACCATTTATAGATTGCATCTGTCTTTTTGGCCAAAAACAGTACTTGGAGATAGGTTTCTACATGATACTAAGAAAAGTTCCTTGGTGTCAACATCCAGTCTTTCCCTTAGCTCTTCTTGGTAGCTCTTCACCAGTAGACTTGCAGCACCAATCCTGGGATTAAATTCAGCCAAATTTAAGTCTGAAGATGTGGTTGGAGCCTAACTTTAACAGTTGAATGGGGAGGGTTAGAAAATAATTCACCCTATAAAAAATAACTATCAAAATGTTCTGGTTTAACTTTACCTGTGCAGAAGCCTAACTTCGTATTCTGTCTAAGGACAGTGTAGATTATTAGTTTTGACACTAGAAACCAACTTTTGGGTGGCTAAACTTAGGTGAGCTAAAGAGCGATCTTAGTAGCAATCCTTGTGACAACTTGAAGATCTCACCTTCCCCCGTTCATATTTATCCAAAATCCTAAATAAGAAAGAAAATGTAATAACTTTTCCAGAGCTGGGAATGGGAAACCTTGTTGTCTGCTTCTTTACACTAGCATCTGTAAACATGACCTTCCTTTCTCCCAACAGCAGTGGCCCAGATGACAGGAATGAAAGTTCACAACACTGTAAGGGTAGAAAAAGTAGGGCAGAGCTACCCCAGAGCATCAGTGGTGGTTAAGAAAACAAATTAACGGGTACATGGTAGTATAACAATGAGCAGGTTGCGACACCTGAGGAGATCCCAGAACTCAGAAGACAATGTTTCTGCAGTAAAATATTTTCAGCACCTTCCTAACTCGTCTCAAACAGGGCTAGCTGTATATAATCAGGGCTTAAATGTATTCCTTTCTCCATGAATTAAAAAACACTTCAGGACAGCAGGTTTAAGTTGGACACAAGGAAGAAATTCTTTATGATGAGGGTGGTGAGACAGTGTAAGAGGTTGCCCAGAGAAGTTATGGATACCCCATCATGGGAAGCATTCAATGTGATTTTGGATGGGGTTTCGAGCAACCTTATTGAGTGGAAGATGTTCCTGCCTGTGGTAACATGGGTTAGATGAGATGATCTTCAAAGCTCCCTTCCAACCCAAACCATTCTCTAATTCTCTAATTTGGGGATTCTGTGAAGCCTTATACACCCTAATAGCTGCATTATTAGTGTTTTTGATGTCCTGTGATATTTGTAGCATGCAACACAGTTGGAGGCAGAACAGGAGGGCATTTGCATGGACTGTTGGCTTCCTCTGCTATATAAAAATAACAAAAAAGAGTACATGTGAACAGATCACTTCTCAAGCATGTCTATGGCAATGTGCCTAGATATGAAAATACCTTTATATATATATATGGATAAATATACATTCATATGATATTATTTTTTTTATTTCTTTTTTTTCATTTTATTTGGAACTCTTTGCAGCCAGTGACTAAAGATGGGTTTGTGTTTAAAAGCCAAAGAAAAGTTTCAATGACCTTAGAGGGCTAAGTTGTGTACTTGTAAGACCTCTCATATGATCTCTAGAATTGTTTTTGACAGATAGAGCCTGATTGACTGAAAATCAATGTGATCAGATGTTTTTTATGGATTATAGTGGCCTCAGCTAATTACACAAGATTGTCTTTCTAGATCCAAGAGGTTTCAAAGCAAACTCCAGGCAGATGTATGCAGGATTAATCTGCAGACTTGACAGTTTTTCCTAATTATCTTTTATAATAGCAGAAACTGCATAATCTCTAACTACTAGAACAAATAATTTCTGTGTTACTATCCCATATGCACAGACTCCTTTACTCTCTCTATATTTGCCTTCAAGCATTTGCTTCTGTTGTTATAAACACTTCCCTGCATTTTACTTGGACTTTCCAGTTCTCTTAAATCTGCCTTCTTTGGTCTTTTCTCATTTTTAGAATTAATGCCCGATCAAACTGAGGGATTTGTTCTTATCATTTACTTTATGTCTCACTCAGACAAAAAAAAAAAAAAAAAAAAAAAAAAAAAAAAAAAAAAAAAAAAAAAGAGAGAGAAAAAAAAGGGAAGAACCTGAAAATACACTTCTAGTGCACTCTGCAAAAATCATTGGACAGGGCTACTTTATTTCATTTTTGTGACATCATTAATCTAAAAACATCTACTCACTTAAACAAATAAAGTATGTAAAATATAAAATAATTTATTTGCAGATTGAATGACCTTCCCTGCCTTGCTTTGGGGTTCATTTTTCAATATCATTATTTTTGTTTTAACTGTAACAAACTTTCCCTGTGGTTTGCAGAGAATCTCTGTTGAGACTATATCTAGGTCTACAAGAGGTATACTATATCAGCACTAACATTTTACCATGGTCCTACTTTGGACTAAGAACCCATTCTTTCCAAAGTTATTTGTGACAATTCAGAAAAGTGCTTTGGCTGCATTATCAGTATTTGCATGTTTAGGACATTCTCTACAGTATAAGAGCTCAAGGCATAAATCCCTGCTTTGAAGCCCTTTTTTCTTAGCCCTGAGAACACGTTCTTGGAAGACATTACCTTAAAACCAAACTTTCCACAAAAGGGTTTCAATTTTCATAACTCATCTTCCTGTGGAAGGAGGCCTTAATGGAAAAAGACAAGCTACTGCTTGGTAAAATTCCTGTCAGCTTTACCAGTTTTGGATTTACCTTAATTTCTCCAGCTCAAGAACAAGGATGAGAATAATGATCTTCACTTGATGGACACTGGATCTCATTGTAAAGAAACACAAGAGGCCTTGGATCAAGTGGGTTTATGAGGCTGAATTAAATAAGGTGCTAAAGTTCTTTGAAATCCTGAGTCAGAGGAGGTGTTGAGATGTAAATTTCTGAAGCTGTGAGTGCCCTCCTTTCAGTCAGTGTGGAAAAGCACCCTGAAACACTCACTGCTTTGGCCACCCCAGTGTGGTAACTCACAATGTGCAGAACTGGAAAATTATCCCAGATTCCAGAAAAAAATACATCTTTACACTAAACCCCTCCTTACTTTTTCTGAAACGCTACATTTTAATTATATTTTTTTTCAGTTGCGTCACATTTATTCTGGTTTGACCCTTTTGGAAAATAGTACAAGCTCACTACCCTAGTTGATGTTTACAGCCACTCAGTGCTTTGAGCATGATTCAGTCAAGTTTTTGTGAGGGTCTACTGACCACACTGAATTATTTTAATACCCCTGCAGGTTTTTTCTAACATGGAAGAGATAGGGATAAAAAAAAATATCAGATGCATCATAACTGAATGAAAAAGGCCACTCAGCTCCAGCACAGTCAGTATGGCTAGATTGTATTGTAAGTGCAGGCGCACAGTTATGACTAAACAGCTAGTTTTTAACTGCCTGTGCACTTGTAAACAGCCTTCATGTTACTTTTAGAGGGAGGATAAAGTAATTAATTCCCATTCCTTCCTTCCATGGGTTCAAATACAACATTTTTTTGTGTTACGTATATGGTGAGAATGGCTGTTGCCTGTCCCACCTTGTAGGAAGGGCTTGGTGTCACATGGAGTGGCACATTTTAGCATCAGGCACTGAAGAGGACTATGGTATGACCAGGATGACCAAATTCACCTTGATCAAGGAGTAACCTGGGTACCGTGCACTTCATCAGGCCTGGGGACACATTAAGAACGAGCTGTGAGGCTGGCTGTAAGTCGGTCCCCAGCTCTTGCCTAAGAGTGGAGATGCAGCTTTTGAAGGTGCAGTGGATTCAGCTCTGAGGGATGACCTGAAAGGGTGGGAGAAAATGCTGATTTGAAAGAATGGTGCTACTCTGAGGGTTAGTGCAAATATTCAGAAAGACATCAGGAAAAGAGGTGATTTAGTGTTGTGCTTCCTTCTGATTGGCAGCACACCGGACACACGTGGTGTGATCAGTGAGATGGATCAAAACCAGGTCCTTGATGAATCTCTGAACCTTCTGCGAGAGCAAGAGCTGGTTCTGTCAGAGAGGACCAGGGTCACACCAGCAACTATTGTGTGCCAGACCTGCAGAGGAGGGACCCTGTCCTGCCCAGGCTGCACCATCACCAGATCACACTTCCTTTGTCATGTCTGTCTTCTGTCTTGGATCATCAGGGACTTACTCACATTCACCTTTGAATCCTTATGGCACTGCTTATCATTCACCTCTTCCTCCCTTGATCCCCCCTGCCCACGTATGAGGGGTGGGGTAGGAGTGGGTGTGAGCAGGTGTAAACTGAAGAACCTGCAATAACTTTAATGAAATTTACAGCACTATGAACCTGGTCCTCCATACTTTATCCCTGATTTATCATTTTTACAGCATTTCACTATGAGAGTTTATGGCAATTTATGTCATTACACAAATTATACAAATTGCCATTAACTGATGTAATGTACTATAAAGAATTGGAAGCATGAAGAAAAAAATTATTTGAATTTTTCTTCTGCATGTTTGCATTGCTTTATAGCTTAATTTATCAATTCAGTTAATTGAAATTTATATCATTAGAAGAAAATGCACTGAGGTGCTTGCTTTCTTCTTTTTGTCTGGTTTTTAAATTATTGTTTCTCCTTTTTTTTCTTTTTTCCTTTTTTTTTTTTTTTTTCCATCGGGCCATAATTGCAGAACCTTTTCTCTGTCAAAGGAGATAAGGTGAAAATGACAACCATCATTTCTATCTCCTTCCCCAGAGACTGAACATATCACCTCTGTGTTAAATTTACCTCCACACATCTTTGCTTTAGGCTTGTGAGTTAATCCCAAACAGACCCTTTAATTCTGAAAACATAACACATTTTTGGGAAAGGAATAAGCAGCCTATTTTAGTTGCTTAATCTCTCCCTATTTTTTAGAGACTTTTCATTCTCCAAACACAAATTATGGTCTGTCACTGAATGGTTCATCCCTAAGCTACCCCTCCAGTTATTAATTGTAAAATTACAGGGCTATATTAATTCTTCATTGCAGAGGAACTCCAATTGTTACCCAGGTCCTTTTTGTGATGTATGCTACAAAAACACAAACTAAAAGGCTGTCCTTCCCTCAAGAGCCACAAAATCATATGAGAGAAGAGGGATCTTACACCCATCTACAGACAATGGCTGAACAACGGCAACACTATTGATGCCAAAGACAGGCTCGCAGTACATTCGCTGCTGCTTTCCCCTTACACAGGTGTTCATTTGGAGAGTTACAGGAAAGCTAAATTTGAAACATGCTAAAGGAATTTGTTTTTTCTCTTTCATACATGGCCTAATTTCATACTGAATGGGTTTGTGAGCCTGACAGTGAAGAAAAGAAATAAAAATATCAGCTTGATAGTTGAACTGAGGAAGTTATGTATGGCCTCAATACTAGTCTGAAATTATCCCAGTGCTAACAGACCTGTTTGTTTTGGGGGGGTTGTTTTTTTTTTTTTTGTTGTTGTTTTTTTTGTTTTTTTTGGGGTTTTTTTGTTTTTTTTTTTTTGTTTTGTTTGTTTGTTTGTTTGTTTAAAGACAAGCTAGAACTGGGACACCTAGTTTAAGACCCAGAACGTTATCAGAATTTTGAAATTTTTGCAAAATCTTACATGATGATTTGTGAGGTATTTATGGACAGTCTGATTCATAAATAGGGCAGGAACATTCTCCCTATGCCTGATTGCAATGGATTTAGCCATATAGACTGTTGATCCATTTGTTCTAGGTGTATTGCCTCTTTAAATCACTTTGGATTGTTTGCTTCAAAGATTGCCTTTCATTCTGATTAAGTACAGACTATCAATGTACAAAGGCTGAAAGGTCATTTCCACCTTTGCACAAATAAAACATATCTCAGCATCAGCTGAGTAGTGTGAGCTTCTCCTCTCATGAGATTGACCAAGGCTGTTTCTTAGTGCAATGCTGTTTTCTCTCCCATTGGCCAGCTGTTGCATGATCTTACGCTTATACTACAGTTTCTCTAGGGCAGATCTTCTCCCTCCTTGAGGATCATACACATCATTAGCCTACTGAGTAGGATCTCTTCTTGGTTACCTACTATGGTCCTACATGCCGTCCTGCATATGGCTTATCCTGGGCAGGAGGAAGAGAACTGAACACCGACCTCCTCTATTTCACATGTATATTCCAACCAATATAATGTAAGACCAAAATGCCTTTCCATGTTTCTAGTTAAAAGTGGTTGCAGTGCTTGGGGGATGAACCCGAATTTAGCAATGCATGTTAGAATTGTCGAAACATTGCCATCAAGGACTGAAAAACTTTTAGGTGAAAGACAACTAGTTATTGAACACCAAATATCCAGAGACAGAGAAAGGCCCCAAGGTATTCAATTACAGAATCACAGAGCGGTCAGGGTTGGAAGGGACCCCTGGAGATCACCCAGCCCAACCCCTGCTAAAGCAGGGTCACCTACATCAGGTTGCACAGCGTCATGTCCAGATGGGTTTGAATGTCCCCAGAGAAGGAGACCCCACAGCCTCTCTGGGCAGCCTGTGCCAGGGCTCTGCCACCCTCAAGGTGAAGAAGTTCTTCCTCACATTCAGATGGAACTGCCTGTGCTGCAGTTTGTGCCCGTTGCCCCTTGACCTGTCACTGGGCACCACTGAAAAGAGCCTGGCCCCGTCCTCCTGATACTCACCCTTACGGTATTTGTAGAAGTCAAGAAGACCCCCTCTCAGTCTTCTCCTCTCCAGGCTAAACAGGCCCAGCTCCCTCAGCCTTTCCTCATCAGGGAGATGTTCCAGTCCCCTCATCAACTTGGTCACCTCTGCTGGCCCCTCACCAGTAGCTCCCTGTCTCTCAAACTGGGGAGCCCAGAACTGGACACAGCACTCCAGATGTGCCTCATCAGGGCAGAGTAGAGGGGGAGGATCCCCTCCCGTGACCTGCTGGTCACGCTCCTCCCAACGAACCGCAGGATCCCACTGACCCCTTCGGCATAAGGTCATGCTGCTGGCCCATGGGCAACTTGCTGCCCACCAGAATTCCCAAGTCCTTCTCTGCAGAGCTTCCCTCCAGCCGGTCAACCCCAAGCCTGTGCTGGTGCGTGGGGCTGTTCCTCCCTGGGTGCAAGACCCTACGCTTGCCTCTGTTGAACTTCATGAGGTTCCTCTGCCCAACTCTCCAGCCTGCCCAGGTCTCCCTGAACAGCAGCACAGCCGCTCCTCCGGGCTTTGTATCATCAGCAAACTTGCTGAGGGCGCGCTCAGTCCCTTCGTCCAGGTCACTGATGAAGAAGTTGAACAGGGCTGGACCCAGCGCTGACCCCTGGGGAACACCGCTGGCTACAGGCCTCCACCGAGACGCTGTGCTGCTGACCACAGCCCCCTGAGCTCTGCCATGCAGCCAGTTCTCAATCCACCCCGCTGCCCACTCACCTAACGCACATGTCCTGAGCTTACCTGTGAGGATGTTATGGGAGATGGTGTCAAAAGCCTTGCTGAGGTCAAGGTGGACAATATCCACTGCCCTCCCCTCATCTACCCAGCCAGTCATTCCATCATAGGATAGCAGGTTGGTCAAGCATGATTTCCCCTTGGTGAATCCCTGTTGACTACTCCTGATAACCTGCTTTTCCTCCACGTGCTTAGAGATGACCTCCAGGTCATTTTTTCAGGGCTGGAGGTGAGGCTGGCCAGCCTGTAGTTTCCTACACCTTCTTTCTTGTTCCTTTTGAAGACTGGAGTGACATTGGCCTTCCTCCAGTCCTCAGGCACCTCTGCTGTTCTCCATGACCTTTCAAAGATGATAGAGGGTGACGTGGCAATAACGTCTGCCAGCTCCCTCAGCACTCGGGGAAGCACCACATTGGGGCATTCCTTTGGGGACCATGGGTTTGTCTGTGTTCTCTAATCTGAGCCTCCTCAACCAAGGGAAAGTCTTCCTTTCTCCTGACTTCAACTCTGGCCCCCAAGGTCTGGGTTTCCTGAGGGCTGGCCTTAGCAGTGAAGACTGAAGCAAAAAGGCATTCAGTAACTGCACCTCCTCTGTATCCTTCATCATCACCAGGGCACCCGCTTCATTCAGCAGCGGGCCCACGTTTTCCTTAGTCATCCTTTTCCTACTCATGTACTTGAATCCAGCCATGACTATGATGTATCTGTAAAGTACAAAACAAACCATTCTTTTAAATATTTTTTTAAAAGTTATAACTTGGAGATACCTATAATTCAATTTATTTCAACTAATTTTAGCTGTCCAGAAGTTACTATCTACTTTACATATTATTTGTATAGAGTCTAAATTCGGTGGGGAACTACAGAGAATTATTTATATATTTTGGATTATTATCTTTTCATGTCTTAAGTTCTTAATTTTATATATATGTACAATTTTGGCAGATGTATTAAATGCTAAATGCACATGTACAAAACTAAAGTTTTAAGTATTACCTGGTAAAATCATGTTCTAAATGTGTGCCTACAGTGAAACTGAAATGTTGATGTGGTTTAGAAATCTGCTGCTTATTCTCTGATTTCTCATGTCCAGATCTTTATAAATACACTGGTAATCAGGAACACAAATAAAATTTCCTAGATTTTGCAAATTTTTGTTTTTTAATTATACATCCCTCTAAATCTCAAATAACTTAATGACTAGTATTCTAGGGTCCATACAACCCAATAAATTCCTATAGCTTTACTGAAGAGAGTGAATTATCTGTAGAGTGGTTGGCCACAAATACTTGAACTGAAAAATATCTGGGGAGAAAAAAGGAAAGAAGAATAAATATTAATTGACTTTGACATTCAGAATCAGTAAAGCATATACTTTTTCTTCTATCATGCTTGTTTGATTTGATTTTGATTTCTGCTCAAGTAACTACAAGGAACAGTCTAAGCATGGTGTAAACTTAATCAAAATACTGAAAGTTATGAAGCAGTGAGCAAAAAGGCAAAAGGTAGGGCAAATGTTTAACTTGAAATGCCAATTTTTTTCCTCAAAGGAGAAGTAAATTTGATGCAATTGCTTTTATTACTGATTTTACTTCATTGAACTTAAATGTCCACCAAAAATTCATCCATTGAAAATTTGATCCATGTGTACCACAATCAAAAATATCTCTAGGGAAACGTGATCATATGCTGTGATGATTTTCTAGGGAGCAGCATAAACAAGGAAAAATAGCTACTCTTATTTCCAGATAGAGAAGACAAACCTAAGATAAGGAGTGAGGGGGGAAAACAAGCAACATACAGTGAATGTCTTAACAAAGATAAAATTGTCCTGTAAAATGAGCTAAACACTCTTATGTCATTAGAGGAGACATCGGCAAAATATTTTGTATATACTGTGCACTCATAAAGATCAGATCATTTGACATTAAAAGTTGTTATTTCCCCATTGTTTTCAACAAGCTTACTTGCTAGAATTTGGTTTCTACGGGGTTAAATTTCATAGCAGGAAGAAAAAATGTCATCCATACAGCCCATCACTGTGACAAGTTTTCATGAACTAGGATGAGAAAGTGGGCAAGTAGTCATTTATCTTATCTAAGGATGGAAGCCAAGGAATTTATGAATAATTAAATGAAAATTGGGATTTCCCATTAGCAAATATTTTTTCCTAATAGTAGATTAGTGGGTAACATCTGGCCTTTCTTTTTTACTCCTAAAATGGCCTATCATTGAGGATATGCTTGTCAAATAAATAAAGAAGATGTGAGGAAAAGAATGCAGAAGATCCCTTGGATAAAAAGAGAACAACGAAGAGCAGAAATTAGAACAAAGCAGGAGATGCAATGGGGAAAACACAACTCTCTCTTATTATTTCTACATTCATCTGTTTTGGAGGCTTCCTTGAGGGACTAATGAGCCCTGGGAACATCTAGCTGAGTTTTCCCAGCAACTTGCAGCAGTTGGAACTGAACATATGGTTTCAAGTCCAGCAGCTGCTCTACTTTTTCCAAATTAACATAGCTGTTTGGGAGGTTCTAATAAGTCAAATGAAGAGGGTAAAATAGAAGGCATGGGCAGAGGAGGTGAGTAAAAACACATGCAGTAAATCCTGTCTTTACACTTTTATTGAAACTTGTAAGGCGTTAGCCTGGAGGAGAAAGACAGGGGGGCATATCTGCTCTCCTGCCATCAATGGATATTTTTGCCTTCATATGACAAGACCTAATAGGTGCAACCCTTGGACTCTTTGCTGATATTTTCAAAGGATATTGTTGTAAGTAGCAACCTTGGAAGTGGTGAAGACAATAGAACTAAGGCATTTCAGGACATCTTGTGGAATCCAACAATAATACGGCTTCAGCATTGCTGTTCCTATTGACAAGACATGAATTTGTAGCTGGTGCCCTAGAGGTGAGGAGCACATTTGCTCAGTATAAATTTCTTGAATGCAACTAGTAAAACAGCATATGTCATAACAATATGATGCTCAATTCTGTATCTGAGCATAAGAATTTATTATGCATTTGAGAGAGTGCTGGCATTCACATAGGCTGCCACACAACAGACTAAACTGCCATACCTTTGTGAATGAGCATCTCCCATGGGCTTACCACCTTCAGTCCACTGGCTCCAGAAATGAGCATAGGATAGGTAACCTGTTGTTGAAGTAAACCCATTGGAGGGCCAGGAAAACACAGAGCAAGATTTCATAATGCCAGTGCATCAATTTAGCCAGCCTGGCTACCAGCCTTTCATCCTGACACCTGTGTCTAGAGGTCCATAAACAAATGAAAGTTCCAAGGTAAGAGAGTATCCCAATAATCTATGCACTATCAATCAACCATTCAATACTTACAATTATTTGCAAAGTAATTTCTTTTTCAGATTTCTTTGTTAGACACTTACTGAACTCTTCCTCCAGCCTTTTCTTAAAAAAAAATAAAATAAAATAAAATCGACTGCTGCTTCTAAAGGTGTTTATGCAAGCAAAAGACTGAATATCCAGGCCAGCCCTAAGCATCCTTGGGTTGAGCAAATCTGCCATTTACCTTTTATGCACAAAAGCACTGTTAGAGGTATGCTCTTTTGTGCAACAGTTGTTATGTTTTAAAAAGGAAGTGTATTTGTTTTTTTTGATTTTTTACTCTTTTTAAATCTGTTGGAACTTTTAAAATAGTGTTTTAAAAGACTGGCTTACTCTTTTTTTCTGCTTCATTTTTCTATAAACTGGTATTAACTTTTCCGTTTGTGGCAGAAAAATATTGGAGATCTCTGACGCATCTGGGTTTCATCTCTGTCAGCAATACTCTGGTGGTAGCCTTTTCAGCTTCACTTCACTTGAGGTTAACCCATCCTTCAAATTAAATACTCGCAGCCTAATTTGGCTCTATGGGGAATTCAGAATGACTCACTTGACACTATCATCTTCTTTCTATCATCAAACTAGAAAATAAAAGCTGAAAGAAAATCAAGTCTTAATAATATTCCTTACTGACACCTATTCTGAGTGAATCCCTGTCTTCCTAAAGCTTCTGGATGATGGGTATATGTAGTTCTATCAGAAAGGTAGTGATTCCGAGCTTTTTTGGAAGAATGGAATGGTTCTGATTCAGGGCCCTACCCAGTGTATCAGCAACACCAAGAGATGTTCTTGAAGCAGGTTAAGTGCTCAGTCAGCACTGCTGCGGGGCTGCCTCCTGCCTCCCCCAGGCAGAGAAGGGCAGATCCCACCCCACTACCTCCTGCTTTGGAACACTGACCAAAGAAGTCTCAGTTCACTTCTCAATTACTTCAAAACAATTATTTGATGCCGTAAAGTGGCAAACACTGTTACTTTCCCCCTCTTTTCATTCACCACTCTTTTCAAATAGAAACTGCTGAACAAGCAAGGACTGTCCCTTGCCACACAGAGGTCCTGTGCACGGCATTGCAGGGCCCTGAACTCGGTGAAAAGTGCCTACCTGGAACAAAAATGACAGTATGACTGTTTTTCAAATGGGCAGGCTCAGTTTATGTCAATGAGACGATTCAAGTTAGTCAGAGTTGCTCTCAGTAGGACGTGGCTAACAGAGCAATTAATAAAGCAGAAGTTGGGTATGTACAGCTAGTTTTCCCTACAGCTCCGTATCTGGGGTATCACGCATCTCCTTTCCTGGGCGCTTACATAAAATAAACCTGTGAACTAGGAAAATTTAACCTAAGGGCTGTCCCTAGACTTATAACATTGTTTGAAGCAAGTGCACTGCAAAAAAAAAAAATGTACATAGAAGCAAAAAAAGGGATATATATGTGATCTTACTCACTATGGAATAATAACAGGGAACATCAAGGTGAGTTTGGGATGTGGAGAGACCTCAGCTCAAGTTTTTTGTGGCTTGCCACACAACCTTACCATTATCTTAACACATTTAATTATTAATACCTCCACGGTGATGAATCAAAAGTGCTGCATTTGACTGGCACAGGATGGTAAGTGCTTTGAAAGTCATTACCCTAAACACAAAAAGATTTTGAATAATCCTTCAAAATGTCAAGGCACACATCACATCAGCAATTGTTAAATATTTCTTCTGAGGAAGAAGTTAATTTAAAGTACTTTTGATGTTTAATGCCACTCACGACAGCAGCTGAAAATTAACCCTCTGCATTTCCCTCCCCCAGACCTTAGCAGCCTCCGTATAATGTTCTAGGGTGGTAGGACATTTTCAATGCATCTTATTAAAAAGAAATCAAGGGCAGCTTTAGGAAGCTTGAAGGATGAAAAGCTCCACGAAACTTCTAAATCGATCCATGGGAAGCAAGGAACTGGGGATATTAGCTTGTCAAATCTATCTATAAAATGGGCCCATTAAAATTCTCCTTTTGCTGCAGAAGATTGTCCTCCCTGTGGAGTGAATTTCATGGAGGAAATATCAAGCTTCTGGCCAGGGTGATGCCCCCTTCCTGTGGGCGGGATGAAGCTGTGTTTGGCAACTTGTGTAGTAATTCACCCCCTTGCTGGATGAGTGGGAATGGGGAGAATTTGTCATGAGAGTTCAATAAACCTGTACACAGCTATGTGTTGTTGTTAGAAGAAGAAAGTGTTTGAATCTCTATGATAGATACCAACATGGCTGGGAAGTTGTGAGTTGATCATAAGACCAAAAAACTAAAAAAATTAAATAGCCTGTAAAGCTATGAGTTACAAAATTTCCTTCCTTCCTCCAACATGCTGGCTGTTACTTATCCCTCATTAAAATGCATCTAAATTTTGCAGTCTTAGGAGTGAGATTAGTCCTCAGTACAAGATGCAAGGGGATATTTTTTCTGGGCATGGCTGAGGGAGGGTTTGCCTTATCTAAGGAAATCATCACTTTTTCAAACCTGGTGCCAAATGTTGAATCAGAAAATGTGAATCTCGGGGCTTTCCAGGGATATAAAAGTAATCGTTAGCATGAGTACTTCTTGTCTATGGTTTTATACAACCATTCTTTTATAATATCTTCCTATTTTTCCTTCTAGATATCTAATTTCTTCACACCAAGCTTTACTAATCCACAAAATGTTTAAAAGCACTGTAAACAGCAGAATTTCAACATTGCCATGATGCCTGAAACTTCTCTTCACCCTAACTTAATTATGTCCTCTAAGGAGATAATAAGCTTCAGATGTCTATTACGGTAGGGCATTGTTTTGGGTTAGTCTGTAAGAGTCACTGCAAATAACAACAAAACAAGACAAGCAAAATTTTATAATTGTATGGATACAGATGTATAAGAGAAGAAAAGAAAAAAATCTAGGCAGGAAAATGTTCTCCATTTTCAAGAAAATATTCTGTCCCTAAATTTTAAGGCAAGCCACTTGGGGAAACCAGACATAATTAATAAAGTGTGAAGTTCCAGAAACTCAGTGAGATTTATTGTGACCCAAATGCCAGAACCATATTCAGAAATCTCAAATCTTTTTGCATGAGTAAAATCTGGCTGGAAGTCTTTCCTTCCTAGTGAAATTGCTAGCTCATTCTCAGTCACATGGAGTTCACAGAGTGGCCAGAAGCTACTGAGTGGATCAAATCATCTCTGATAGCCACCAAAAAAAAAAAAAAAAAAGAAAAAAAGAAAAAGAAAAAAAAAAAAAAGAAGGAAAGCTCAGTTGCTCGGTTAGGCTGTCTGGTCCTGTAGGCATGCAGAAGCAGTTAGACTTTTCATTTATAAGAAATAGAAGTGCTTGACAGGAGTCTGTGCATTTGAGGAGACTGTGGTGAAGGAACCTGGTGAGATAACAGAAGTTCGGTAATGATCTTCTCGCCTGTTACGTAGTGCCTCCTCCAGCAGTGTGCAGCATGTGTTCTTTATGTGTCCGGCAATCAATGTCAGCCTCTGTCTATAAAGTCTCTAGCAACTTGGTGACTGAGAGAAACCAGCCACCAGCCTGCAACACTGGGCAGGTCTCAGGTAAATCCTCACTTTAACAGCCTGAACTCCCTGTTACGAAGTGAGTCAGGACATGCAAATTAACTGTGAATCTGCTTGATTCTCTGCTCTCACTATATCAAAATGAGCTGAGTGTCTCTGTCCCAGCCAGGCTGCAGGACCCGTGCTGGCTGTATTTTCAGGATGACACCTATACGCCTCTCTCACCCTGGCTCACGGTGTGCCAGTCATGGCTTCTCTGTGGGCTAGCAGCAGCCTAGATGAGGGAGGGAACACCATCACAGTGTGGCAGAAGCAGGAAGGACCTAAAGTCAGTGTGGTGGCAGCCTGTGATGTGATGCAGCATGCCAATCTTGCATGTCAGGGTCTCAGGGTCTAAAGGGCTGTGAATGACCCTTTGGAGCAGACCCACAGATGTGGAACTCCAAGGCTGTCCTGTCATAAGCATGGGTAAAATATATCTCTGGGTGTCCAGACTAGGTTCTCTGTACCTAAAAGGTGAGCAATATTTTTCCTGTCCAGATGACTCAATTTAGATGAAGAAAACACTGAAACCAGACAGAATAAAAGTGAGGTCTCCAATACAGAGAACAGTGTGTGCCTTCAGTGGTAAACTGTACTGAATTCTGCCTCACAAAATGAAGTATGTTGGGTGCAGAAGCCAGCAAATACAGATAAAAAGACAAAACTAACTGTTATATCGTTACCAGAATAAAGACTTCAAGTCAGCCATTAGTAGTCCTTTACCCCACCTGAAAGTACGTAAGAAGGGAAGCATATCTCAAGCTAGGAAAATATTTCATTGAAAAGTCTTTTAGGATTTTATAAAAATGTTCATGTAAAATAAATATAAATTGTTAAAAATATGCAACAAAGTTTTTTGTCTGTGGGAGTTCCAACAGTGTCCTCACTATTAATTTATTTAGCTTTTAAGTTCCTTTCAGAGCTATAAAAATATTACTTACACATTTTCATAAGCCTGAAATGACCATCTAATTGACTTACTCAGATCACAGAAGGAGTAAGTGAGTAATTAAAAAACCAACAACAAAGGGATCCTAATTCTAGGTCTAATACTCCTAAATTCATCAGTGCTGTAATATTGAAGAGTAAATAACCTGGCAGTCTACAGAAAACAAGAGAGTGAAACAACATTCAACTTTTATGAATTTTGGAGAGCTCTTTGCAATGGCAAAGCATTCAGTTTTTACACGTGTAGTTTAGTGAGATACTTGATAATGAACAAAGGAAGAAGTATTAAAAGAAACCTGCATTGATGGTACTGAATAGTGAAATTCTCAGCTAGGGAAAATAGTAAAGCCTCAACTACAAACTGTTAAACACAATGTTTTCTAATTAAACTGCCAGTGATTAAACCATACAGAAGAATATACTGAATTTAGGTCTCAAATTCTGTAGACTTCATCTCATTTTTTCCCCTCCCAGCCAATGCAAACCGAACAAGGTGTTAAGACCATTGAGTAAAAACATTTAAGAAACCCGATTCAGCTGTAACTCCGTAGCTAAAATATTTCCCAGTAGATTCCATTGATTTATTTATTAAATTTATCTAGTTATGATGAAAGACTCTTGATGATGAATCTTCTAATGTTAGTTTGCGCAGCACATGCAACAGTAATATTAAATACCCTAGTAACATTTTTCATAATAATGTATGCTTTTTCTGCTTAGGAAAAACGTATACCAACGAAATGTAGTTAGCTGTGTATCGTTCAGTCTGTGGCATTTCTGAGAAGAACAACACTGAGTGCCAGGGATTACGGACATAGGGAATTGAATGTGGTTATTCTGAGTGAAGCTACCAGTATATTTCATAGATCTTTCCATTTAAAGGTCAGAAGAGGTCAATATCACTATGTAAATGAAAACTGTATGAGACAACCTGTAGATCTCAATGTTTCCCTTCTCTGACTTCACAGCCTTCCATGACTTCATAGGCTGTTCACAAAGTCACAAAGGAGTCAAACTAGAAGACAGCACTAACTGGGCTGTATTTGAATCAGCACAATACCTGTTTGGTAAGTAAATCAGCAGCAGTCTAAAGGAAACACTGCTCCCAGACAAGCAGAAATGGTTTGCCGTGATTGCATCTGGGTATCCCACACAACTGCTTCAGCATCGGTGCGGTCACACTGGTGCAAAGCAGGCGAACGTGAGAGAAGTGCGTGTGTGGTACAGTGCTGCTTCACCAAGGAAATTCTCATCTCACCTGTCGTTCACAAGAAGGCTGTAATACCTGTGGAAATGCATTGTAGACTTTACTGCTTTTTATTCTGGAACCATTTAGTGCATTTACATTTTCTGTGAAACTCAATCAACTTCCCAGCTTTTCTTTTTGAACCTTTTCTTTTTCCCATTAGTCTGTTAATAATTGTTGCTTTCCTGGCATCCTTGTTCTGTTGGGTTATTATGCATTCCTCAGCATTGTGAAAAATGAACAATGGAAAAAAATCACATGCTTTTCAGCTGACTTAACACTGCGTAAAATGCTGAAATTATTAATTGAACATCTTGATTATAAATTAGGTGGAAATAATGTTGAAGAAGCAGCCCCTAGTCATATAGGTTTATTATTAGGGCTATGCACTGAATGATTTGAATTCCGTTCTAGTAGTGGTAAATATAGTTATTATGGAAGAATGTGAGCTCATGGATTTTGGCTGAATGTCAGCTGAATCAAGCAGGATATTTCATCCATAATTTAAAATTGCATGTCCTAAAACAATGTCTGTGTTATCTCTTGCTTCCACCCTTGCAAGAATAACGTGGTTATGATCTTACACAAGATAAGGAAATTATTTCAGCCACCGCAGAATAACTAATTGCCAATAATACTGTTGTCAGCTGTCCGTGTGTGCAGCAGCACCCTATTGTGCTAGGCAGAGCAGACTCACGACACAAAGTTTGCGGTGCATTTGTATGGCAACTGGAGAATTGCAGCTGCTAGGAAAGATTCCATCATTAATGCTGGTGATGTTAGATGACCTTATATAGTTTGTTTGGATGCCAGACTTGTTAAGTGGAAAGATATTATCCAGACTTCATGGGTGCAGTTTTTAATCCCCTGGTGTATTTAGCAGGGCCAAGGTTTCACGATAAGAGTCACTCAGTTGGATACCACCCATTTTAATGTTACCTCATAAGTCATAATTTCTTATCCTCCTGATTTACCTTAGTGTTACAGATTGTATATGTGTTGGACTATTATTTGTGCTTTAGTATATACAACACTGACCTTGCTGGAGTCCCAGGCTGGCCGAGCCATTTAGGCACTACCATAATAGATCCATTAAGCAACAGCTACAATTGTTGTCATCTATCCAGATAGGCTTGGAGCTCAAGATCTGCTGTTTGACAAATGTGCCGCCTCACCACTACCGCAGCATTGCAAGGGAACCCTATTCATCTTAACAAATAAAGCAAAAGCAAAGGCAGATCTGATTTGAGGGAACTGAAAGGTCCATCTATGTTTGTTTGGAGGCTCTAGAGGGTTAGGGGAAAGGTTCGCCTGAGAGGTTAAGAGCTTAGCTCTGTCCTGGATTGAAGTAAGCTCTTAAATCTTAACAGCTTTTCCTTGAGGCTGCAGAAATCTGATGAGACCTTCATTATTTCAAATTTCAGAATACCCTATTTTTCACTATTTTCTTTCTCTCTTTTTAACTTTAAGCTCTTTCTCCTCCTTAGATAAGAAAAATACCTGGTAGCTGGTTGCAAACCTGGGCTGTAGCCTGGTGACCTGTTTTAATTTCCTAGTGGCTCTGGTTCATCTGAGCTTTCCAGACTTGGTCCTGTAAGTTGCTTGCTGGGAGCAAGTCACTAGGAGGCGAGGGCTTCTTGTACTGGTAAGGGATACTCTATGCCTCCCAGGATTACTCCTTGTATCCTAGACTTTCCTTCTGGATACACTGAGATGTAGGAAGCCTGAGGGAAGCAGGGCTATACGTTTTCTGTGTAAAAATAGCGTAGGGAGAGAATAGCCAGGAACACATGAAAACAATTTATACAGTTCCTGCTCCTTCAAATCCTTCTCCATATCTGTATGAAGCAGGTAACAGCATAGCTGCCTAGATGTCTACACCCTGGAATGAGAATAAGGGAATATTCCTCTAAATTGCCCCAAAATATCCACAAAAAATTCCAGGCAGAAGGTATACCTGCATACCTGCATAAGGTTCCTTCCTTAGTTCCAGTGTGAAAGAATTTAGACAGCTGTGGAAACAAATAGAGAGGATCCAAGGTTTGATCAAGAATATTGAGTCTGATGAGCAACCTGACACGTCAGAAAACCTTAACAGATTTCTTCAGCAATTCCTGTGTAAAGCTATCAAACAAAAATTTACCACATAACGTGCAATGCTGCTGACACAAAAGGGATGGGAAGAATGTCAGTGCAGATTGCTTATGGGAATTTCCCTTTGTCTAAGTTAGGATGTCTGAGTCATACATTTCAGTGATTCTGTTAGGGAAGATGGGGTCTGGTGTCTCACCATGTCAATCAGATGCTTAGAAAATCATACACTGCCAGTGGGTGGTTACTGGAAAAACCACCAAGAGCACCAGATTACTTTGTTCTGAGGCACTGTTCTGTGAACTTTAGGTAGAATTAGAAAGGATTCACTTGACTGACAAGGGTGACTTGTCTTGCCACTGCCATCATGGGTGGTCAACCTATATGCTATCAAGGTACTTGTGGCTTGAAACCTGCTCAGGCGTGGCTCCTTTTTTCTTGGCCTACAACATCAGACATTAGCGGTGGCTGTGGGCTTTAGCTGGGCAGCCTGAAGTTCTGGCTTTCAACACAGACATTCAAGGAGGTCTGCTGAAGCCAGAAACAGCAGCAGAACATCCTCATCCTCTCTGAAGCATGGGACCCAAGGCAATCTGTTGTCCTCACTATCTGCGTTCCTGGAGCTTCGCGTTCTCAGCTGTGATAGACATGTGATATCTATTCTGACAGTACAGGCATTTAGCACCCACTTCATGGTTTGGCTATGTTGACATGAAATATTGTAATATTCTTTACCAGATTAAGAAAGGCCTGCAGAACGCACTCAATGTCAGCTTCTCTTTCTCTGTGTGTGTGTGCTTTTCCTAACATAAAGTGAAATATATTAGTGTTCCCTAATTGATCAAACTTTATTCTGGAATTACAAGCTTCTCAGTTGCTTGGTGTATGGGTATTTCTTCTGTTCTCAGTGTTAGATCAAGCGACAGACTTGGGGTAGGAAAGAATTCTTCTAAAACAGAAGTCACTGTTCATTTATTTCCATTGGTTTTGTTTTGTTTTACTAGTTAGTGCGAGGTGTCAGTTTTTAGGGAACAAACGACAAAAGTAAACTTATAAAGACATGTCTTAGAAATCCTCAAAATGGATGCAGCTGGAAAATTAGAAATACTTTGATATTCAATAAGAAACAGGAGCTTTTAGTGTAGATTTGCCCAGAGTAATTTGGCATGGTTGTCTGATTGTAAGCAAGGCTATTTATTTGGTGATATCCAAACCCCAGTCTTGAGGTGCTGAGGAATGATGTTCGTGTCATAAAGGGAAAAATATGGCAGGACTGGTATGGAGTTATTAATCAATTAATAGCTAATGTGTTTGCAGCTGTCCCCTTCTTCCTGACACCACTGACTCTACAAATTTATACCATGATTTTTTTTTACTCTAGTTATGGAATAGGAAAACACCAACATAACTTTCCCCTGAATTTGCATCTGTATATGATCTTACAATATATTGCTAAGGACGAAATATTGACCTGGGGGTTTCTAAGTACTAAACACCTCCTGGTGGAATGCAAGGTAATTTTTTAACCTGTTACTCAGCTTTTTGAATGTAGGTCCTCTGTTGTAACATGAGAAGTGTTCCAAAAATATCTTTTAGAAATTTAGAGTTGTACTAAAGGGTATCTTGGCTTATCCATCCAGTTCCTTCATCAGTCTCTATAAGCTCCAAATGCTTAAGAGGAAGATGAAAAAGGACCAAAATTATCAGAAGCAGTAAGTTCCAAGATTGACTTCTTGAAACATAAATGGATAAAACAATCTTCCACTATGTAGGTGTTGAGTGTTGCCATGAATTGCAATACTTTATTTCCTCAGTTCTTCTTATTATTTTTAATATTTAAGACACACAAAAAAACCCATGGCATAATGATTGTCATGTATTGTGTATTTTTTATGTTTAAAACATTTATGAAAATATTCTGCGCTTGACCATCTAGCTAGGGTTTATCATCTAGCAATGGTAGCATCAGCATCAGGTGCTTGTAGAAAGGGTGTAAGAAATCAGTGCATGCAACAAGTGCCCCAGCTTTTGACAAAGTATTTGAATACATAGAATCATACAATTACTTAGGTTGGAAAAGACCTTTAAGATCATTGATTCCAACTGTAAACCCAGCACTTCCAAGTCCACCACTGAACCATGTCACTAAGTACCACATCTATGTGCCCATGAAATACCTGATGAGATGGTGATGCCACCACTTCCCTGGGCAGCCTGTTCCAGGGCTTGACCACACTTTCAGTGAAGGAGTTGTTCCTAATATCCAATCTAAACCTCCCCTGGAGCAACTTGAGGCCATTTCTGTCCTGTCACTTGTCACTTGGGAAAAGCGACCAACTTCACCTGTCTACAGTCTCCTTTCAGGGAGTTGTAGGGAGCGGTAAGGTCCCCCCCTGAGCATCCTTTTCTCTAGGCTAAATAACACCATTTCCTTCAGCTGTTCCTCATGAGACTTGTGCTCCAGACCCTGCACCAACTTTGTTGCCCTTCTCTGGACAAGCTCCAGCACCTCAATGTCCCTCATGAAGTGAGGGGCTCAAAACTGAAGACAAGTTTGGAGATATGGCCTCACCAGTGCCCAATATAGGGGTATGATTGCTGCCCTGGTCCTGCTGGCCACACTATTTTTGGTACAAGCCAGGATGCTGCTGGCCTCCTTGGCCACCTGGGCACACGGGGGGCTCATGCCCAGACGGCTGCCGACCAGCCCCCCCAGGCCCTTTCCCCCCAGGCCGTTCCCAGCCCCCTGCCCCAGCCCGCAGCGCTGCAGGGGGCTGGTGTGACCCACGGGCAGGGCCCGGCACTGAGCCTGGTTGACCCTCACACAACTGGGCTGGGCCCATCCTTTCATCCTTGGACTTAATGAGACATAGACTGTATTCACCTTATAGTATTTAACGTCAAGGGACCACTCTTTCATATGAAAAGTCTTGTTATCTCTATTTCACCATCAGTGACATTCTATTTTTTAGCAGACAGTCCGACACCTGAAGTCATAAAAATCAGAAGTGAAAGCAGAAAAATTTCTTCCTTTCTTTGATTGCTTTTGATACCAGGTAGAGCAGTGTATGTTCATCATCAAATCACTAGCGAAGAAGGAATCTGGGATCTGACAGAAAGCCAAACCTTACATTATGAAATAGAACCAAGGGATCTTTGACACTTGAAGGGTATATTTTTAATGAGATGGTTCTGATTAAACAGCACATACAAGATTTTTTGAGGAATTCAAAAAGCCACAGCAAGGACTTCAGCTAATGTGGTGTCTGAACCACTAAGTTAGATATGCTTTTAAGGAAAGGAAAAAGGATCCAGGTTAAACACTACATCAAATGAAAAAGAAACTCTAAGTATGATATTCATTTCTCCAAATTTTACCTGTCAAAATGTAGCGCACACAGTTTAAGCTGAGCACCAAGACACCTTCTGCAGTGAGCAGAGAAAGGATATCACTTCCAGATGAACTACAAAATTAATGAACAACAAATTCATCAACAAAAAGATATCTGAGATCAAGGGGAGATCAATCACCCCCTTCCAGTGACTGTTTTTCTCTATTGACTATGAGGAAAGTCTGGAATCACAGCTTAAATTTGATGCCTGACTTTTAGACAGATAAAATTAAGTGAGACGAGTCTCACCCTAAATATCTACCACCACATCAGTTTTCTTCATGGTTGGATTCATTGTTGTTAATGGTTGATTTCACTTTCAGCTCTTATACACCAGCAAATTGCTCTTGCTCTCAGCTTTTCTATATTTCAGGGTAATATTTATACTGAGTAAATAAAACATTGCCCAAATTACAGTAAAATCAGTTTTCTGCATATTTTTTAAAAAGCTTACATAAAGCTCACATAGTAAAAATAACATCTCAATTGTTGCCTGAATGATAAAAGGAAGAAACAAATGAAGGGGGAGGGGGGGGAGGGGGGTGGTGGGGTGTGTGTGGGGGATTTTTCCTTATAACCTGTTTCAAAAGTGTATATTTGCTAAGCTCCTTTACTCCTCATTCACAGATATAAACCATGGTTTGCAAGGATTTGCTTTTCAGGGATTATTTCTGTCCTGAAAAAAACCTGTCTGATTGCGGTAAACAACAGCCTAGAGTAAACCAACACAGAGTTTGGATTTTTGATTTATAGCAATGAACTGTTTTGTGTAAATCAACCAATGATCCTTAAAGAAAGGTGCCCTGAGGCTTTCAGGCAACTGAGACTCTGCTCAGAAACTGACTTCAAGTGGAGCAACCTGGTTGAAATATCATCTCCCCGGTTTGAGCAAGCTTTTCATTTTTAATTGAAAGTAGGAGCACTGGGCTAGAATATAAAAGGTTTCTCGGTTCTGTGCCAAAGCCTCATGACACCATGTATCAGCATCGTTTTGTTTTATTTATCAATGAGTTAATTTATGGTTTTGGAGGGGGAATGTATAGCTGGATCTACTCCACAGTCTTTGGACATAAAATAACCCCTTGTAGCTACCTTTGTCAGTAGCTGACTTCATGCTGTGTAACTCTTGATTCAAGTTCAACTTTAGCATGTTGTTATGATGCAGGTTGACATCAGTGAGCAGTGGAGAGGACTACAGGTTAATTTCCAATGGGAATACATATATATGTGTGTAAAAATATCTTTAATTTATTTTTTTAATTTCCTTACAGTGAAAGTTTGGGAAATCCTGCTTTTGCTGGAACCCAAATATATGTTTTGTGTTCCCGTTTTCTCTAAGACTTCATGCTGGGCAAATTATATCCGCAGCTGTAGAGCATCAATGAGAGGCAGAGAGACAAACAACTTACAGAGAGAATTCAGAGCAGGGGTATAACCTTGTGCTTTTTTCATGCCACCATTCTGAAGGTCATTACATCTCAGTTGTGATGAACAAAAGAAGAAACTGCCTTGTGAGAATGGACATCTCATCTACTAACTTCCCATGATTTAGGACAGATGCTAGAGAATGTCTCCAGTGAAGGCTTTCCCTGAGCAAGTACAACCAGGAAAAATCAGGTCAGAAATGACAATCAGAAAACCACTGATTATACCAACTTTTGGTAGACCAGCTTCCTTTGCCTTGATTTTAAAACACCAGCTGGTAATTTACAGCTATGTTTCCATTTGGGGACCTTAAATAAAGATCTGCAGAAATATATCCTAGGATGTAGTTTATTTCAAAGCACCAGTCCTTCAAAGACTTTTATTGATGACTTTTTGGAGCATGGAACTCTCTTTCTGACTGACAGTGAGTGGTTCAAGTTGCTACAGCTAATGACATGACTCTCAAATATATAGTTCATGCAGACAAAGCCTGAGCTCCAGCTCAGAAATCCTCAAATGTTTTGTGTAGGAAATCCTGTGTAAGCAGTAAGGGGCTTTTCCTTAGAAAAGGAAAAAAATAAAATCTATTACCAACATTTATAAAAAAACAAACTGATAACTTTACCCTTTCAGAAGCATCTATCTGTCACCGTTTCAAAGATTTAGCAGAACCAGAGATTTCACTGGTTTCTTTCCACATGGCAAAAATTGCAGTGGATTCTAAAATTTGTTATAATAAAGTGAAAGGAAAAGAAACAGGCTTCCTCCTGAATCTTTTCCAAACAGTAAATGCATTTATTTATCAACCTGCAGTATCAGATATACCTGTTCCCGGTGGACTCACTTAGTACCAGGAATTATTGCTGAACAGAAAGCTTATTTAATCTATTATGGGTCCGATTTTTTTTATCAAGCTGCTTAATTAGAGTTCTCTCTCTCTCCCCCCTCCCCCTCCGTTTTTTTTTTTTTTTTTTTAACAGCTTAATGAGGAGTTTCATCACTCTTGCCAAGATGAGTCAGGTGTTTTCAAGCAGATGAGTGTGATGTAAGTAAATATGCAACATGATATATCTTCATTGTATCTTATACTCAGAAGTGGGGTCAAAAGCTTCATTAGTCCAATAATATTTCAAGAAACTGTTTAAAACTTTTATTAAGAGTATAATATCACACATAGTCTATTTTTTTTAGATATAGCCTCCTAAAAGTTAAATTAGACTTCTAATGAAAATTAGTCATCTAGGCTCCTTATAAAATTTTCAGATGGCTTTATATGAAATAAATCCCATTTTTGGAGTCTCTTTAGCCAGGGAACTACTGCCACATAACATTTTAATTGACATTATTTGGTATCAAATGGGAGAAGGAAGCAGGAATAACATTTCAGTTGTTCCAAACAATGACCTTATTTCTTATATGGAAAATATGTGTGAAAATACATGAAGAAATAATAGGAATATGGTACAGGTAAACAGGTCAGTCAACAAGTTTTTAAAAAAATTACTCTCCAGATTTTAAAAAAATAACAATAACACTGAGACAGCTAATTGAATGAAGAGCTTTCCACCTAAGTGATGGAAGTCTGAAAAATAATATTAATTGAAGAGGATTTAATTTAATGGAAAGTTTCAAATAACTGTGATTACTTGCAGCACAGTTTCTAGGTGTGGTATGGCCTGGATTCACTGGATGCTCTTGTGGCTCAATATGAGGTGTGCCCCTGCCAGGCAGGGCCAGTATCATGAGCACCACTCTACTGATCAGTAAAAATGCAACTTGGCAGAGCAGCTCAGATGTCAAGGCTCTGGGAAGCTAAATCACTAAGACCTCACCCTTGCACTGTGACAAACTGCCTCAGGTGTGGGGGTTTTTTTGGTTGTGGTTTGTTGGGGTTTTTTTCCCCCTCTTATGGACTTCAAGATCTCTATGTATTGTCTGTACAGCTTTTTTACTTGAAATCCCAGAAGATGTAAACCCATAGAGGTCTATTGACTTTGGTGGTGTTACTCCATTGTATGCTCAGCAAGAATCTGGTCCCAGGGAGTTTTTAACAACTACAAAAGTCATGGGACAAGCTCGTGCTTTCAATGCAGTCAGTACAAATTTTATTATTGACTTCAACAGCACCAGCATTTTAATCACAGGTATTTCATAAGGTCACTCAAAACCAAAGTTTCCAGTTGACTTAACAGAAATATTTGTGTGAAAGAAGGTACCAGAGTGAACAGACTTTGCAGGATCATTCACTATTTTTTTCCCAATTAAAACATCATATATCCTAACAGAATACAGACCACTTGCAAGTGTAATATTTGTAAACAAAATCAACCAGTCTAAACATTTCTTGGAAAATACCTTTTTTTTGGATGAAATAACCAAGGAATCTAAGGGGGGGAGGGGGAGGGGGGGTGTGGAGATGAAAAAAAAAAAGCTGCATTATCCACATTTGATTTTATGTACTATCTGTAAAAGGACAAGATACTTTCTGGAAAAGCAAAATAAGTCTGAAATTTACATCACTATTTTGCTGTTTCTTCTGGAGAGCACTGAGATGAAAGGTGGCTAAGTAAGGAAAGGGAAACCGTGCAGGTGAAAAATACCCGCTCTCTTACAAGCAATCAGAATATGTTTATAAAGGTTTCTTTTTGTAGCTGGAAATATCTTGAGGTAAACCTGTAACCTTATTGAAACAGAGTCAAGAGATTATGAATACCAACCTCTAAGGAACCAACAAGCATACGTGGGATTTCTGTTTGAACAGCGATCTAACCTGCGGTTTTATTACGTACTATTGGTAAAATCTTGTCTGTGTGGAAGTCACTGAAAAAACAATATGATTTTGCTCCACTTTAAATATATTTTCCTTTCAAAATACACATGATCCTTCTGGATTTCTGAAACTAATAGAATCTGGATAATATTATGTAAATGAAACTAGCTGAAAATAGTAGACACACGGTATACATTTATTTTTACCGATTCTGTAATAAAGGACCACAAGGAAAGAGAATGCATCTTACTTGGAAGATAATTGTGATGCTCTCCTCAGGTAGAACAGCCCTTTATTTCATGAAGAATGCCATTGAGCTCTCTGTGAATTGACATAATGTAATAAAGCAAGATTTCTATGGTCTATATACCATTTTTTTCTGTATTTAGATTACCAAAAAGTTCTAGCAGAAGACTAAAACCTGAATATCTATACAAAGACCTTTTGTAATTGGGGTGAACAGACAGACAGATCCCAAGACATCCCATTCTGAAAGACCTAAAAAATTTAAAAGTTTCCAATGGACCACAAAAATAATTTGAAAATCTCTGAAATCGATAGATCTGTCTGCCCATCTCTCTGTCAATCTATTCCTCTCCCACCAAGATAAAATTTCTCACGGTCTAGGCAGAATTTCTTTGGTTTGCCAATTCATTACTCTGGTATGTTTAGAAATGTCAAACAGGTATTTGCTTCCAGTTATGTGTATGACTGAAGTGCTTTAGAGTATATGAATATATGCTTTAAAGTTCAGGATGCATTTATATCCATTGATTCAATGAATTCTTACCAATAGCTGTGTTCTTCCAGAGAGATGACAATTTCATAGTATATCCAAATGACAAGGCATTTTGAAGTCTTTTTGAGGTGAACAGGTCTATAAAAATGTAAGACAATCTCAGACCACTGGTCAACCATGACATGGTACATAACTGCCTGTAAAAATAACAGGTCACATCAATGTCTTCAGTAGCTAGTGACTTTGTTTACTCCATTTCAGGTGCCAGGGTGGATCTGGTCCAGCCCAGGAAGAATGAACTGGCATAGACAGAATGACAGACATTAGGCATAAGTACTTTTTATATCAAGCCTTTGGCAAGTTACTTGTTGGAAAAATCTGTTCTCATGAACACAATCCAAAATCTGCAAGTTGCTCTACTAAGGCATATGATAACTTCTACTATCCAGGGATATGCTAATACATACCGTCCTGGGATATGACAAACCATTGCCAGGGTAATGGCTAGTTCCAGATGCCAGTCAAGGTCCTTTTTGTCAGCCTTAGGGCATTTCAGTATAAAAGCAGTTTTGAATGGGTTCTTCATAGCAGAGGATCTTTTTTTTCCTACACCCTCCCACATCCGTCTTCAGAAACTGTAAATAAACTTACCTCATTGATTACAAATTGTGCTTTGGGGATTTTTTTGATGGCTGTTTTTTTTTCAATATACCTACACATTGCACAGAAAAACATCTTCCTTCTCATTATTTACAGGCCATGGACAGGGAACAAAAATAGCAATGGGAAAAGTGAGAGGACATGGAAGGCATTATAGTTTGTATAGATCAGAACACTAAAATAAGAGGTTTATTACAGATGGAAACAAGAGATTAAATATGATTAGCTGCCACACGTGGTCAATTTTTCAGTAAAATCTTGAAGTTGCTGTGGTGTTGTATTCACAAATTATTAGCCAGTTCTCAATTATTATATTATGTACCAGATAAATTATTTAATGTATGCCTAAAGCTACGGGGAGTTTAATTTCTAATGGTAAAGAAACATACTAGTAACACTAACAGCGATAATTCTGGGCGTTTTTATCATCTATTTATTTATTTATTTATACCTTCCATTTATGCAAACAGTTAAAAAATATGCAAGGACTAAACATAACTAGGAATGAAAAGGAAAGGTAAAGGAACTGCATGCTTTTCATGGAAAACTGATTACAAAACGCTATGTGTTACTGTGCATGGGATTCACTCATAGTTGTGAAAGGCATTGATGAAAAGAGAAATGTGGTCCTTTAGAATCACAGAAGTGACAAAATTTCAGTCATGTTCAAAGAGAAATTTGTGGGAGAAAAAGGAAAGGTAACCATGAAACCCAAAGCTATTGTAGGAGGTTTAACCAGTACATTAATTAGTAATTACCCTTAATTAAATGTAATTAATATCACTTAATAGTCATCAGATAATATTAAGCATTAGAGTAATATTAATATTACTTCATATTAATTAAGATGAATTATTAACAATTGGAAGAGCGAGCCTGCAAGAATACTAAGGTGATTTTTCTCATTATTTAAAGATTTTGAATCAAAACTACGTATTTTCCTAAAGCACAAAACAGTTCTAGGTTGCTCTGAGCTGTATCAGAATTTCAGTTGCATACTCAGTTAACTAGCTACAAATAAACTAGTTTCATTTGTGAACATACCAGCTTGCATTCTGAAAGATGCAGCCTATCCAAACCCAGAAGTCACACCTTTTTTCAAGTCTAATTAAACTGATTGCTGGGACAGACTAATGAGTCTGGGATTAGCTTACTGCTTCTGACTAATGCACTCCATAAAAAATCAACTTACCTCACAATCAGCAGTGCCTTTTTGTATATACCTTTCATACGCATTTCTGAAGAAATGCAACTTTGAACGTTTGTGTAATGCAACCAAGGACCGTAGGCAATGAATGGTTGGACAATCTTCACCAGGAGGTCTAGGGAAAAGCAAGGACTAGAAACCATCCCCAAGTCTGATCCTAGTACCTCACTTTTGATCATTTGTTTTCTTCCTAATTTGTTCGGATTGGCACAAAAAATCTGTAGGAGAAACTCTCTTGCCTACATGATATAAGGTTTCAGACTAGACAGCCTTTTTGTGCTTGACAGACAGGAATGTCAAAGGAGCTATGAAAATGCAGTACCAGCTTAATACTGGAGTTTGCACGTGCAGCTTTTACACCCATACTCTCACTAGAAGGTAAAAAAATAATATTAAGAAATCAAGTGGTCATGCAAAGAAAAGTTCCTCAGATCAGTCCTACTGTGTTTCTTTTCAGTTCCCCACATCAGACAGTGAACTCCTACATATGTCTCTGGGAAATAGAAATCTTCACAGAGATACAGCATGAAGGAGAAACACTTAATGGGCGACATTACAGCAAACTCTATTGATCTGCTTTCTTTTACTTGTAGCCATGATTGAGGGCTCGAGTAATTGAATTTTCTTCTTCTAGTCTGACATTTTATTTTCCAATTTTTTTTTTCTTTGTTCTTGAGACACGCTAAACAAATGGAGCTGAGACTGAAGCAGGGGCAGCCTAGGCAAGGAAAGCAAGTCTGAGCAAGGAGACCTGAATTCCTACCATTTTCCTGACTGCTAATTTGGACTGTCATCGGCACCAAAATCCTTCTGTGTCTTTCCATGGAGTTTACAAATGGAGGAGGTAGTGGTTCCTTTACCTTGGCATTTAATCCTGGTCATCACATTACTCTGACCCAATCTCCATAATGTTGAAAAAGCCAAATTTTCACTTAAGTTAACCCCTACTATAGTAAATACAGACCTCCAGAAACTATAAAAAGAAAATTTTCTATGACCATCCAGGAGTAACTTATCATCCTGTTACAAATACCTTAAGCTAGAAAGCCTAGATAGTTTAATGAAGTAATTTTGGAAAATCACAGTATCTCAGAGTCCCTTACTGTCCTTGCAGTCCATTGTCAGAGGACATGACTGAAGGTCCAGAGATAGGTCAGTTATTACCTTATCAAAAATCCCTTTTATCACTGCTTAGGATTTATAATCAACCAAGAGACATGCAGCTGTCAGGATGTGGCCAGGAACACATGCAATGCAGGGCTAGGCAGAATACAAATGATCACATAAGATCGATCAGATGATTTTTATAAGATCAATCATGTGATTTGTCCTTGCACTTGGCTATTCAGGGAGCGTATCTACAGCCCTTGATGATCTTACCAAGTCCTACTTGGTTTGCTTCCTTTTCTTTCTCTATCCCTCCTCTAAAGCAGATATTAGGACCCAAGAAACAAAATTCATGGTCAATGTAAGCCTTGCAAAGCATTAATCACATATAAAAGAGTCTACAAAGTCAGTCCCCAAAGAATGAATAATCAAAATAACTGGGAATAATTAATATATCTCATTTCTTCCTTCTCTCTGCCTCTCTTCTTGTCTCTGCTTTTTCTGTTCCCTTCCCTTCTTGCTTTTCTTTCTATTTTGAAGTAGTTATAAGGGAATATTTATTAGTGAATAACACAGGAAGGCTAGAAAGTAAATAAGAATGTTCTTCTAAGTCATCATGGAAATTACTTTGGTAATTCTCAGACAAAGAAAGTAGGTTTGAATGACGGGGGTTCTGGTTTGGTTTGGTTTGGTGTGGTTTGATTCTGGAGTTTTATATGCTCCAATGCAAGCCTCTGGTTCTATGATGCCCTCAGGTCCCTTGGTCAAGTGTGTTTGAAATAATGTAGGAGAAAATCTACCGCAAAGATGGCAAAAGGGTGTGTGTTATTGTTTGGATTAGCTTCTTGCATTCTCATCAAAACTGATTCTCTAGTATGAAAGGGATTTCGATTAAACTCGTAATATTGCTGTTATTACCCTGGATTAATCAATTACTGATAGAGGAACCAGAGCACTGGGGCAGACATTTTCAAGGAGAAATGTGGGTGCTTGCAACAGACTAAAGAAAAATTATCTGCTTGCAGGAGTCCTTTATTTCACTTTTTATTTCAGACCATAAATGTGAATAATTTGCTTGGTAGAACAAAAAAAAAAAAAAAAAAAAAAAAAAGAAGGGTACCTTTTTGGCCAAACACCAATTAGTTTAAAAAATGTATTCTATCTTTCTGAAGAATTTATTTGTATCAGATGAGGTTCTTTATTGGTTTGCCTCAGTGAACATGAAAAAAAAAAAAAAAAAAGAAGAAAAAAGAAGCATATCCAGTCACTTTTTTGTCCCATTTATTAAATTTTGTCATTAGACAAAGAAGGAAGAAAAGTATAATTTAACTTCTCTAGTATATCCCAATAGTCAAATTGTGCAGAGGAACTTTAACAGAGAAACCAATTTGTTTGGCCAACAATTCTATATTACTCTACCTTTCACTGAACACAACAAAAAGCTACACTATTTCATAGAGTATTACAAATGAACTGTTTTATATACAGGTTTTATTGTATTGGGAAATATATTTATATACCCCATTTCTTCTGTGACTTGCAGCCTACTTAGCTCTTTTGAGCTTAACAAGACAAATTCTGTATCTCCTTTAAATGCCTTGAAATCAAAGTAATTTTGTTTTCATGATGCAATAACTCTACTATGTTGTCACACTTAGACTTAAACAATTTCTGAGAGACTCTATTTCATCCTTTCTTATTATTGAGCTGACCTCACAATAACAACAGAATAGTTTCCCACAAGGTAACTGTGCTGTCCTCCTTCTTAGGCATCTTGACAGTATTTCATTCTTCTGCTTCCCCCCTTTTAAATCTGCAGGTACTCTATCAAAGCTCATTCGAATGTATCTCTAATTTTACTCTCACTTCCTTCCAGAAACTTAGTACAAAACTAAGCACAGCTAAAATTCGTGCATAAATAGCTGTAGAAAGTGACCATATTTCAGGAATTGAAGAATATTTTGTTAGCAAAAATGTGCATTGATAGCATGTCTTCTGAATCCTATCTCTGCCCCCCCCCCCCTCAGATTTTAGTACTGTACTTATTATTTTGTATCTGCTAAATTGTGTCAAAGGAGAAGAACAATATAAAATTTAGGTTTTACAACACTCCTAATCCAGGAGATCATAAAGCCAATAGGATGTAGAGTTAAATTCACATGTAAGTGTTTTCATGACTTCGGATCATGCTAGGGTTACAGTATGGATTGCATGTTTAGTCTTTCCATGGGTAAATGGCACAGAGGATGCTACAGGATGTTAGATATATTTAAATCAGAAATGATTTCTTTTTCATTCTGGTGAAAATACTTATGACAGTATTGAAAATGAAATTGTATCCTCTTTATTTATTTAATACAAAACTTAATAAAGGAACTGATCTCCTAAAATAATAAGGCTGGGAGTAGATAAAGTCTTTTAGTCAATCAACACATCTCTTTGAAATGGAGGATGGGCATGTTTTAGGGATGATCCTGATAAGAAGCTTTGTCAGTATGGTGAGCCTTCTCTATCGGTCTCCAGATTTATAAGTCTCACTTAGTTAAGAGCATGTGTATGCACAAGGGCAATAGCATGACATTGATTTCTGTAGCAGCTTCTCTTCAAAATCAATGGAAAACTGTGTTTAAAAATTGAGGGTATGTTATGGCACTAGAATGCAATATCTTACGACCTGATCCAAAAGACCCTTAAGTGAAGATTCATCACCTAGGGTTTAAACATCCAGCCAGACTAGCTATGTTGAGTCCTTTTGAGTCCTGAGACTTAGAGTAGTGAGGGAAACACTCAGTAACCATTTCCTCTGGTCATGTGTAAATATTTCAGTCTGTAAGTTGCTCTGTTTTCTCAGCTTCCCAGCAACTACTTGAATCCTTACAAATTTCAAATTTCTTCTTGTTTGCAACAGCTTCCTATTAAAATACTCTTGCACCCTAAAACCAATGGCAACATAAACCACAAATATAAATGAAGTGTACAGTGAAAAAAAAAAACCACAAAAAAGCATTCCCGTTTTCCAGTACCATCTAGTATAGAGGAGAAATTCGGACACAGAATTCTTTTGTAATATTCTTAGTATTTTCTAGAGCTTCCTTGTAATATGAAAGAACATTGACAAATGAGCACTCCAGTCACACAGTAGTCCTTTATATGTGACCCATGTCTAATATTAAACAAATGGCACCCAGCATCTCAGATGTTGTCATTGGAAATCTCAGTAAATTTACTTACATGTTTTTTCATCTGCTAATAAAAATCCAGCATATACAGAATGCTTTTCACCAGCATACACTTGCTATGCTGAAGAAAAAATATAATAACCATTTACTCAGACCAGCAATCCAAAGGTTGATATTCAGATTTATTTTTTTTTTCTAATTTTACACACATTTTTAAATGGGGTCAAGAAATTGGCATAAATAAGAAAGTAAAAAGATGAACTAGTTGTACCAGTCGTCTCTTGAACTGATAATAATGATAATGATAACAATAGTATGACAATTTTAGTCCAGATGAACAAATTGGAAAGCATGCATTGAAATGCCATTTGCAGCTATAAAGATATTATAATTAAGTGAGGTACTATTATTATTACCTAAATAGTGCCTAAAACTCCAACCAGGATTTCAGCCTTGGTACATTAGCTTCAGTAGATACAGCAGAAGATAATCTTTGCCCTTAAAAGCTTATCATCTAAGAAGACAAGCAAAGTCTGGGAGGAAGGAACAGAGGCACAAAGAGATTAAGGTTGAAATCCTAGTCCTAGTTAAAAAAATGGATGTTTAGCTACAGCCTTAAATGTTGCTAGGATTTAAAAATAAATAGTTTTCCAAAGACACATAGGAAACCTGTGTCTGAGCTGGGAAGTGGACTTCAATCTCTACAAGATACTCTTCTTGGATTTAACAGAAATCTGTTTCACAAAGCAATATAATTTCATACATTAATTTGTAAGACTTTTTGACTTCTGAACTAAGTACACATGGCAATTTTTATTTCTTGATATGTCATAAAAAAATAAAATCAAGTAAGTAACACAAAAAAGGGTCACAGAAGCTAGATTTTAATTTTAATTAAATCCTTTAATTTAAATTTAATTAAATCCTTTAGATTTAAGGATCTTCATCCCATAGATATTTACTGAGTCTTAGACTCCCAAGTGCCTACATCATTTAAATGAGGTGGGACTTGGGCATTTTTAAACAATGTGTCAGCACAATGAGACAGAAAACACAGATTATTTTTTTTTTATTTGACCGTCAGTGTCTCTCTCTTCTCCTATTGTCCTCCTTCTATTATGAGAAAAAAAGGTTAGGAGTGTCTTAGCACTTAAGCAAAAAGAAAGAAAGAAAAAAATCCCTTTCTTTCAGTCCTTCAGCTCTCCACATGTGATGGGAAGAGGGCAGGATTCAGCAGTGTCCCTTTAAATTGCCTTTGATTCCTCCATATAACTCTTCTCCCAGGTTGTAGTGCCATATTGTAATGTTAAAGTGTAAAACTCTGCATCTGCTGAGGCATTTGGCTGGAAAAGCAAGTATGTCAATGGCTGTCCGTAGCTGCCATCACACATATGGATTTTCTGTGTTCAGGTCTGCCATCTGGTAGTTAGACCGAAATTGACTCCTCATTGAATAAGGACTATCTACCATATCATACTTCATTCTATATGCTATCCCTTTTCATAGCCATGTTTTATGAAATTTTATATGGTGTTTGTGTGTGAAAATGTTAAAAGTGTTCAGAAATATTGAGAAAACACTTTCTTTCTGGATATACCCCAGCAAAACATGCACACATATGCGTGCGCACACACGCACACACACACACATACACACACATACACACTCACAATTCTTTTCCAGGGGAGGTGCAATAATAAATTCTGCTTGAAAACACAATGCTTTAAATGCAATTTCTAGTGCTGTTGATTAGAAGTTGGAAATGAACATAACAATCTATAAACAGAAACTACTCACTTGAGAAGGACCACTTAACAGTGTAATGAGGATGTGGGTTAATATCCCTTCCAGTCTCTTTTCCCTACTTGTGACATCTTTGGTAGCAGCTTAATCTAGTGAAATTTTCTTCCCTCATTCCTATTTTGTCACAGGAATAAAGCACTGGGATTTTATGGTTTCTTACCAGAGCAGGTGCGGCTGTGTTGGTTTGACTTTTTCAATCCTTAAATGCCTTAGCCATCTTTGCTTCTCCTTGCAAGCCTCTGCTTATGTCTTCCACTTGCATCAGATTTTAGGATGCATTGCTGGGTCAGTGAAAAACACTTGTTATTGAAAAGCTGAAAATCTTGGAGTCCCCAGTACTTGAGAGAGCTGGAGCTCTCTATTGATTTCAGGAGCACGGGCTAGAGCAAGGGTATTTTGATCCAAGAACTAAAAAGGGGATGAGATGAACCCAGATCTCTGCTGGTGCCAAGGCTCATGTGTGGCTAGGATTGCTACTGTCAATTTTTGTTTGTGATGTTTTAGGAATTGTGCTGGTTAATAGTGACAACTGCCTTTTAAATATATTTTAATACATTATAATCTGTGGAGTCTAGATTGCCCTTGTGCCAGCAAGGTAAAGAGGTGGCTGAAGGCAAGCCCTGGTGAGGATGGATAGAAAGGAGTGTAATAATCTCTTGATGTTGCAAAGACCTTCACATCTGAGAAAATCTGTGTCTGCTTAGAACAAATTTTCCACTCATTTTAACATTTTTGAGGGAAGGCATTAGTCTGGGATAGTTAATGTGTCTTAGAAAATAAAATAAAGGTTAGAGCTAGTTGTTCAGTGTGAAACATTTGCCATGCTTTTCAGTTTTAGTGAACATAAGCTAGGATGGATATAAAACATGTGACCATGGATTTGGAAAAGGTTTTGGACATATATCATGCTGTCTTAAAATCCTGTGATGTGACCAGATTCCCACCATCCCCTCCCTTGCCCCAGCCACTTCTTCCAGACCTGAGCTTTTGTTCTGAGGTTGGTTCGATTTCAGCCCATCAAACTATAGGCATTTAATTAAGCCTAGTAGAGAGATGTAGAAAGTGAGTCAAATTCCTAACCATGGGTGTCTAGGTCATCTCTGGTGGCTGCAACATATCTGAGACATCCATAACATTCTGGCACATGTGCAGTGAAACTTCTGAAGTGCCAGACAAGATAATCCAGAAAATCTTAAAGGACACTGAATGTCTCCGTTTAGGCACCTGAATCTCACTACTATTTTTGCCTGCACAAAGTGATTCAGCCATTCTAAGATCTGTCTCACCAGCATATTCTATTGCTCTGTGACCAGTGGTCTTCAAAGCCAGTACAAAAATAACAAGACAAGGAGAAAATAATCATCATAGCTTCTAAGCACAATGTAAATGGGACTTTCAACCATAATACGTGATGGGTTGCAGAAGCTTTCTAATGTTTTCTAGATGTGTTGTTACATGAGGTATTAGCACACAGTTGGCCAATATGACTCAGGACTTGTGGGAGACTCACGTTTCTCTGGAATGGCAGATGGAAAACAGCTAGGATCTTAGGGCATCTCAAACGGCACTAAAGACTGAACAGCCAAATCTCTCCTATGAAAACTGTGGTGGAAGTAGGTACCTTCTGAAGGCAATCTAATGTTTATTTCAAGAAGAGAGAAAACATACTCTGAAAGTACATCATCATTTCCTTAGACATCAAGTGGATAGCACATCCCAAAGTCAAACTTATGGAATTTCATGAGATGAATCACATCCTGTTGTTAGGTTAACCTTGAACAAGTGTGAGATATGTGAACAAACAAATAAAATAAATAATAATAAAAAAAAAACAACCAAAACCAACCAAACAAAAAAAGACCTGGCCAGATGTCAAAATAAAAAAAGGTCTGAGCTGCGAGCTCTAATGAAGTAAGTACAGATGTCCCAAAAGAAATGATGGAAGTAACTGAGCTTTAAATAAAGATAAAAAATTGGACGCATTAAGGCCTTTGAAGTTATAATGCAAAGGAAAATCATTTGTTGGTGTGAATGAGACAGAAAAATGGCTTTATATATCTTTTACTCTACCCTATTTTCCTTTATATTATAGCTTTTATTTTTCTCCTTTCTTTCTTTTTTCCTTGCCCCCCCCAGGCACTTTGTTTGATCTCTTCATTGCTTCCCTTATTTGCATTTATTTATCTTCTAGTGACTGCATCACTACACAATGAAACAAAATTATTGAACCTTGAAACAGTTCTAGATTGCAAAGATGACACCATAGTAAATTCACATTTGAAATAAAACCTAATCAAATATTATGAAAGGATATGTATCAAATCAACCTCCCAAGAGTGTTTGCATTATCAACTTAATTTTTCAAGACTATGTTTGCATTATAAACGTCCAGCCAAGTTCACCTCCAGTGTAACTCATACCAAAGTCAACTGAGTTACGTTAAGAATTAACTGGAGACTATTTATCCATTATAGGATAGTTTAATTTATCTATTAGCTTTATCTTTTGTAACGTTAGAGATAACAAAAGACTGTAGATACAATATGTTTGTAGTATTAAACTAAAAACTGAGACCCTTCCTTTATCTAATTTCTTATTTAAATATGAATAAACCAATGACAGCAATCTGTGACTGATATGTAGATATTTTGGAGGCATTTTTAGTTTTGATTTTTTCTTCATCAAATGCAATCCATCCATCATTCTATTGCTGAGCAGAATATAAGCTGAAATTGTGCATCTAATCTTATATATAACTAAGATCTGAGGTGACAGGAAAATCTGAAAATCTAAAAATTGAATTCTGTATTCCTCATCCTCAGTAACTTTTAACAAAGGATAGTGAAACTTTAATCTTGTCCCTCAACTTGCACTTCTTATCAGCATGTTCCCTTTTGTGGAAGTTCAGAATTCTGTTTTACAGACTTCAGCTCATCACAGCATTGTGCTCTAGGAGCTGTGGGTGCCACTGAAAGGTGAACACTCTTGACAAGTTACCAAAAAAGAGCATTAATTCATGTAGTTCTCAGGTGTACCTTGTCTTTGCATCTTCAGGTCCCATTTACAAAACAGACGGAACAAAGATAGTTCTGCCTCACACAGGAGTTCTGATACTGAAATTACACCCAGGCCTTAAATTACTGAGGGCCTTACCAAAAGCAAACAAAAAACCCCAAAAAAATCAACCAGTAGAAGTCTTTCACTTACAGCTTTCTTCAGTTTTTTTAGAGGCCGTATTTGAGATGATAGTCTATATATCACCTCATAGGAGCAGGGCTATCATGGCTGTTGTCTCCTCCCAGCGGAGGGTGAGTGTGTGTATCGGTATAAAAGGGAAAACTAAACAGGCTAGCAAAGCTTTGCAACCATGCCAGCAACAGCTCAAGCAGCTAACACAGACAGAATAGCGGTCTTGGATTCTTGCATGCTATTTTTTTATCAGTTGGATACCGTTATGATTTCCAGTAAAACTGTCAGTTTTCCTGAGAAAGCTCTGAATAACCTGATTTGACCTCAGTACTGACCCTGGTTTGAGCAGAAGGTTGGACTACTTGGTCTCCTGATGCCACTTCCAATGCGAACTATCCTGTAACCCTACCATCCCACGACACAACAAAGTGCACACCACAATCCTGATATGCTCAGCTGTCGTAAGACACATGCATGTAACAAAGGGACTCAAAAGGAAAGGAACTCTGTACATGGTGTAAGAATCCCAGAGCTTAAGTGCTATCCTTAAGATCCCAGTACGGCATTGTAGGATGGGGTTGGAACTGGCCCACAATAGTTTCTAAGGGAACATCAGCATCTGCATCTGAATCTTTTTGCTTTTGATTATCTTGCAGCCCTTGACACACATTTGCTGTCGGCTAATGAGAGGTACCCGTAAGCACTGCAGCTGTACAGTGCAGGAGCTGTAGTGGCCACTTCCAGTACTGGTAGTTGTTCTTCTCCTTCCTCTGCCTTCTCCAGCACCTTGCATGATGTGGACAAGTCATACCTGCTTTACTTGTTTTATGAGCTAAGAAGTTAAAAGGATAAAAGCTGGCAAAAATATAGCAATATCGTCAAGAGAAGAGTCCGCTATAGCAAACCTCCTCTGACTATGACATTCAGTCAGTTAAAAGCATCTCAGCAGACAAGCCAAGTTTCCCCACAAGGATCAAGGCCTGGGTCTCAGGGAAGCACAGGAGAGGGGAGCAGAATGAAGAACTGGAGTGGGAAACAGGTCTGCGGGCCCTGGAACAACAGGTTGCTTTTCCCATGTTTTCTGAAACACTTTGCCCCCTTTTCCATCTGGGACCCTACACACATCCATATTCCTCCACAAATACTGCTAAATTTTATGAATGTACAGGTTCAGCAAGAGGAGACATCTCCGGACTGTTTCATACCACCAGCAGTGTGCTGCCCAGACAGACGTCTGCTTTGTCTACTCATACATACTGAGTTCTGACTCACAGATGAAATACTTGCAAGTGTTCAGCATGCCAGTAAATAATACCCTGTCTGTGCTGGGCTGTCATTTCTCTTGCTTAATTAGAGCAGGAGCAAGCCAACATCCAGCACATTTTGAGCAGCTTGGAGAAATGCTGCATATAACCTAAAAGACGCAGTTTGAACATACACGCACACACAAATGCTTCACAGCTGTCTTGATATATTATATGTTTATAAATAGTAGAGGTAAACAGTAGGCTGGAGTATGTTTCAGCACTCAGGCTTTTAAAACTCTTGTATAGCCATTTACGCACTTCTTGTAGACAGACAGTCCTAAAAAAATCACAAGGTGAAGATTTAAGTAGTCAGCGCCTCTCTAAGCAAACGCAAGATGCCAAGGACTCACTTCAGAGGAGAAAAGGGCATTGTCAAGAGTGAATCACTTGTGAATCATTGCTATGAACTTTTTCAAGAATGCCAGTTCGGTCATTGCAATGTGAACTTCAGAGCATAGATTTTATATGCATAGGACTGTCATAAATAAATCATAGGAAAATGTAATGAGAAAATATGTAGCACGATGTGAAGCAAACGTCTATACAGAACGTCAACAGAACTTAATAATTCCATTCAGTGAAGGTCTGTGTAAGGAAAAGCCAGTGATCTGTGTTCTGTACTATGGGACTTCAACAACCATGTGAGCTTATTGCAAGCTGATATACTATTCAAATTCAAAAGCATATGTCATTGATTAACAACACTTCAGGATCCATATAAATAAATAAATACAGTTCATTATCTGCTTGTTCCAAGGTTGTGAGATGCCCTGAGATCAAGAGTAGGTGTAGATATTCAATTCATCTCAAAGTCTTACCTAAATAAACATGGTAAGCATGGACTGACATGTTCCTGGGTTGGAAGGCTGCAGGATTCTTGAGGCTGCACCACTGAAGCGGGACTGGGGAGAGTGCATTACATTACTGGTATTAACACTGACTTCTTTAACCAAGTCTTAGAGACCCGATTTTCAGGACTCCCTATCTACAGCCAGGTTTTCAGAAAGATCTGAGCCTCCATTGTGTTCAAAGATGAACTCCTATGACATTTGCTCTGGACACATGAACCATCCATTCATTTTATTCTTTAAATATAACCCTGTTAAAAGATTCAACTTTTATGGGAAAGAAGACTAAACTCCTATCTTCTCTATTTATTTCTAGTCAATTATACTAAACTTTTGTTCAGGGACTACTACACGACTGAGTGTCCGTTTGACTTAGGTACTCAAGAGATTTGGCTACTGTTAACAGCACACAGGCAGTTTGACTTTTCTGAGAAACTTCCTATTTAAAAGCAGCAGACGTCAAATACAGAACGAGTGAATAAAGTCACCTCTGAAGCCCATTGTAGAGACCCAAAGACAAAGGGACATGTGATCACAGAACCATGTAACAATTTGGATTGGAATAAAGATCATCTAGTTCCAACCTCCCTGCCATGGGCACAGACACCTTCCACTAGACTATGTTGCTCCAAGTCCCATCCAACTTGGCCTTGAATTCTTCCAGGAATGGAACATCCACAGCTTCTTTGGGCAACACATTCCAGTGTCTCACCACCCTCACAGCAAAGAATTTCTTCCTAATATCTAGGCTAATGCTACCCTCTTTCAGTTGAAAACCATTCTCCCTTGTCCTGTCACTACATGCCCTTGTAAAAAGTCCCTCTCCAGCTTTCTTGTAGGTCCCTTTTAGGTACTGGGAGGCTGCTGTAAGGTCTCCCTGGAGCCTTCTTTTCTCCAGGCTGAACTACCTCAACTCTTTCAGCCTGTCTTCACAGGGAAGATGCTGCGGACCTCTGACCATCTTCATGGCCCTCCTCTGGGCACTTTCCAACAAGTTTGTGTCCTTGATATGTTGGGGGTTCCAGAGCTGAACACCCTACTGCAGGTGGTATCTCGTGAGAGTGGAGCAGAGCGGGAGAATCACCTCCATTGACTTGCTGGCCATGTTTCTTTTGATGTAAAACAAAATGATTCTTCTGGGCTGAAAACACACATTGTCAGGTTATACTGAGATTCTCATCCACCAACACCCCCAAGTCTTTCTCCTTACGGCTACTCTCAATCCATTCTCCACCCAGCTTGTATTTGTGCTTGAGATTGTCCCCACCCAGGTAAAGCATGTCACACTTGGCTTCATTGAACTTCATAAGATTCACACAGGCCAACATCTCAAGTCTGTCCATGACTCTCTGTGTCCTGGTTTTGGCTGGGATTGGGTTAATTTTCCTGTTAGTGGTTGGTGCAGTGCTGTGTTTTGGCTCTGATGTGAGAGCAATATTGATAGGACACTGATGGTTTTAGTTATTGCTGGGTGATGTTTACACTAAGACAAGAATTTTTTGGTTCCTTGGGCCCTGCCAGCAGGAGGGCTGGAGGGGCACAGGGAACTGGGAGGGGACACAGCCAGGACAGGTGACACAAACTAACCAAAGGTATATTCCATACCGTATGGCGTCATGCTGAGTATATAAACTGAGGGAAGAAGAAGGAAGGGGGAAATATTTGGCATTATGGCATTTGTCTTCCCAAGTAACCATTACGTGTGATGGAGCCCGGCTGTTCTGGAGAAGGCTGAGCACCTGCTGTGGATGGGAAGTGGTGAATGGATTCCTTGTTTGCTTTGCTTGTGTGCCCGGCTTTTGCTTTACTTATTAAATTGTTCTTGTCTCAACCGATGACTTTACATCCCTTTCCAGTTCTCCTCCACATCCCTCTGGGTGAGGGGGACCGAGCAAGCTGCTGTGTGGTGCTTGACTGCCAGCCGGGCTTAAACCACAACACTGGATGGCATCCTTTCCTTCCAGCCTGTTGACAGCACCACACAGCTTGATGTCATAGGGAAACTTGCTGAGGGTGCTTTTGATCTCACTGTCCATGTCACCAGCAAACATGTTGAACGGCACTGGTCCTGGTATGGACACCTGAGGAATGCCACTCATCACTGGTCTCCACTTGGGCATTCAGCCATTGACCGTAACTCTTTGATTGTAGCCATCCAGCCAATTCCTTACCCACTGAGCGGTCCACCGACCAAATACTTGTCTCCTCAATTTAGGGAAAAGAATGTTGTGTGGGACAGTGTCAAATGCTTTTCACAAGTCCAGGCAGATGATGTCAGTTGCTCTTCCCTCATCCACCAACGCTGTAACACCATCTTAGAGGGCCACCAAATTTGTCAGGCATGATTTGCAGTTAGTGAAGCCATGCTGGCTGTCACCAATCACCTCCTTATTTCCGATGTGCCTCAGCATAGTTTCCAGGAGGATCAGCTCCATGATCTTGGTGGGCACAGGGGTGAGACTGACCAGTCTGTAGTTTTCCAGGTCTTCCTTATTTCCCTTTTTTAAAATGGGGATTACATTTCCCCTTTTCCAGTCTGTGCGAATTTCAACAAACTGCCACAACTTCTCAAATATGATAGACAGTTGCTTAGCCACTTCACCTGCCATTTCCCTCAGAACCCATGAATGCATCTCATCAGGTCCCATGGACTTGTGCATCTCCACGTTCCTTACATGGTCTTGAGCCTAATCTTCTCCTCTAGATCTATTATACATATCTGATAATAATGTCTATCACATTTGAAGCACAAACTCTTCTGCTGCTGCTGAAAACCAAATGTACTGACATCAGTATGGGAAAAAATGGTATTACAACATTCTCTAGCAGTCTGTGTCCTTTGACACAAAGAACTCTCTCTGTTCCTGTTTGTGGTTGTAAAAAGATCAGTGACATTCTGTAAGTTACCGCTGAGACACCTGCCAAACCAAACGCACCATTAGGAGTATAGGAAACACATATTATTTTTTTTTTTTTTTTTGCTAGCAGTATTGACACAACTAAATTGTTGTTTCCCCTTCCAGAATTACATGATAACAAAGTGTTAACTTTGAAATATATTAAAGGCATGATTATGTTACTTGAACAGTGGCATCTACTGAGATGACCTATGAAGTCTGCTACAACAAAATGGGAATGACAAAATATGACATACAATTTATATGAAATCTGAAATCTTCCAGAGTGTTGCCTGGAGACCTAGCCATTAGTAATCTCCCCAGACATTGAAAATAGGACTAATATATGAGGAAGAGTATGTATGGCAAGCAATAAACATAAAGGAAAGCTCATGAGTTGTCAAGTTCTGATTTGGCTGCTCAGTCTTTATCTGAAAAAAAAAAAATAATGTGACAAATGGCTTGGGGATGCTGGTTAATTTTTTATTATATTCTAATTTACTATCTGTATTCTTGCATGCAGATACTTTGACTTTTCTCTGTGTCATATGTCTAGCAGAAGACCCTTGTGCAATGACAGAAGAAAAGGGGAGAAAAAATTCACCTCCAGGAGAAAACAGAAATAAGGTCTGACTGAATAATCTGAGCCTACCTGTTTGTCTGTCAGTTAATTAGTTTGTCTATCTGTCTGTCTGTCTTTGCAGACTGTCACTTGAAAAAAAAATCCAAATGTAAACCTACTTCAGCAGGAGGTTTGTCTTCAAAGGCAGGCAAAATCCTTTCAACTTTGCAGCTGAAAGCAAGCCCTAATTGCAATTAAGTGCTGTAACAGTAGCAGATAGTTTTAGAAAGCATTGGAACAGTAGTTTGAAGTATTTTATGCCTCATATCTTGAAAGAAAATAAAATCCTATTTAAGATCAGAGCCTACTAAGGATCTGAATGTGATGTAGAAATTCTGAGCTCTAGTACTGACCTTGGAAAAATCATCTCATCTCTCCATGCCTCGGTTACCCATCTAGAAAATGGGAAGTATAATATGCCTTTCCTCTCCACTTATAGTGTTGGTTTTCTGGGCAGGGACGATGTCTGGCTGAGTATGTATATCACCAACCACAGCAAAGCCACAATTACTACTGGAGTTTCCATGAGCCAGTGTGGATTAATAACCATAAAATTCATCATAAAGATACTGCTAATAATTCCATTACATTTGGTTTTATTTCTAAAGGGGATCCCTGTTTTCTTTCCCTTTCTGATGTTTTAGCTAAATTCTGACTTCAGTAGTGGCTTTTTTCCTGCCTAGTTTTGGTTTGTTGCTCTCAGGAGAAAAGGCATGATACCAGATTAAGCAATGCATGAACAAATATTTTCTGTATCCCATTGCAAGTTGACTATACTCTCAAATGAATTTTGTGAGCACTTTTCTTTCATGGGTTATATGTTTCTTCAGGTGTCATGGAACCCTTAGAGCTTCCCGAACTTGTTCTTCTTCTGATTTACATTTTCTTGCTCTTTAAAGGCTCAGAGCACTGCAGAAATGTTTAATAACGTACCAAGTAACACAACAACCCAGTGAAGTCCATGAATCCCATTGATTTCCTTTGATACATGAAAGATTTGTTGCAAACCCTACATAAAAAGGGAAGAGCTTACATCTATGTCTCATGGTCTCCCAGACAGTAAACACTGTTTTAAAAAAAAGTGTATAGATACATGCCACTTTAAAGCACCTAAATTGCTCTGTTGAATTCAGTAATTTCTAATTGAAATTAAGAGCTTGAGGCTGATATTGAGTAATAATGTTCCCGTTATTACAAGGCTAGTTTAGTCTAGCTATGGAGAAGTTGCACACCAGTATTGTGCTCTAAATTAGATGCTGTGAGGTAGTGACATTGTATGAAATGTGGGCTCTTCTAGGAACAGATTCATGCAAATTAACTTAGGTACCAAACGGACTTTCCTAAATTGCAGCTAATGACCTTATGCTGTTTATACATCCCTTGGGGAGACAAAACACATCTGAGAACTCTGGTGTGGTCTGTGTTTTCCCATTCAGTACAGGGAAATCATAAGGTAAGTTGAACCCTCTCCTCTCCTCTCCTCTCCTCTCCTCTCCTCTCCTCTCCTCTCCTCTCCTCTCCTCTCCTCTCCTCTCCTCTCCTCTCCTCTCCTCTCCTCTCCTCTCCTCTCCTCTCCTCTCCTCTCCTCTCCTCTCCTCTCCTCTCCTCTCCTCTCCTCTCCTCTCCTCTCCTCTCCTCTCCTCTCCTCTCCTCTCCTCTCCTCTCCTCTCCTCTCCTCTCCTCTCCTCTCCTCTCCTCTCCTCTCCTCTCCTCTCCTCTCCTCTCCTCTCCTCTCCTCTCCTCTCCTCTCCTCTTGGAATTAGAGTCAAAATATTCCATGTAGAAAAAATATCAGAACATCAGAGAATATTAACATTTACCCATAAATTTTGTGAGAAGTTACATCTCTGGCATTCAGTACTGCACACCTAACGCATTCAAAACCCATCAAATCAGCCTCACACATCAAACCATTAGTTTAAAAAATCAGATGTTTTCTGCTGTTTCTGTATTTATATAAAAAATAAAACTTGCAATAACACACTTTCTATTTTGAACTTTTTGATCTTGGTTTATAACACATTTGAATGAACTCTAGTTGCAGATTTTTTTCTTTTGTTTTTTTGTTTTTTTGGTACAATCAGAGGTCATCAGGTTTTTTTCTAAAATGAAAATGGATATTGCCATAGAATTAGACAAATTAAAACGGTGGCTTTGATGAAATGACAGTTGCATTAAATATGATGTGACATACAAGAGTTTTAATTTCTATGTCCATAGGTTGATAAAAACTTTATGAAAAATAGGAAACAATATATTAACACTGCCATGTTCCCCTGTTAAAAACCAGCATGTTGCAAAGGGAGAGAGTCCAGTTTCGGGAACTGCTCTGATACTTTCTCAGGCAGATATGCTACTGATATTTTCTTGTGGAGACATTAAAAGTTGAAAAACATGATGCAAAATGAATTTTTTAAAAATAAACTGCAGAGGGATAGCTGACGAAGACGAACATAGGGAATAAATAGGCTGTTTGGGTTATTCATACATTTCTGATTCCCATTCTATGATTATTTGCAGAATCAAGTCAATCCTAGTATGTGTCTATGGTTTTTCCCTTGGAATAATCTGTCAGACGACAACCTTCCAAGTCTTGTCCTCCTCCATGGTCCCTGCCTTAGTAGCTAGCCAATGATCAGCAGCTGCTAGCAAAACTCTAGACCACACAACCATCACACTGCATTGCAAACATAGAGTTAGAGACTGCATGCCAGAGTGCAAGAACAGCCAAGTGGCAAGGTGACAAATAATGTTGCCCTCACTGAAAAGGATAAATTAGCAGAGTCTTATTTTTCTGTTTCTGCCAATTTCCAGGGGTGAAGCCAAGTGACAGCAAACTTGGCATGTATCTATCAACAGGAACACAGCTGCGACAGTGCCAAGCTTTAGAGCCATCATGCCTGCCATTTCCTAGATGTTAAGAATGGTGCAGAAATAGAGGCCAGGACTAGAGTAATTGTCTAGTACTGTAGAAGTGCAGGGAAGAATCCATAACCTAGGAAAAATCTGTATTAAAATAAATAGAACTTATAAAACCAATATACATATTTTAGTATAGGGCCACTTGCCTGTTCCTTTGCCCATGTAATGTTGGAGGGAGCTCCTTCCCACTGCTTTTCTGTCAGAAAACAAGATGCTAACATTACTCTGTTGATTACACAGCCAGTTGTAGCAGGCAGTTTGTTGCAGTTTGAGGTATTCATTAACTTTGATATTGAACTCTCAATAGTATTTGGGTAGTTAATTGCAGTGACTTCAAGAGACTTGTCCAAAGGTACCTAAAGACCTCACGGTATATCCACTAAACTGCCGAGTTTGTACCTGTCTTGTTTGAACCCCAAATAGGTGCTTTCAGTATGCTCCTCTTTTAAGTTTCCAGAGATACTCTGAAGTATCACATTTGGTCAGAACACAGAATCGGCCTCCAATAGGGTTATTCAGACAATTATCAGTCCATCTTTGTCAGCTTTTCCAGTCCATACTTCATAATTTTGTCTATGAGGATGTTACATAAGATAGTGTCAAAAGCCTTGCTAAAGTCAACGTAAAGAATGTCCACTGGACTTGTGTGCGTCTAGTTCCTTTATATGTTCCCTGATCTCGCCCTCCTCCATAGAGGGTTTTACGGGTCTGGGAGTCCTGAAAGCAAATTTTAATACTAAAATAAATAAAGTGAAGATGGCATTGAATATCTCAGCCTTTACCATGTCCTTCTTCACTACTTTCCCTGACCAGTTCAGCAGCAGGCTAGTGTTTTGCCTAGTCTTCCTTTTGCGACTGTTGTACCTGAAGTAGCCTTTGTGGTTGTTCATGTCCCACATTCAGCTCCAGATGGGTTTTGGCTTTTCTAGCCCTATCCCAGCACACTTGGACAGCATCTCAGTATTTCTTTCATGTGTCTTGACCTTGCTTCCAACTTGCACGCTTTCATCTTTAGTTTTGAAGTTTGTCAGGAGCTCCTTGTTCAACCACAGGGGTCTCCTGCCACCTTTGCTTGATTTCTTGGTAGTTGGGATGAAGCATTCTTAAACTTGGAGGAAGTGAACTTTAAAAACTAGGTAGCTCTTCTTCTGGGCCGCTCTTTGCTCTAGGGCTATATCCCATTGGATTTCTCCAAGCATATCCCTAAAAAGGCTGCCATCCTGAAGTCCAGGGTGGTTATCTTACTATTCGCCCTATTAGCCTCTCTGCGCTTATATCGTCACTTCAGTTAACGTTGTCCCTGATCTTTACATTCCCTATAAGCTTTTCTTTGCATGAGGTCCAGCAGACCATCTCCCATCATCAGCTCCTCAGTCACCTGTGTTTGAAAATTGTCATCAACACACCCTAGAGACCTTGTAGATTACTTGTGCTCAGTTATGTTGTCTTTCCAGGTGTTGGTGTTGTTTGAAATTTCTCATAAGGCTCACATCCTGCAAACATGAAGATTCTCCTATTTATCTGAAGAAGGCTTCATCTACTTCTCTACTTCTTCCTAACTAGGCAGTCTGTAGCAGGTACACACAACACCACCCATGCCGGTCTGTTTGCTAATTATAACTTATCTGCTCTCAGATAGAATCGTAGAATTATTTAGGTTGGAAAAGACCTTTAAGATCATTCACGTCTCATTATGTGGTCCTAGACAATACTCCAGACACTCCCACTGCTCTTTCACATCAAGGGCAAATCTTCTCCTTGTCATCCCAGCCTGTCCTTCCTAAAGAGCCTGTGTCCATCCACAGCAGCACTCTAGGCATGTAAGCTCTCCCATCACATATCTACGATCCTAATGAGATGGTAGCCCTGCAACTGCATGCTGCCCTCTAATTCCTCCTACTTGCTCATCATGCTACATGCTTTAGTGTACAGACATTTCAGGGAGGCATCCAGATATGCTGATCCCCCAGAAAAGATATGAGAAGCATTCCTCACAACATTGTCCTACTGGTACATCCTTATTTGTGTGCATGCCATTGATGTATGACACATACAGCCTTGTTCAGGTCATTAGCAGGTGTCCTGTCCAAATCACCCTGCAAGCTTTTCTTGCCAAGCCAGCCCACCACTTCCTCACTTTGATTATGGGTCATCATCCTCGCTTGTCATGTCTCCTTAACATGTCTTTCATGTTCATGTCCCTCCAAGCTCCATGGAGATCAGCGTATGCATGAAAGTCTCTAAGAGGTTATAGAAAATAAAAGAGCCAAGTTGTTTAGCAATCATAATTATTCAGAAGTTGGGTTAATTGGGTTAATACTCTCAATGAAAGCAAGTGCTCTTTCTTGAAAATGTGATATCTTCCTATTTCTGTCAGCCACTACTCCCTCACTACTCTCTCTGTGGACTGGCATAGAAATTCAGCTGCCCTTCCATTTACCTGTTAAATGTCTGGCATTTTCCTCTGCTGAACTCCCTACCTGCTGTGTGCCTGGTGTTGTTTCCTGCTGTCTACTCCACCTGTCCACTTTACTCTTTTATTTCCTCCTTAAATGTTAACATGGCACAGATGGGCTCTTACTGCCTGTGACTTTCTAATGGAGTTGTTGAATGTTAATAATACTTTGGAATTTAAAAAGATGGACAGCCACTAAAACACCAAAGAAAATAAAGGTATGCATCCAATGTATCCATCTGTCTGTAGGCAACACAATGAAACAGCTCACTAGAATGTTTATTGTTGCAATATAGAAGCATTGAGAGTCCCCAGCCAACACAAAGTTCCCTGTAGAAAATGAAAAAAAATTATAAATTACTCCTTTTTCATACCTGAAAGTGAATATAAATTTCCCATGCATGCAAATCCATAGCATATAAATGAGGGTGAAAAGTAAAGATTCTTCGGGGGTAAAATAAGTCTGTTCCTTTGCTTTGAAGTCCCTAACCCATTTTAGAAGGGAAATAGTCAAAGCACTAACAATCAAACATCCCCAAATTTTTTGCTGCTTTGGAGGTCCCTGTCATTTTCATGTAATCATCCATTCAGAGAGCGGATGCAGCTGCTGACATACTCACAGCTGCCTCATCTCTCTTGATGTGTCCCTGTTCTTGCTCTATTAAAAAAACTTCTGTCTGGTTTGGCACCACCTCCTGTCTCCTTTTCTTTCCTCATCTGAAACTGCCGTATGCCGAAGGGGGCAAAGAGACATCCACTAGGATATTTTAGGCAGCTGGATGGCTGTAGTTGCTCTAGTTCACAACCATAAGATCCCTGTGAGACAATGCAGCTGCTACCCTGAACGAGCTGCCAGTGGAAGGTCAGTTCTACTCTCCAACCTTAAACAATCCAGAAAATTAAAGGTCTGAAAAAAAGCTACTTGTCTCATTAGGCTGAAGTTGTTGAGGAATCTTACCTCACAGTTTTATACAGAGATATAATTGAATGTGTGAAAGCAGACTATCATTCCAGATTTGTTCATGTCACCATACATTTATCTTCCTTCTGTTGAACAGAATCCTGAGCATCTTTGCATGGCCAATATGCCTGCACCTTCATCTCACCCAATGTTTTGATGATCTAAATGCAAGAAATGTGAACATGGTTACCTCTACTTTTGTGTTTGGGAGTCAAAAAAAGACAAGAAGAATACCGTTTTGCTAGTACAAAGCATTTAAGCAGACTGAATTAAAAATCATGCTATTTGAAAAGAAAATCAATAAAATCTGGCCCCTTCTATTTGTCAGCTCATGTTTGAAATGTGAGAGTTGACCTTCCACATCTATTTACTGCTTCTGTAACAGCTAAAAGCAATCCTCCCTTCTTCCTCATTCTCCTCTGCCTCCCTCCCTTCCACCCTTCCTTCCTGCCTCCTTTCCTACTTTCCTTTCCTTTGGAAAATTTAATAAGAATAAGGACAGCCCAGCAGTATGGTGCATATCTGCAGCTTTCAGGAATTCGTCAGAGCCCTGCTTTGCTCTAGTGTTTCTCTGCAGCTTTGAGTAAATTGTTTCAGTTATAATTTGCTCGTCTGCAAAAAGTGAACAATGTTCATGTGGCCTTTATAGAAATCTTGTGGAAATCCATGAATTCAATAAATAAAGGAGTTAGACTGTAAAAACAGAGGGCTGAAAGTAATGTCTAAAATTAACAAACTCCCTTTAATACAGCCATGTCATGCAACCCTGCTTATTAATACACCACCTCACACCTTAAAATTATTTTTACTCACTCTTTCTACCAAAAGGTTATTCTACAACTTCAAAACACAGAAAGCTAGCATATATGTTTTAATTTTAAACTAAAATTGAATTTTATTCAATCCATTTTTATGTTATCTGTTTATTTTCTTAAAATTCCAGTCTCCTATGTATTATCGTTTATCATTGGATTTATAGGCTGAAATTATAATCCCCTTTCAGCCTTCATACAGTTAAGCCAAATTCTTTTAGTCTGAACTTTAGTGTAAAATTGCCTTTTGTTGTTGTTGTTGTTGTTGTTATCAACATATTTGTTGCGATATTTCTGAACATTTCTTGGAAAGCGATGACCACCATGGGCTGCCAACTTCAAGATGAAACTACACAAGCACATAGTACTTGAAATCTTGCCTGACAAAGAGAAGCCCAAGATTACATTAATCTCTTTCATAGGTGCATCACACTGGTTATTCATAAATATTTTATGATCTGTTAATATATTAAGTCTTCCTCTTTTTATGTTATTTCTAATCGATAGCCTAGCAGTTTATAGAATTATCAGTTCTAATCCCCAAAGAGACTTTGTAGACCTAAATTTCACAGCATTTTCATTTAGTTCTCAATAGCATTAGTTTATTTTTATCACGGTCCTTCCTTCATGTTGATGGTACCTCAAATTTTGCTTCATAGGGAAAGCCAAGGGATATTCATCCCATTTAACCTGAGTCATCCAAACATCAAGCATGTGTTCTTAGTCACTTTTCTTATCCAACATAGGCTTTAAATTATGTTAAAGGACATATGTGCAGCATACACAACAAGTAGCCTAAAGCCTGGGAGTGAAGATGACCAATATGGATGTTAATGATTCTGCTCCTCAACTCTTCACTGACTGTAAGGAGGAAACCTAGGTAATTATACCAAAATTGCAGATGAGTTCTGAATGTTTAAAATGAAATGAAATTAACTTTAACCTCCATTATCAAATTCACACTTCTGAGGTCAAAATCACAAATATAAATATTGTTAGTATTAGGCAACAGACTGCTCCTTGGGTAAGTGATTTTATATGAGTTCTCTTGCAACACAGTTTCTTATCACTTCCTTCATTGTGGTTACCTTTCTGGTGAAGACTGTACTCTTTCGAATATCTGTTCTAATTCTTCAGTGTCATTTAGCTGATAATTTAGCTGGTTAAATTAGCTTTACCTGAAGAAATCTGTAATAAGCATGCAACACAGACAAAGATTTTCACTTTGTTTCTACAGAAAACAGGCTTGTTATGCATTATTTGTACAGTACTTAGCCCATTGACTTCTATGTCTAACTCCTCTAAACATTTGCGCAATCTTAATTTGATGCTTTTACTGATTTATATTTCACTATTCATAAAGAGGAATTGCAAGACCTAGTTAACATCTAGAATTATGGAAGTTTACTTTCTATAGAGAGCTGCAAATCATCCTGGTTGCATTAATGGATTTGGTTCAAAACACTGTTTATTGCAAAGAGTAATTTCACTGAATAATTTATACAAGTGCCTTGTAGGTGAATTCATCTCACCTGACTTAAGGCACTTACCTGGTGTGTCTAACTGAAAAGTGAATATTACTCCATACTCAAAAAGAGGAAAAGAGGCAAGTCTTAACAATAATTGACCACTTTAGACTTTTAATTACTTACTCGAGTACTTACAGGACTTTTCTTGCATCATTAACTTTGGGGATAGCTTAGAGTGATTTGACTTCTAACTTAGGTGCCACTATTAAATTTCTAAAGTTTTCTAAGGTGAAATGAAGCTTCTAGAGAGAGGAAAACCATATTTTTATACAATTAGTAGGGCAATCAGGGTAAATTGGGGACAGATATGCTCTACATACCTGGAGTATATCCTTCATGCTTCAAAATGCATATCTTATGCCCAAAATCATTAAGTATAGAGAGTTGGGACAAGATTTTCACAGGGGAAAGTCTGACTATGTCTATGGAAGGGTTATTGTACCTTTCTCTGAAACATCTGGCACTGGCCAATATTAGCAACAGAAGACTGGACTAGATGGACTGCAGGTCTGATCTGGTGTGGCAGTTCCTATGTTCCTGTGTTCTTCCTCCACCTGGTGCAAGGGCAAAACTGTCAGGTATAATGAGGAAATCTTTATTCAGGTCCCCGGGTAAGTCTGTGGAGTTGGCAATTAAAAAATCATCTTTTGAAAAACTCAGAGAATTTTGCCTCTTTTACTGACAAAATATACGTTATCTAGACTGAAATTTCCCCAATTCTTTCCCTATTTGCAATTGAGTAATTTACTACAGGTAGATGAAAAGGACATTTTCAGAGAAATTACAGCTACTATTATTCTAAATTATTTTTATTATTATCATGCAGTCATGGGGTAGGCTTCATTGTCTATGTACTACACTAGTATAGGAAAAACACATTTTTGTCTCTTAAAAGCTTACATCCGGATTAACTTCCTCTACTCTTAGATCCCTATCTGTAATTCCAAAGTGAAGTGCCTACTTGTCTTTGAACGTGCCCCTGACCTCCCCTTGCCCTGGTGGTGCATTTTTCTTTTGTTGACAACAAAGGTACCTACGTATGACTACAAACCAAAATTAAGAGACCTTTTTAAATGAATGCTGTTAGAAAGGATGAATCCAGGTTTCATAATCTAAGTACAATGGAAAACACGGAACTTTGAAACCAATAGACAAAGTAATACAAGAAACAAGAAAATTAGCCACCATTTGGCATGTATTGATCTCAGTACACCAGCAGTATAACTGTTTTGCAGGTTTTTTGTTTTTAAGAACTGCAACACAGGAAAACTGAAGGTTTTCCCCCTGCCCCTGTGGATCATACTTGTAATTACTTGTAATTTGGTGAAGAATGGCACAAAAGAATGTGGCATTTTGTATTTAGAAAATTTTCTGTTGCCTAACTGTAGGTATTTATTACTGTTTGAGATGTCCTAGAGTATCTGCTGATGCTCCAAAAGGTGCAGTCCTCCTGCAGGCGCTTCATTATATCCACCATTCCCATGGAGATGTCTCAGAAAGCCTGGATCGTGTCTTTGCCAACTCTGCCTGAGGTTCTGGTACTTTACATTTTCATTTTTCACAATCTCTTATCATAGCTATGTCTGCTGCAATTTTGTGAAATAGTTACCAATTAAAGGATAGATGAAGTTATTCTGACTTTGTCACTTAACGGAGTTATCTAATTGAGGCATACAGTCATCCTAGTTTCCCATTACATTCAGTGGAGAGAAAAAAGGTACCTGCAGATGCTGTGTCAGATCTAAAATAAGCTGAATTGTCTTTTAGAGGTGCTTATTTCTTCTTTCCATTGACAGGAGAAAGAACACAGCTGAACAGGAGCCTAAATTTAGTGCTCCCAAGAAGCGAATGGGATATTAGGAAGGATAAATCTGGCTATAACAGTTGCATTGTAAGGTCAAGTGCTAAAACTCATCACCCTGATGGAAACAGTGAAATGGAATTACACTTCTTCAGTACATTGTTCCCTCTTCCTCTCATCTTCCTCTGTGTGAGTTTCTGGCTGATCACTTTTTCTTACCTTACTTGATTTGCTGTCTTAACTATTTGCATCCCTAACAAATATTGCCAAAAAGAAGCAAATTTTGTTGGTGACAGTCCAGCATCTTTCATTTGATCTTAAATACCAAAGTTGGAGTGCAATACAGGCTGAGCAAGGTCTGTGGAATGCAGGGGGTAGGGAGTGGGGCAAGACTTAGTGGCAGTGAAATGGATTATCCATTCAAAAATCTAAACTTAGGTTTTGAAATAGACAATGAAACAACCAAAATACTCCGTACCAAATTTGACTAAACTCCAAGTAGTAACAGTGTAGTCACATTACCTTGGGTTCTGCCCAGAGAGAAGGAAAAGGAAGCTCAGGATGACATACTGTTCAGTCAATATCACTGTTTCAAAAGTAGACACAATATGGGTAATAGAAATGCAAGGTCATTAGCAAACAGAAGACTATAATAACTAAACTGTGATTCTTGATCAAAACTGAAGTATTTTTATTATCACTACTGTTGGGTTTTTTTGATTCACAATGGAAATGAGACTTTGTTTTCTGTGTATCAAATAAATAAAAAAAAGATAAAGAGCTAATAAAATAAGAGGTAACATATGGAGTGTGGCACTGGCTGCATAAAGATTATGGATTTTATTATTTGTTGAAATGGAAATGTCAATGTAATCTCATGGGCTGATGCCATGGAAATTCCATTGGATTTTCCATGTTGGTGATGCATTTATACAAGCCTTTTGGATTAAAAATGTGCAATATAGTATTAACCCATTAGATTGTCTGTCTTGTATTTACTAGATTTCAATATTCTGCCAATGTCAAAGAACAGTGTTTGTATACACACTTGAATTATTGAGAGAAAAAAGCAGTCTCAATCAGTATTCATTTTATAATTATTTGTTGTTTTCTAAAAATTCAGAGACTTCTGTGAGAGGAGGAGATAGCCTCTGACTCACTAAGACTGAAAGTGCACTCTTCCAGTTCTTAGTCCCATTATCAGGGATTCTGAGGGACACAGCAACTTCCAGTAAAACACTTTTTCTTTCTGTTTTTGTTTTTTGTTTTTGTTTTTTGAGGGAGGGTGCCTTTCAGCTTACAGCTATTTACATATTTATTGAACAAATCATATTGCATACAAGATTTATGAAAGAAACCTACTTACAGATGCACGTGAGTACAGATGGGGGCTTATGTTTCCAGGTTGCCTTTAGAGGAAAGAAATGTTGCAGATGTTGAACAAGCACAGTGTTCACATGTAACAGTTCAATACCATGGAATAAATCCTTTCGTTTCCCATTCAGGAGTGGCACTCACCTCTCATAACTTTTATAATCTTATTCAAATCATGGGTGTATTCTCCCTTGATGGTCAATAGAAAAGGTTAGAAGCCGCCATAAAGAGATTCAACTTGTAAGGTTAGATCCCTGTTTTAAATTGACAGAAGTCTTCCTGTAGACATCCCTGTCTCCTGTCATTGACTATAAAGGGACTCTTGATCATTATTTCAGTCTTGGCAACTGACATTGACATAGGTAATCCTAAAAATTAAGGGATGAACTCCAAAACAGTTTATGCCTTTAATGTAAAATGTACTAAACCCCCACCCCCCACCCCTAAAAAAACCAAACCCAAAACCAAAAAAAAAACCCCAACCACCAACCAAACTAAAAAAAAAAAATCTAGATTGTTTGGCAAAACCTCACTAAAACATTCCATGTCACTAATGGCATGTTTGACTTCGGTGAGATACACAGTAGGCACCAGTCATGTTATTGATGCCAGACTAAAACATATTCAGAAGTATTATTTTTTTATCATATTATAAGAACAGGATAGAGTTGCAAAGCAGAGGTGAGGTGAGGTGAGGAGAGGAGAGGAGTAAAAGCAATATAGTAAAAGAAAGTGCACACTGAAGAAAGTCAAAAGATTGGATTCAAGTAAGTGTGTCAAACCTTAAGGGAATATAAGGAACAGGGGAGGAAACAGAAGAAAAAGAACTGAATTGCTGAGGTGGACTTCTATCCTGCCTTGAAAACAGGATCTGAGAAAGTCAATGTAAATAAAGAAGATACACCTAGTTTTGTAAGAACAGAGTATTGATGAGATGGAAAAGGCATAACCTGGGTTTTAAAGCAAGAGAAAAAGTTTAAACTCTGCCTTTCCTGTGATTCATGGGAGTGGGAATGTAGGTCACGATGTAAGGCACCAGAGGGGAGGGAGTTTCAGTAGCAAATTATTTGGGATGACCCCAAACCTGGTAAGAGATTTGCAAAGGAAAAGGTGTTTTTCAAGGTGTTGTAACCCACAGCATAAACAGAAAGGGTGGTATGCAAATATTGATGAAGATTAAAGGCAACCAAAGACAAGGTACTGAATTATAAGAGCATTAAGGTTTCCGGCTTCACTACCAAAGACAATAGTGGATATCCACTCCTCACTCCTCCCCAGCTGGGCAGTTTTAATGTAAAAAGATGAAAGTCTGAAGAATTCCTACAACACTGCTTCATAAGAAGTATGCCAGTTTTCCCTGGGACCAGCTGAGAGACAGCTTTTACCATACCAGGGCTTTGCTAGTCCACAAAATACCTGATACTGTGATATTCATAATAGCCACCTCCTCAGGTGCATTAGTAACATCTGCCCTTTCAAATTGTCATCTAACCATCTCAACAGAGTCAAAATGTCTACCAAGACTGTCAGACTCCGGTGCTTAGCTTACAATTAAATTTTAGAGGGAAAAAAAAAAAAAAAAAAAAAAAAAAAAAAGTAACTTTTAAAAATAAATGCATAGAGTGAATTGTTGAAGGGAAAATGGAAGATGGTTTTGAAGACATCCAGACAGAAATGTCTTCTGCCTGTGTTTAGCCATCTGAGTCGGTGCTTAATGATATACATTCATCAACAGGTTATACACCAGTGTTAGGTAAGTGAGACCCATTTTGATTTTTTTGACTGGCTCATCTGAGGGACAAGGACTACATTTCAATGCTTCTGTGGACTTTACAGTCAACCATACTGTCTAAAAAGCATTACTAGTGTTACTTAGGTAATTAAATTGCTGCTGTAAATATTGATATTATTGGCTACGTATGGAAATGGTATTTAGACAGATAACTCTGGAAACACAGAAGTAGCTACAGAGAGGCAAGGTGATCTCTCTAGTTCCACAAAGTGCTGTAGTGTTACCATCAGAATACACACAAGCCTAGGGCTCTAATCACTTTGCAGTACTCCTTGACTTAGATCATTTGCACCTTAAAACTGGTAGATTTTGTTTCATGCAAAACCACTGCAAAAGGTTTCACTCTAATTATATTTGAAACTTCTTTTTGTTTTCCCATTCAAGACTGTTTCAGGCTGTGTGACAGACTAGAACACTGGATGGAAAATTCAGTATTTGCAATTCAAATTCCAAGCAAAGATTTTAATGCTGAGTACTTGTGGATAGCATTTAAAAGGCCTGTAGAGTTAAACAAAGTAGAATTTTCCTATATGTTGTGAACTGACTTTACAGATATTATTCAGTTAAGATCTGGAGATGATATTAATATTGTGTTTATGCATAAAACTCACAACAGGCAAGTATTTGTAATTTCAGCATTTAGTTATCTCTTATCCATTAACAAGAAGCAAAGCAAACATCTCCCCCTTATATGCACGCCCCGAGCTAAGCAAGGGGAATGGAAAAGGTTTTTAGAATTACAAATAGAACCTTTAAATTGTAGAAACTTGCTAATTTTGTTTATGAAAACCATTGCAGAACTTCTGCTTTCTCTGCCAGTTGTTATGCAAATCAAAGTCCCAAGCTAAAAAAAAAAGGGGGGGAAAAAAAAAAAAGGGAAAAGAGACAGACAGAAAGAAGGGGATGGGGGGGGATGGGACAGAGAACAGGGAAAGAGAATGGAAATAATCCTGCCATTAATTTAGTGAATTTTTCTTTTCAGAGATCAGGAAGAAATACTGCATATTTAAATATGCAAATTGAAGCAAAACTTACCTTGATTTAAAAAAAAAAAAAAGGAAAAATGGGGGGGGGCGGGGGAAGAAGTGGAAGTAGTATAGAATCATAGAATAAAATCAGTTGGAAAATATCTCTGAGATCATCAAGTCCAACTGTTAACCCAGCACTACCAAGTCCATCTCTAACCCATGTCCCTAAGCACCGTGTCTACCAATTTTTAAACACCTCCAGGGATGGTGATTCCACCACCTCCCTGGACCGCCTCTTCCAATGCTTGACAACCCTTTCAGTGAAGATTGAAATTATTTCATATTTTCCACTCCAGTTTCCCCTGCTGTCACTTAAGGCCATTTCCTGTTCTTCTGTTCCTTGTTATCTGGGAGAAGAGACCAACTCCTGCCTACACCCTTCTTTCAAGTAGCTGTACAGAGTGATAAGGTCCCCCCTGAGCATCCTTTTCTCCAGGCTAAACACCCTCACTTCCCTCAGCTGCTCCTCATCAGACTTGGGCTCCAGACCCTTCACCAGCCTCATTGCCCTTCTCTGGGCATGCTCCAGCAACCTAAATTCCTTCTTACAGTAAATGATCTAAAACTAAACACATTATTTGACTGGGCAACCTCACCAGTGCCCATTACAGGGGGACAATCACTGCCCTGGTCCTGCTGGCCACACTGCTTTGGATACAAGCCAGGATGCTGGTGTCCTCCTGGGCCACCTGGGCACACGGGGGGCTCATGCCCAGCCGGCTGCCGACCAGCCCCCCCAGGCCCTTTCCCCCCAGGCAGTTCCCAGCCCCCTGCCCCAGCCCGCAGCGCTGCGGGGGGCTGGTGTGACCCATGGGCAGGGCCCGGCACTGAGCCTGGTTGACCCTCACACAACTGGCCTGGGCCCATCGCTCCAGGCTGCCCAGACCCCCCTGCAGAGCCTCCTGCCCTCCCGCAGATCAACGCTCCCCCCAGCTGGGGGTCACCTGCAGACTGACTGAGGGGGCACTCGATCCCCTCATCCAGATCATTGATAAATCATCATCCACACTACCATTTTCCTGGCCCTCATGTTCCAGAGCTGCACACCTATTCTATAGGGGCACCTGTGAAGGTGAAATAGGCTGGGGGGCAATTTGCCTTCTGCCCCGAGCAGGGAACTGTTTCCATTCCACCCCATCACTTAGGACCCCTCCATCTGCCTGGAGGTGAGTAGGTAGGGGAGCCTCCGCTTCTTGTGGCGTGTCCATATGGTGCATTTGTCCCAGTGATGGTAGAGAGCGGCTCCACCAGTCCCTCTCACGCTCGCTGATACTCCTTAACCTTTCTATGTCCTCTTTCAGCTCTGCCACCAGGCTGAGCAGATCCTCACCTGGTCGCCCCTCACAGGGGGGTACCTCTGCTGCTCTCTGGTAGCAGTGACAGGCTCAGGCAGCCCCTGACCTGGGCAGCTGCCTGTCTACATGGGAGCTCTGTCTGGGTCGCTGCGTGCCTCCTGGCCCTGGCTTTTGGCCGAGTGGAAACCACGGCTCGGTTTCTTCTGGGTGGGGGGTGATGACCACTACTGGGCCTCGCCTCTTTGAGCCATCAGGGGGACAGGGCCTTCCCTGCGTGCCCTCCCTGCGCCAGCTGCCGCCCCATGCCCTGGCTGATGCGCCGTGCCCTGGCTGCCCGCTGTGTCGCCTGCACTCCCCGGGGCTGCTGTTGTACACGTGGGCGTTTGGCCGCCTCCACTACTGGCCCCGCATGCGCTGAGCCACAGCTGCCGCCCATCAGGGTCTCAATGCTTCCCACTCGGGGGGGTCCTGGGGCACCTTCTCTTTCTCTGCCCTCACTTCTTGGTTTTGCTGGTTCACAGGAAGCTCCCCACGGTCCCTCAGCGTGATCCTCCACTCAGGAGGACCTCTGCCAGACTAGCATCCCGCAGAGACCTATGAAGTAAGTTTCCAGAAACTTACTTTCAGAAACTTTCATGGAAAATATGTGAATTCACCAATTCAATTTTGAAAGTAGAATATGAATTTCAGTGTGCAAATTGTGAATGCATATTTTCAAATATTAAAGATTCATCTTTCATGCTGGTCTTCATAGTTTTCGAAGCCCTAAATAAAAATTAAGAGTAATATTCTTTCTTGCATGAGAATCCAGAATATGGGTTTTGTACTCCTAAATCCCACTAAAGCCCTCAAAATAGGATTTAAGAGGGACTTATGTGGCTCATAGGCAATACGTAGCTGGGAGCATTTCACCCAAAGGGATAAAGCATATTAGCATTACTTCTGCAACTAGTTTCACTACAGTCTCTTGGACTAATTACCTAAGATGAGAGTCCTTGCTTTATATAGTCTTTTAGTCTGGCAAGACAGATCATTTAGAAATACTAAATATTACAACAAGACAAGGAATTGGATATGCCATTATGGATTTGCACAGTCAGATTTACAGGCGAAGCTGCATACAAGAACACTTATTGCAAAATTTGGGACTAATGAGTTAACCAATCTTCTGAGCATCTCTGAGAGATAATCAAGTATTCCCCCCCGCCCATTTATAGACATGAATACGGAAACAGTGAGGCCACAAATTGCTCAGTACCAAATACCGAGAGTCTAGACTATTGACTGAGCCTGAGTGAGGTGCCTCCCCACAGATGGATACTTTTGAATTAAAGGAAGAAATTAGAACAGCATTCACAATTTGTTTTCACTTAGCATAATAAATCAGTTGAAAATATTACTTCAAACAAAGATAATAAGAAGTCAGAAACTTCAACTGGCCAATCACCAAATTAAAGGACTGCCCTAGTACTTGAAAGAAAAATAAAGAAATTCTATTATTTATTCAGATTTTAGTAAAGTGATTTTTCAGCTTTCTGTATCTCAATTGGAAAGCTCCTCCACCAGCTCCCTCAGTAGCCTTGGGTGGATCCCATCCAGCCCCATAGACTTGTGGACTTCTAAGTGGCTCAGCAGGTCACTAACCGCTTCCTCCTGGACTGTGGGGACTTCATTCTGCTCCTCCTCATCCTGGTCTTCCAGCTCAGGGGGCTGGGTACCTGCAGGAAAGCTGGTCTTGTTATTAAAGGCTGAGGCAAAGAAAGCATTAAGTACCTCAGCCTTTGTGGCAGTGTTCCCTGCTGCATCCAATAAAGGATGAAGTTGATCCTTGGCTCTCCTTTTGTTTCTAATGTATTTGTAAAAATGTTTCTTGTTATTTTTTACAGCAGTAGCCAGCCTGAGCTCTAGCTGAGCTTTTGTCTCTCTAATCTTCACCCTGAATAACACTGTGAGACCCTTATAGTCCTGCAGAGTTGCCTGCCCCTTCTTCCAAAGGTGGAAAACTCTCTTTTTTTACCCCGAGTTCCAGCCAAAGCTCTCTGCTCAGCCAGGCTGGTGTTCTCCCCTGCTGACTTGTCTTTCAGCACATGGGGATGGCCTGCTCCTGTGCCTTGAAGACTTTCTTCTTGAAGAATGTCCAGCCTTCCCAGACCCCTGGGCCCTTCAGAACTATCTCCCAAGGGACTCTGCCAACCAGGCTCCTGAACAGGACAAAGTCACCCCTCCAGAAGTCCAAGGTAACCGTTCTGCTGACTCCCCTCATCAATTCTCTGAGAATTGAACACTATCATCTCATGATGACTATGCCCAAGACATCCTCTGATCACTACATCACCCACCAGTCCTTCCCTCTTTGGAACCAGCAGTTCCAGTGGGGCATCTCCCCTAGGGTGCTCAGTGACCAGCTGTGTCAGGCAGTTCTCTTCCACACACTCCCAGAACGTCCTAGACTGTTCCCTCTCCTCTATGTTGTATTTCCAGCAGATATCTGGTAGGCTGAACTCCCCCATGAGAACAAGGGCTAGTGACCTTGAGATTTCTCCCAGCTGGTTGTAGAATGTTTCATCTGTCTCTTTATCCTGGCTGGGTGGTCTGTAATAGACTCCCACCAGGATATCTGCCCCGCCAGCTTTCCTTCTGATTCTTAATATAATTTAATTGCAAGAAGCCATGTTGTTTTGCACAGCGTGTGGGAGGTTAATCCAAAATTCAGGAACACAGGAAAACGTGTAAGTCTGGAAGGGTACGTGAATTCTCAGAGGCACACTTAGTGGTCTGGGCTCTTCAAGTGAGAAATATTTTATATTTCGCCACTCAGGACCTAGTCAAAGACTAATTTCTATGTTAGGAAAGGGGGATAATGATTTCTGTTCAGAAAAAGTGACATCTGAAACATTTATTTTACCTCTGACTTATGGTGAAAGTTATCCTGGATGAGAATTTACAGTTTTTCCCATTCAGGGGAAGCTACATCTTTCACACCCTCACTTCATTCTCCTTTTCACCTGTGGTGATCTTCAAAACTTCATCAGTCTGATTCATGTTATCACTAGATTAAGTTCCAGGTAAGTAACACATTCTTTGCCACGGGGCAGCTATTTGACATTTCTTCCCTTGTAATCTTCCCTGGCCAGAGATTTTGATGGACCTTCAATAGCATCTGGGTAACAACATACCCATGGAATCACAATGTATGATATACTGTAAAAGCCTGTAGCTATCTTAAAGTACAGAATACCAAATTAATAAACCAGTGCCCTAAACCCACCAGTTTTCTCTGTATATCAGCTATCCTTTGAGTTCCTTTATCAAGCCTTTTACCTTTGCTTCCTGAAACAATCCCCAGATATTAAAATTTGTGTTTCATCCTACTTGCTTAGCTCCATATGTATTATTTTCTGAATGCTGTAGGCAACATCTTAGCATTTTACAGTTTAGTAGAGTTCAGCTAATGAAAGATGTAGTTTTATCAGATGGATGTTTTAAAGTCCTGAAGGAAAGATCTTTCACAAAGACACCAAGATTAGTGTAGAGACTAGTTGAAAAGTAAAGGAGATCTGGGGTTGTTAATTTTTGTGTAAGAAAGCCCATTAAGTCTTTGGCAGGGATGAAAAATTGAACACCGGTTGCTCTTTTAGACATAAAGTTAATTACACCAGCAGATTGTCAACAGCCATGCTGAGCATACATACCTCTTCCATACAGCACTCTGTGCAACAGAAAATAACATGGCTCCTTGCAAGGGAAGATGTTCAACCACTTTGGGGGAAAAAAAAAAAAAAAAAAAAAAAAGATTAAGTAATTTTTAGGAAAATTTAAATAAATAAGGAACTGGGTTCAGTTAAACCTGTCTGATTGCTGTTAAGAGTGCAACTAGATTCTTTGAAATGCAATGTGTCTTTCTACATTCCTGAGAAGGGGGTGATGAAGTACCTGGTTTGATATGCTAGAAATTTCAGCATGCAAAGTCATAACATGGTCATCTTCTGGAAAAAATGTCTTCATGAATTTGCAACAATTTGTCTCTGAAATCCTGAATTTGCTCTATTCAGGAAACTACAGGCTTGTCAGCCTGATCTTGGTGCCGGGGAAGGTGGTGGAGCAGATCATCCTGAGCGCCATCACACAGCACGTGCAGGGCAGCTGGGGAATCAGACCCAGCCAGCGTGGATTTATGAAAGGCAAGTCCAGCTTGACAAACCTGATCTCCTTCTACAACAAGATGACCTGCCCAGTGGATGAGGGAAAGGCTATGGATGTTGTCGGCTTAGACCTTAGTGAAACCTTAGTGTGCCCAGGTAGTCAAGAAGACCAACAGTATCCTGGCTTGTATCAGAAATTCTGTGGCCAGCAGAACCAAGGCAGTGATTGTCCCCCTGTACTTAGCACTGCTGAGGCTGCACCTAAAATACTTCAGTTCAGTTTTGTGCTCCTGACTCCAAGAAAGACACTGAAGTGCTGGAGTGTGTCCAGAGAAGGACAATGAGGCTGGTGAAGGGTCTGGAGCACAAGTCTGATGAGGAGCGGCTGAGGGAAGTGGGGGTGTTTAGTCTGGAGATAAGGAGGCTCAGGGGGGACCTTATCACTCTCTACAGCTGCCTGAAAGGAGATTGTAGGTAGCTGGGGGTCAGTCTCTTCTCCCAGATAACAAGTGACAGGACAAGAAGAAACAGCCTTAGGTTATGCCAGAGGAGGTTTAGATTGGATATTAGGAAAAAATTCTTCACTGAAAGGGTGGTGAAGCATTGGAACAGGCTGCCCAGGGAGGTGGTTGAGTCACCATCCCTGGGGGTATTTGCAAGATATGTAGATGTGATGCTTTAGGTACATGGTTTGCCTAACTTGGCAGTCCTGAGTTAACATTTGGACTTGATGATCTTAAATCTTTTCCAACTTAAAATGATTCTATGGTTTTATGATTTGTATTGAACTATTAGCACGTAAATAATCTCAAAAGAGTTAATGAAGCGTGTTATGAATTTATAGCTAGAGAGCACAACAGGTACATCAGTGAATTTAATCCCTATGGCCAAATCCAATGTCCAGTGAAGCCAAATAAACAACCACATCAAGAGAACAAGCCCTAATGTAAGATGTAAACACAATTAAGACCAGACTGTATTCTTGTCAGAGCTATTGTGCCTGGCAATAGGAAAGAAAAAGAAATTACATGCAAAGAAATGGGAACAGCATGAAATTGAGAAAGCCTATTTTTTCAATTTATTTTTTAGGTTAGGAATAGGTATAAAATCCCGTTTTATATATCTCAGCTTGTCTGAATCTTTCAAAATTCAGTAGCCATTTTCCACCTGCTTTTTACAGCTTCACCTTCACAAATAGATAACTTTGCTGTGAATTCATAGTGTATGGTACATTATGCACACAGTGGTAATTGTAATTAATTCCAAAGGTATTTCTAAAGGCTCAAATGATGTGTCCTGCATTCTCAGAGCAATATGCCCTAGTTTCCATTCTAAGCAACACTTTGGGTTTGTTTGGGGTTTTTTTTCTTGATATGCTTTTGGTTTTGGTTTTGGGGATTTTTTTCCCAAGCTGCTTTTGAAAAAGTCAAAGTGAATTTTCCATACAAAAGAAAAAGTGTTTTGCCTCATCATTCTTGTTTCTATTACAGAATGAACTAGCACCAGACCCATAATGGTGAAATAAAAACTTATCTAAGGGATCCTTCTAATAAAGCAGCATGTCTCCACCCAAACATTGCTGTAAGTCAGCATGTAAAGGTAAACACATAAAGGACAAGGATTTTAATAGTCTAAGTGTAACTGTCTGAAACTAAGTATTCCGATTTTAAAATGTTGACCTGCAATTTTCTTTTTTTCCTTCACCTGCTGGAACCAGTGTTCTTTCCTAGTTTGGATTTTGAATCATCTACAAAACAAAAGACCCAATCAACTATTACATAAATTGATTTTATATACTGAAATACTTAGCAAATGTGGAAATAGAAGGCTTTCTTATATAATGATCTATGAATATTTAACAGAGGCCCTTAGCTGTTATGCATTTATGGATATTTCCATATTCTACTTCTCCAGCTATGTTGCTGGGGTATTGAAGAGAAAAAAGACCTAATTAAAAGTAATCTAAATTGGTTAAGAAATGCAAGACAAAATCTAAATAAATCCCAGGATTGCTTGTACTAGCTAGTGAATAAAAATAGTTATTTTTAATAGACACGTAAGAGATTAATAGAAATGTCACAAGTGATTTTGGGGTTTGCAGGTCATGGAATTTAGTGATGTAGTCTGTTTCTCTCATGAGCTAATGCATATGTGAGCTCAGTACACATACACAAATGTGCACATCTGTATTACTGTGTATCATCACACCCAAAATCCTCCACTTTAAAAAACGTAGAAGAGAAAACAAGGAAGCACCATTCATTTTCATCCAGTCAACAGACATGGCAGAGCATGAATTCACAGAGTAACTGCAGCAACATGATAGCTGGATGTCAAGTGCTAAGTCATTTCCTATGACAGTTGGTCCATGATGAATAGATATCTTTCACACAGCCTTGCCCGTATCAAAGTTAGATACCTAACTAAACTAGCTATCCAAGTCTGAGGTGAGCTCTTCTACTAAGATCTAGAACTCAAGAAAGTGACTAGTTCCAGGCACTGAACTTTCTGGTGTCTGAAACTCCATGAGCTGGATACCACCCAAAATGACTAAAAAAGGGTGTTGATTTAATTTGTATTGTGAGAAATATTAGATTTTATGTAGGTATGCCATGAGAAAAAAAAAAAATGGCACACCAAAATTTATTAGTCATATAATTTATTAGTTGTTAATTACTTGCTTCTCTTTATTAACATATTACACCCCAGAGAATAACTCTGAGGTAGGTAAATTAGACTAGGCTTCCTTTGCTGATGTGTAATTTGCAACACAAAGAATGTAAATAATGAGCAGAGATGGGAATGGAAGTTAGTGCCCTGACAATGATAATTTTACCCAAGTATTGCCTTTGGGGCTTAAATATGTGCAACAGAAATCACAGCAGGAAAGCAGAAGCTGGAGGGAATATATGAGAAACAAGAAGGCACAAAGGAGAACCAGGTCTAAACAGAGCAGGATGTAGTCATAAAGAAATAGGAAGGCTTCACTATGTCTTTGAAGAAGGAAAGGGAAACAATCAGACAAACCCTCTTTAGAAATGTCCCGCGGGTATCAACAGGAACATGAAAGTTGCACACGAGTAGCCTGGCACTGTGGCAGAAGCAAAATCCCACTTACATTACATGCCTAAATTAGAAGGCAACTTTTTCTGGTCAACAGAGAGACAAGCAATGTCTCCCAAAGAATGATTCTGAGCACTGCAGAAGTAGAGTCTGATTTTATCTCACCTGCCTTCAGATGTTTCAGTGTGCTATTTGGGTTGAAGGGTGCCATAGCTGCTGTCCTTAATAAAAAGAGAGTGGGAGCTGTAGAGTTTACTGTGAAGACCAGAGGAAATCAGAAGCTCTGTGGGATGATTTACTTGATCTACCTGTCGGAAAGCAGCTGTAAAGACTGCTACAGGGCTAAGACAGAGCCCATGAGACCATATCTACCAGATACCTTGGCTCTGGTTCTCCTCTCATGTCAACAAGTAGGAATAAATAACACATCTTCTCCTTGGTATCCAGTGATAGGACATGTGGGAATGGTTCAAGGCTGCACCAGGGGAGGTTTAAACTGGACATTAGGAAGTACTTCCTTGCTGAGAGGGTGGTCAAACACTGGAACGGGGTTCCTAGAGAGATGACTGATACCCCAAGCCTGCCAGTGTTTAAAAAGCATTTGGACAACGTTCTTAACAAGATGCTTTAACTTTTGGTCAGCTCTGAACAGATCAGGCACTTGGAGTAGATGTTCCTTGTAGGTCCCTCTCCAACTGAAATAGACTATTTATTCTATTCTGTTCTGTTCTGTTCTAACTTGATGACTGTCACTAAAGTTGCACCAATGTAAAAATGGATGTGAGAAGAAACACAGGTTCTGAGTATCTTCATAAGAAAAAAAATGTTTGATACAAGTATATACTTCATACTTATTCCTGTTAACACTGGTGCTTCTGCAGAGTGTGGGTCATGTTGTGCCCTGTGTCATCCTGACACTGCCCTCTACATGAAGGAGAGCATTCATGGATTAATATGACCATAGTAATAATGAAGAGTTTGCCAGAAATTTGATGTTTGACAGAAATATAGTAAAATTGACACATTATATTGATTCAAGATGGAACCAATCCAAGCCCATTGAATCTATGAGAATTTTTCTATTGGCTTCAATAAACATTGAATTGAGTGCAGTGACCTCAAATAATGGTCTGTCTTATGTTTCAGGGCACAAAGGTTAGAAGGTTTATCCTGCAGTTCTTTTATGCTAGGGGAGCAGTCAGTGAGAAAGGAGTAACTTAGATCACGTAGGTGTGAATTTGAAATGGCTGAAGTGGTGAAATTTATCAATATTATTCCAGTTTTGCATTATTGTAAATAAAAGCATATGTCTCTCTGTCAAGAAAGACTTTTTTCCTTCAGATTTTTGCCTGTAAATAAGAATAAATGGGGGGAAATAATAGACATTTAAATAGCAAAAAACTGCATAGCTGAAATCATTGCCCAGATTCCCAGAGAAAATGACAAAAAAAATCTGTTTTTCTTTTGCCCAGATGCCTGTTATCTACTTAATGAGCTGAAAGTATTTCTGGATCTTTTACTTGAATAGGTGATGTATAGGCTGAGATCACTGGTTAGAAAACAAAATAATGGTAGAAAACTGTCTTACAAAACTAATTTACCTGGCACTGAGTAATGAATGACTTGAGAAAATTTCAAATTTAAATGACAAAAGTGGTATGTGCTTATGTGTTTTGTGGATAATATTGAGCATGATGAAATAAAAAAGGAAGAATTTTTGCCAGCTATAATTAACATAAGACAGACTGATAAAGGCACAAAGATATATTCATTCTTTGAGGGAAGGACACAGACTAATTTGGGATGAAGATAATTTCAAAGTTATCAGGATTGTATCTAGGCATTTGGCATTGACAGAAAGAATCTGATGAGCCCACTGATTTATGCCAGGACAAGATAATTTAGTTTTATAGAAACTCTTGTGTATAACATAGCTACAGAAGTTAAATAATCAATAACAGTAGGGACAGAAAGGAGAACACAGAGAGCAATATATAAGGAAAATATAACTCAATTTTATTTGAAATCTGAGAAGCAAAGTATTTGATAAGAAAGAAAATTACAGAAAAGCTGATTCAAAACTCCAAGACCTGTCCATCTACTTGCTAATTAATTATTTAGGCATTTATCTAGTAAATTTCATGGTTTAAATAGGGGAATAGTCTAGTGATGTTCAGAACACGCTTCAGTGCTTCCATGACTTGGGACTAGAGTCTGCAAAATTGTTTTCTTAAGGAGTAGCTCAGCTTCAAAAGAAAATAGTCAGGAAACTGTGTGAAGATAAACTATGAAGAGAAGGGAGCAGCAGGGGAAAGAAAGACTATATGGAACCTCAAGAGGTCAGAGCTTATACCTGCAGGAGTTATTTTAAACATATTTTTTGGAAGATGGGAGATATCAGGACACAATTTATGCAGCTCCTGAAATACAGCTGAGTCACATGATGCATGAGAATGGTGCCTGCATATGGGACACAAGTAGGCTGCTAGGAAGAGTCCTCAGCCTAATACCAGACTTCTATACAGGTATAAATATAATTTACCAAATATAAAATAGGTTCACTGTCCTACAAAAGGAAGACTCCTTCATTGCCAGTTCCAGCCACAGATCATAATTCCACATATTCTGTAAAATATAATATATAGCCAGTGTTAAATATAATATATTTTAAACCTTAGGAAAGTACCTGTGAACTGGTAATTTTTAAAATATTCTGCTTATTTACTTATTTCTCAATAAGTCATATGAAATACCCGCCATACCCCAAACCAGTTATGTTAAGCTGCTTAATAGTATTAAAACTTTAGAGAATAATTGCTTTGGAAGAGTGAAGAAATATGTAAATGTAAAATGCATATGTTCAGACAGAACAAGAACTAAACTATATTCAAAGAACAAGAAAATCCACCATGAAAAATACAGATGTGGGTGTTCAGGAATATATATAATATAATGGAAAACCAATGAATTAAGGACTGAGGTCTGCTCCTGGAAACCACGCGATTCACAAACCACAAGTTAATTCATAAGTAAGATCCTTAATAAAGTATCCTTAGTAAATTAGTAAAGATGTCTTGAAGCCAATGGAAGTATTGTGAAGACTTCAGAAGATGGCTCACAAAAGTGAACTTCTTAAAAGTTAGTGCATTAATATCAGCCTGATGGAAATTCTTGTGAGTTTTACCATGACTTTTGATGAGAACCAAGTCCAAACCGATGCCAATGACTTCTGAAAAGCCCAGCCAGAGATCTGAGCGAAGCAAGGATGTCTATCACTACATCTCTTCTAATGGTACTATCCATTTTCTGTTCACTTGTTCTATCTGCCTGTTTAACTATTTCCCAGTCAGAAAACTGAGAAAATAAAACTGTAGAAAATGCACAAATAAAACAGCTTTTCCACCCCCTCCTCCTCACCCACCCACCCCACTCACCCCCAAAGGTATTCCTCCATTTTTTCCCCTAACTTTCCCTTCGGAAGAAAGAGAAAGAACACTCCTATGATCTTATTTAATGTTAACCTGACAATAAATTCATACTATATTATTTTATGTAATTCGTCTGGTTTTGGTCTGAGAAGTGTGCTATTTCCCTAAAGAAAAAGTTGCAAAGCCTCATAAATCTCACTGTCAGATTCTTAGCACTGACGCTAATTCTGCTTTAGCCCATTTTAATAATAATCAAAATTCAGAGGTAAAAGGGGTAAAGTTTGACCAAGAGTTATTTTTTCTTTTGTATTTCAATGTGTTGACAGAGTCAGAATGCAATATTTTCAAAATTGAGAAAATATTGGGGGAAAGTATCTATGAAATTGTCATGACATTGTGATTAATTACTCAACAAATAAAAAAAAAAGAGAAAAGCACAAAAACATTAAAAAATAAAATGTAATCAACTATTTTTTTAACCAGCTGCAGAAATACATTGCTAACATGGAGCAATTAGTCATAGAAACATGACCGCAAGGACTGTTCTCTTTCACAAAGTCGAGTCTTCTGCCATCAATGGCAAGATACCAGTTTTTTGATTATCACAGATTTGGTTTTATTTTTTTAAATAAATTTTGCTCTTCTCTTGCTGTTCTGTGACTAGATACCGTCTTTGTTGTAAATCCTATACGGAAGTCACAAATTCCCCATGCACATTTTCAGAAGCATGTGTAGGAAACCATTGGAAACATTTAATCTATGCAGCAGGGAGAATAATACTTTTGGAAATATGAGGTTGGCAAAGTCCTCTTAGCCTTTTGGCTTTGTTTTCTGGTTTGAGTTTGTTTGTGTGTTTGTTTTGTTTTGTTTTGTTTTGTTTTGGGTTGGGTTGGGTTAGGTTGGGTTGGGTTGGGTTGGGTTGGGTTGGGTTGGGTTGGGTTGTGTTGTGTTGTGTTGGGTTGGGTTGGGTGGGGTTTTTTTCCAGCTAGGAATGTCGGAGAATATAATGTCATATGAATCAGAGAATAGTCTTTTGAGACTGGACTCATTTCAGTTCACTTTTTCTGCAAGGACTGAATTATCTAAGGTTAGTTGGAGGCTTCTATAGTGATTCAGTCAGTATGCAATGGAGACATCAGACATTTCTATATCACTACAATAACATAGGCAGAAATCTGTTGGTGGATATGATAACACTTTGGTCTTACCTGCACAAAACAGTACAGCCAAGAAGTTGGACCATTTATTCCTTTTGTACTTCCAGATTATTGTCCACAGACACCTCAGTGCACTGCCTAAATGGCTGATATGCTCCTTTCTGCAGGAAGCTGCACCCTGGAGAGATCTTTCCCTCTGTGCAGTAGAAAGGGGTTTAAACTCAGTCTCCAGAATCAAACGACTGAATTCTGGTGTAATGCAGATCTCTATTGAGTGATATTTTACACCAGTCTGTAGTTCATTTGTTTGATATAATCTGCAAGGATCTCTGAGAATGTAGAGGCTACTGGGTACACGTTTAGTATTTCTACCTTTTTTTCCCCCTCATTTTTCTCTACTCTGCCTCTGTTGTCTTTCTGTATCCATTTGTGCACGTGTTGCATGAATGTGTACATTTACTTACATACTTAGGTATTTTCAGCGTTCTTACAAGAAGTGTGGTTTTTATTAAAAATAAATCCTAAGACAAAATTCTGTTGCTCTCAGCCTGAAAAAGGTTCAAGAACAGCTGTGATAGTACCATACATTCTCCTGCATGTGGCTGTTTATTCACTTAAAGGTGTCTTTGAAATATTGTCTAATTCCTTGCTCTGTACCACAGTGTTCTTTGCTGCTTTATGGAATGAGTAACAGACTCGATACAATAAAAAGAATTAGAATTAAAATCAATTGGCTTTATTCTTCTCTGTCTTTAAGGAAAATAATGACATAGAACATGCAATATTGTATCATTATCTCTTTAACAATTCTCATAAATTATGAACATATATTTAATTTATTCCTACCTATCTGGTGCCCTTATTGTGTATTTGTTTGCTTCATTAATGCAATACTCCTCCTTCTTTTCCCTCTAGAAAATAACTATTTATGCCCCTAAAGAAGAAACTTTGCTAGTCTATTAAAACTAAATTGGTGGATAGTTGAGATCCAGAGGAAAAGTAAGAAAAATCCTTCCTTTAGAAAGAGAAAAGAGAAAGAAAAATATAGAAAGTACAAGAGGGTCAAAGAGTAAAAGGCAGAATTTGTATATACATATGTGTGTGTTTCTATTTGAGATTAAGTTTAAGGAGGTGAGAAACAGCAAGAGAAGTTAATGCGCATTCAGTTTTTGAACGGGAGAATCTGTAAGAGCAATTGGCTTCAGAGCCTAAAACACGCATTATTAGCACAGATTTCTGGATGACAAATGTAAGTGATATATTCACCTACTGCATTTATGACCTTTTAAGGCTATCTGAGGATTCTTTTGATAAGACAGCCTGAGAGTTTGGATTCTACAGAGATAGCACTATGATACAAAGGCAAAGGCACTACTGTAACATAGCCTTTGGAAGGCTATGTTTGTTGCTTGTTTCTATTCTTAAAGATAAGTGAGAATCAGTTAATAAGATTTCGTCAGCCAGGCCCAGGCTGCCTTGTCCTTGTGTAAGATGCAGCCCTTCCTAATGAGCGAGCTGTGCTATTTCGAAAGAACAGAGAACTGACCTTAAGCACACTCAAGCATTGCAAGTATTCCTATTACTATGAGGGACTTTGCACAAACCCTCAAGATCGCAAAAACCTGCATTTCGCAAGGCAAGCAGTCTCTCCTGTTGATGAATATTTCACTCAAACAGAATAGCCTGAGAAAGGCAAGTTAAAACATAATATAAAGTATGCAGCCCTATGTATTTTGAACTCTTCTGGTCAGAACTGCTTGTGTACCTATCCACTGTAAGTATTGTTATCTTAGAAATACTTTCCTTCATCCCACACCACACAGGCACTATGCAGAGTCCCAAGTTCTTGGGCAAGCCTGAAAAAAAGCCCTATAACCTAAAGCAAACAGTGAGGGATGAAAACAAGCCTAGATATGACGATTCACCATGTAATCCAAAGGTGTAACTGTCACACTGGCAGAAACCTCAAGTCACTGCATTTCTAGCCATGGAAATGGGTTGACCTCCCAAGTAATCGAGGCAAAACTCACTTCAGTCCAGAGTTCTTTAAACAGTTCATGAAGGTAGCACTTAAGCATATTTTTAAAGATTGTTTTGAAGACCTAAATGGACTTTAACTAGTTCCAATGACAGCTGAATTTTGTCCCAGCTGCATTCCTTAGTCTTCCAGTAGACCTCACCAGAGTGAAGCTTTGTCTCATTTTCAATGAGCACGTTGCATGTGGGGATTTATCACATCTCTAAGTGAGATGTAGGTGAGCAAGTATGTGGAGGCGCATCATGTAGTCACTGCATGTGACAGAGTCAGTACATGGGAAACCTCCTTGAAAAAGAGAGACATGGAAAAATCCCAAATCCCTACACTGCTGACAATGAGGAAAGGAAGTCTTTATGGAGTATACTTAGTCTCAGGATGCCCCTAACTTTAGCAGACATCATATCTCCATTGAGAAGCTGGAGTGTGATGTACTAAAAAAAAAAGACAATGCATATCTTAAGAAGCAGTCATTAGACGTATGGCGGGTGCATGCACAGTGATCTACTCGTGGCTCCAAAACTCCTGTGCAGGACATAAGTAAAAATGGTTTACGTACGTCCCAGAGCTCAATGTGTGCATCATGGTTCACCTGATTTTAGCTTAGCAATTGTTTGTACTTGTAGGTAACTGCCTGTTGTATTAGAACGAGTATTTAACTTTACCTACCCTTTCTGTTACCAACAGAAATTGTCAACATGGATACAAAAATGAAAGATTGAAAATGAAAGGGGTTCACAACAGGATGCTTAACAGAAAAGCTTGTTGCTGAAATTATTTAAAGTACAACATAAATTGGATTAACTATTTCTGAATCTTCTGAGTAAATGGAGTTTCTATTTTGATACCCAGATTTATTTTTTTTAAAAAAATACTGTTTCCTTTGTCTTCTGTAGTTGACGCAGTGTTCATCTGAGTTTAAGAAGACAGAAAACACACAGAAAGATGAAATGGGGATCTAAAGTGATAACTTGTTTTAAGAACCAAGGAGTTGATGATTGCTTCAGAAGTGACGCGCACTAACTTTGTCCCTCCAGGAAGAAACAGGCAACAAGGCACCACCATGCATATTTAAGATAGAGTAGATGTAGAAACACAGTGCTATGGCTGGCTTCTTTACTGGAAAACAGGAACAGCTGGCAAACATTTTGCATGAAATATTTAGAAGATACTTCTTTTCTTAACATGAGAAATTTTTTTATATATATTTTTGACTGTTTTTCTATTTTCTAAAATCTTTCCCTTCTTTTCCCACATGTATCTTTATTTCTGCTTTTTCTTTTCCTTGTTTAACATTTAAAGAAGCAAATGAGGAGGCTCAGGAGAAAAAACAAAATATGAGCCTTTTTTCAATGAAAAAGTTAAGACTTCTGTAAAACACCTAACAGATTAAAATATTAATTTTCATTTTGACTGAAAAGTTTTACAGAACTTTTCAACCAGCTTGAATTATATAGTTCATGAGCTATCCAGCATAAGAACAGGAAAAGATTTGTCTGGCTTTTCAGTTCATAAATTTCATCTCCTTGCAATGACAAATCTATGCACTCACACTGAACAGTGGTAATTCCAGAATCGGATACAGACAGTACTGATTGTGCCAGTTGTACTAGAAACTGCCTAAAGACAAGTGTTTTCTACTTAAGAAAGATATGGCACAGCCCAATAAACTTCACTGTGAAGAAACATTTCTAAGATTTCCGATTTCTGAAACTCATCAAAAGTTGTCCCTTCTCCATTTAGATCTCATTACCTGAGATAGTGTTCTTGCCCATCAGGCTCATTCATTTAGCAAAACAGTCTGATGAGAGACTATATTAATTGATCTTTACAGTTTACATTATGATACCAAAGGAGAAAAAAAAAAAACAAAATGGATATTTTACTAGTATATTAAAAAAAAAAAAAATCCTTTCCCAGAACAAATGACTGGTTAACTCCTCCTCTTCTCTCATATCTTCAGATTTTTGTATAGAACTATCTTTTTGGGTCTAGATAGAAGTGAGATTATAAATATGAAATCATACACCACAGAAAGATTTATTTTTTTTTTTTAATACATTCCTCCAGAAAGCCTAAGCCACTTGGTAACATGGATCTCAAAATCAGAGATTCAATAAGAAAAGTAACAATAATGACAAGTAATGTGATGACTTTTTTTATTGTTACTATTTTAGGAACTTGTCTGAACTGAAAGCGTATTGAAAACCAACACAATTTACCATAGGTGAACTTAACTGAAAATTATATACTTCATATCAGCTTTTCCAAAAGGAAAAGAGTTTTGACAGAATCTTTTTTTTTTTTTTTTTTTTCCTTATTAAGAGCTCTGGAAAAATAGGTTTTATGCATAGCTCAGTTACCACATTTTCTTTGCTAATGAATTCATCACAGTTGTTGCCAGAAATTAAAGCAGATTTAACCTTTCTTATTCTAGTTAATCCTCTTAGCTAAGATTTTGTAAAACTAGAGACTAATGTATGGTTCCTTAACACATGTTAAGATGGTGGAGTTATGCTTTTCCAGGGGATCAGCCCTTTTGAACACCGGGCCGTATATTTAAAATCCTAAATGTTGGGTCTGTTTTGGACTTGTTACATGTTCCACTTGAAGGTTTCACCAGCTGCCAAAGTGTTAAGGTGAGAGAGAGTGCTGATGAGGCCATGATGTTTTAAAGAGAGGAGTTTGTCCAGAATTGTCCACACCCATAATTCCAGAAACTGAACTGAGTTGATGTACTTAATCACTTACGGACAATTAAGATAAGGGTGACATTTTGCTGGCTGAAATCTCCCATATCTACATTGTTATCCCAAGGGCAGCTCCCAATCCAGACCCTGTTAATCCTTAGGAGGTTGTTGTTCCTGGTATGGACATAAAGACCCTCTGCTGAAGTGAGGTCTCCTGCCAGCAAAGCCAGCAGGAGACTTGTTGAACGTCACAGCTGGAAGTCACTCTTTCTGCATGGCACACTCATATTGTCCAGAGTCATTTCCTGCCTCTGTATGAAACCATAACAGCACATCTGTAAAAACATTAATTTCTGGAAGGACAGAAAAAAACCTTTGCCTTGGAAATGTGTTAAAAATAGAACCAGCAGTGCAAAGAGCACAGCCACACAGCAGACAACAGTTTGATTTCAGAAACTGGTACATGAGGGAGATTTGTCCTCTGTCACTACAGTTTTACAGTCTTTTAGCAGAGCATCAAACAGAAGATTCTAGGAAAGTATTACAACAATATTATGCTATTAATATTCAGAACTGGTTCAAACAGAAAAAAAGGAAAGTTTCCCTTAACATGAGATGAAAGTGGTATTGGAGGATCTGTGTCTCTAAACAAAAGCAAAGTGGGATGGAAGTTTATTAATTTCTTTCTTTTCCCAATTAAAGAAAAATATTTTTCCCATGATAACAAGCCTGGAAAGAAGCTGTGCTACTTGGTAAACAAGCTTGTACATTGTGTAACATTTTTTTGGCAATTTTTATAGTCCGCTCTGGACACAGAATACTCGGCCTTTGGAGGAGCAATATAGATAAAGACAAATATATGGGCCAAAATTTTGTTCAGATCCTAATTTCTCTAAACTCATTATTATGCAGGAAGACTGGCTGAAGTCATTTAGAGGAATGCCAGCAGCTCTTATCAACACTGCTTTATTTTTCGTTACCGAACATACCACAATTAGGAAGCAGTACTCAGTCATTCCCATGCTTATCTTTCAGTGCCCTTTTCTCCCTCAGGATGCTTGCATCCACCACTGAGCCCAGCCCAGGAAAGTATTCTCCTCACCACCACCTGCTTTCCAAGTGGTAAACATTTTGTGACACTTTGAATGAAACATACCTCAGAATCATAGGTGGTGGCCAGTCGTTCATCTGCCTGGTTCTTAGCTGTGATGTCTCCTGACCAGGAGATAAACAAAAGAAACCAACTTTCCTGGTATCTGTGCCTTTTGCACCTGCATGCAAGCAGGCTTTGGCATTTTACCCAGACAGAGCTGGGAGGAGATTCAGGTTCAACACACCAGTCTGTCAGGAGGTGCCCACAATCAAATCCCAAGGTGGGTATGTCTTCAAAGCCTCTGTGTAGAGATGTTGCAGGATAGAAAGGAGCTGTTGAAGATGAGTTTAGTCCAACATACCACATGCCTTTTGGAGATAAAGTCTAGCAAAGAGCCTCACTTAAATAGCAGGCTGTTGCCCTGTAAACAAGCATGATGTCTGCAACTTGCCATCATGCCATCACATCCAACTGGAGAATAAGCCAGGCCAACCAGAGCAGGGACATATGTTCCTTAGCTGCCTCCTGAGACGAATTTCAGAAGGCCAACCACCTCACAGGCATGTGTGGCTGTGGTGGATCCACTTGGATGCCTCCTGGGAAGCCTGTGTGCTCGATTACCTCTCTGAAACGCCTGTACACCAACACATGCAGCACAGGGAATAAACGGGAAGAATTAGAGATCTGTGTGTGGTCGCAGGGCCATGACCTTATTGCAATTACAGAGACATTGTGGCATGGCTCACATGACTGCAATGCCATCATAGGTGGCTATGTACTTTATAGGAAAGACAGGCCAGCGAGGAGTCGTGGTGGAGTTGCTTTCTATGTGAGTGAGCAAATGGAATATATAAAGCTTTCCTTTGGAGGGGATGAAGAATGAGTTGAGAGCTTATGGGTAAAGATTCAAGGGCAGGGCAACATGGGGGACACCATTGTGAGTGTTTGCTACAGGCCACCTGATCATGAAGAAGAACATGATGAGGCTTTCTACAGACAGCTGGAATTAGCCTCATGATCCCAGGCCCTGGTTCTCATGGGGGACTTCAGCCACCCTGATACCTGCTGGAAAGACAACACAGAGAAGCACACGCGTTCCAAGAGGTTCCTGCAGAGTACTGACCTTAACTTTTTCTGATGCAGGTGGTGGAGGAACCAATTAGGTGAGGTGTGCTCTTAGACAATGTACTCACAAACAAAAACAGACTGGTGGAAGGTGTGAAAATTGAGGACAGCCCTGGCTGCAGTGATCATGAAATGGTGGAGTTCAGGATCCTGCGTTGACGAAGCAAGGCAAAAAATAAGATTGCAACCCTGGACTTCAAGATAGCTAACTTTGGCTTGTCCAAGGACCTACTTAGAGGAAACCCATGTGGATTAGGGCCCTAGAGGGTAGGGGGGCCCAAGACATCTGGCTGATATTCAGGAATTGCTTTGTCCAAGCTCAAGATAGGTGTGTCCATGTGCATAAGAAAGCAAGCAAAGGGAGAAAGAGACGTGCATCGATGAACAACAAGCTTCTGCAAAACTGAAACAGAAGAAGGAAGTTTATGGAATATGCAAAAAGAGACAGGTCTCTTGGGAGGAACATAGGACTGTTGTCAACATGTGCAGGGATGAAACAAGGAAGGCTAAGGTCCATTTGGAATTAAATCTCATGAGGGAGGTGAAGGACAAGAAGGGCTTCTTCAAGTGTATCAAGTAGGAAAAGGATGACTAAGGAAAACGTGGGCCCGCTGCTGAATGAAGCGGGTGCCCTGGTGATGATGAAGGATACAGAGGAGGTGCAGTTACTGAATGCCTTTTTGCTTCAGTCTTCACTGCTAAGGCCAGCCCTCAGGAAACCCAGACCTTGGGGGCAAGAGTTGAAGTCAGGAGAAAGGAAGACTTTCCCTTGGTTGAGGAGGCTCAGATTAGAGAACACAGACAAACCCATGGTCCCCAAAGGAATGCCCCAATGTGGTGCTTCCCCGAGTGCTGAGGGAGCTGGCAGACGTTATTGCCACGTCACCCTCTATCATCTTTGAAAGGTCATGGAGAACAGCAGAGGTGCCTGAGGACTGGAGGAAGGCCAATGTCACTCCAGTCTTCAAAAAGAACAAGAAAGAAGGTCTGGGAAACTACAGGCTGGCCAGCCTCACCTCCAGCGCTGAAAAAATGACCTGGAGGTCATCTCTAAGCACGTGGAGGAAAAGAAGGTTATCAGGAGTAGTCAACAGGGATTCACCAAGGGGAAAACATGCTTGACCAACCTGCTATCCTATGATGGAATGACTGGCTGGGTAGATGAGGGGAGGGCAGTGGATATTGTCCACCTTGACCTCAGCAAGGCTTTTGACACCATCTCCCATAACATCCTCACAGGTAAGCTCAGGACATGTGCGTTAGGTGAGTGGGCAGCGGGGTGGATTGAGAACTGGCTGCATGGCAGAGCTCAGGGGGCTGTGGTCAGCAGCACAGCGTCTCGGTGGAGGCCTGTAGCCAGCGGTGTTCCCCAGGGGTCAGCGCTGGGTCCAGCCCTGTTCAACTTCTTCATCAGTGACCTGGATGAAGGGACTGAGCGCGCCCTCAGCAAGTTTGCTGATGATACAAAGCCCAGAGGAGCGGCTGTGCTGCTGTTCAGGGAGACCTGGGCAGGCTGGAGAGTTGGGCCGAGGAACCTCATGAAGTTCAACAGAGGCAAGTGTAGGGTCTTGCACCCAGGGAGGAACAGCCCCACGCACCAACACAGGCTTGGGGTTGACCGGCTGGAGGGAAGCTCTGCAGAGAAGGACTTGGGAATTCTGGTGGGCAGCAAGTTGCCCATGGGCCAGCAGCATGACCTTATGCCGAAGGGGTCAGTGGGATCCTGCGGTTCGTTGGGAGGAGCGTGACCAGCAGGTCACGGGAGGGGATCCTCCCCCTCTACTCTGCCCTGATGAGGCACATCTGGAGTGCTGTGTCCAGTTCTGGGCTCCCCAGTTTGAGAGACAGGGAGCTACTGGTGAGGGGCCAGCAGAGGTGACCAAGTTGATGAGGGGACTGGAACATCTCCCTGATGAGAAAAGGCTGAGGGAGCTGGGCCTGTTTAGCCTGGAGAGGAGAAAACTGAGAGCGGATCTTCTTGATGTCTACAAATACCTTATGGGCGAGTATCAGGAGGACGGGGCCAGGCTCTTTTCAGTGGTGCCCAGTGACAGGTCAAGGGGCAACGGGCACAAACTGCAGCACAGGCAGTTCCATCTGAATGTGAGGAAGAACTTCTTCACCTTGAGGGTGGCAGAGCCCTGGCACAGGCTGCCCAGAGAGGCTGTGGGGTCTCCTGCTCTGGGGACATTCAAACCCATCTGGACATGACGCTGTGCAGCCTGCTGTAGGTGACCCTGCTTTAGCAGGGGTTGGGCTGGGTGATCTCCACGGGTCCCTTCCAACCCTGACTGTTCTGTGTGATTCTGTGATTTTGTGGCTTGTTCATTTGACTTGGGATCACAGAATATGCATAAGTGAAGTTGTATGCACTGAGCAGGGAACTGGGCTGAATAGTTTCTATTTCTCTAGCTTTGAAATTACCATGACAGTGAGACAGATACCAGAGATATGCCAAAGAGGAGCTAGTTGAGTATCTTGTCTGTGGCAGAGTCTATTCCACTTGTTTTTCTGGGAAAAGATTAAAGCAGGTGTTAAACAAACACAAAAAGTCACTTTCCGTACCAGACATGAGGCATATTCCAAGCACAGCACATTAACCCTCACCGAGGTTAGGTACTGCTCAGAGGTTTTTGCATCATTGGGTTTAGGATAAGGATAGGAGAAAAACATCCCCTGTGTGAAACAGCTGCTTTCACACATTTTTTTTAAGTGTTGCTTTCCATATGTGCTGGACAGCCTTGGAATCAAAAGGTCCTGTCCAGAGGAGAAGATGGCAGGCGGTGAGCTAAGGTGCTGTTTTGGTGTTCAGGCTCACATATATTGGAATCCAAAAGAGTATACAGCTTTTTCAGACAGTTACTTCCAGTGGTAAAGACAAATGCCCCTCAGAACAACATCCAGTGAGCTGTGACTGGAACCCTACAAAATGTTTTGCTTATAAACTGAATCTTCATGCATGAAAAATAAAAACCTTTAGGGACCAGCGTTGTTTGATGGTTATTTTAAAAAGATGAAAATTTGGAAACCAAATTTCATCTGCATCTTTTTCTCACTCAAGTGTTGCTCAGTACATGCATCAGTCTTTTTAAACAGTTTTAATTTTTAGCCCAATGTCCCATGAGTGGTTACCATATGTAAAACCCAGTTTTTGCCAGCAGGATAAAAGCAGAGAAGCAACAAGGTGCTAAATATGAAACCTCTGTACAGCATGAACTATTACACAGAAACCAAAAAACATTTTTCACAAAAGCTATGAAAATTGAAGTGAAGCCTACTTATTTATTCAATGTGAGTTGGTTTTTTTGTTTGGGCTTGGGTTTTTGTGTGTGTGTGTGTGTGTGTGTTTTTCTTTTGTTAAACTCTACACAGACTCTCAGGAAAATCGTTTCCTTATTAATTTTAAGCATAATTTTATTTCATTTAAAAAGTAATCCATAAAAATTGCATTCATATCTAAAAAGTGGCTCTGGATTTTCCATGAGGTAGTGTTTTCCATGTAGTAGTGTTTAGAATGAAATCAGAGTGACATGTCCTGCTTCTGTCCATACATCTTTCACTCAGTATGAAAAAGCAAAAAGAAAAGAAGTACTGGGGAAAAAAAAATACTATTTTTTTTGTAAATTAAGTTTAAAGGTGTTTTCAGTTCTCAATGGTCTGTGTAATATGTAACACTGCCTTCTGTGTGGCTCCCAGATTTATGTGGGAGCTCCTGATTTTGGAGGTATCCTCTTATTTCTAGCACATTTCAGCTAGTTCCAGTCAGCTAGTTAATTGCAGGACCACACACTTATTGAGGTTTTTTACCCTCCCAGATGGATGGCATCCTCCACGTTCCATCTTGTTTCTATACAGTTCTCCAGGGCCAGATTATACATTGCCCAAATCTCTGCTTCTAAACTTGAATTATCAAAACCTCAAAGTTTGAAAAGCTACTGTAGGCTTCAGGATGTCAGCAGGAAGGTACCTTCCAAGGCAGGGTCCAGACCCACCTTGTTGCAGGCACATGTGACCTATGGACAACACCAAAACTCAGCCATTTTAGCCTTCTTTTGCTCCTGTGACTGCCCTACTACGTCAGTTCCAGAGCCTCATTCTTCTATTCTTACAAATATCTTTTTAATCTTTAGCTTATTTGCTTCCCAGCCATTACATACATATTTTCTCTTCCGTTAGCATTGCTCTTTAGCTTAAGTAGCCTGTCTTACTTCTTGATGTTTACCCTCTCAAAATGTTTATTCGCTGCAGTCATATTCTGTCACTTTTCATTTTACCAAGCTAAAAACACCCGTCTGCTTTCATGTCTGGTGGTTTGATGGATTCTCCATTCCCTAGTTTCTGTAGCAGTCCTCCTTTGTGCTTTCTCCATTTTTTTTTTTTTTTTTTTTGTTCCTATAATCATTCCCAATATTTCAGATTGAGTCAGAGTAGTACATGGTACAAATGACATTAGTTCTTCCTTGTATCACCCAGATCTTAGAACTATCCACATTAAACTGATAATGATAATTGGTGAAAGACTGATGTGGCCAAGATTATTATCTCCATCCCTACCAGTGCTGATTCTAAAAGCAAAAATTCTTACTATCCTTCTCAGACCAAATAGCTTGGCAATTCACTCTCTTAAATTAATTTGATTTCAATTCCTTCTGTCCTCAAGATCATACAGTTGTTTCTGTATGTATTCTTATCTTTCTCTTTAATGGTAGTGCCTCCTACAATAAGTTAAACTAGCACATTTCATCTCAAATATACAGCCTTGGTTTACAAACTTTCTGTCATTTTCCTATTTGTGGTGAATTCAGGTTTTACTGTGATATCTTTAGTAGCACTGAACTGGAAACAATTTAGCTAGTGGAAAGAAATTAGGTTTTAAAGGGAAATTGTGATTTGTACATGTTGAAAAATTTGGATTTTGAGCATATAGAGTTGTTGTGTCGACCTAGGAATATGTTTAATCCAGACCTTACAGTAAATTGCCTCAAATCAAGAGATTCTTAACCTACTGTTTCCTCGAGAGAAGCTGGGAGAAAAACAATCTCATTCTCTCTTTTTCTCTTTTAAAAAGTAACAAATATTTTCTCTTTCACATCCGCACACACACAACCACCCTCTTAGCAATTCATTACATCTTTAAAAGAGAACTAAAGTTAAGCTATCCTTTGAGGATAACAAAATGCAAAATTAACTCTGGACTGAATGAAGTGCGTATGGCCATGGAGAATTATTTGTGAGCTATTCCCAGTGAAATGTGCATATCTAATTTGATTCCAGTTGTGTTTCTTGAAGAAATAAAGTCTTTAGTGTCATGTCCCTGTTGCACATTTTCACTAAAACTGAAGCACCACACAGCACCAAAATTTTCACATTGAACTCGCAGTTTCCCTCTCTCCTCTTTTTTTTCTCCCTCACACATGCAAATATCACACACTAGGAATATTCAAGCAGATTTATTCAGTTAGAGGTAGTCTTTGCATGGCAGTCTCACCGGTTGTGCTATGTTTAGCACTTCAGTATGATTATGCCTTTCTGGACCCCCATGTTCATACTTTCAAGCCCTCTGAGACCTTAGGGATGTAATTTATGGCATGCATTTCAGCCTCATGTTTCTTTGTAAGTCTGAAAGCCGGCAAGCTGGGAGTGTCTATTAACAGTGCTTCAAGAAAACCTGACTGTTCTGGTCTTTCAATTTCTTTAAATTACAAGATGTACCTCAGGGTCATGGATTACTTTGAACATCATCAGTGTTCCTGCACTGGAAGATACCTCATAATGCTTCTTTTTCTAGCCAAATTGGCTTACTTTGTGGATAGAATTAGCATCACCAAGTTAATGATAATTGCCTATGTTTATTCTCAATGTTAAGGTTTTCATGAAGAGGATGCAGTTCATGGAACTGGCAACTATTTTCTCTAACGTCCCAGGTGACACAGAAGTCTCTTTTGTGAGAAAACAGGTCAATACAAAGCCTGTATCCCAGTATAACCTTTCTCAAGGTGACTCAAATTTGACAAAAATGATACAATTAACAAAGACCTTCAATGTTGGCTTCACATTCTGAGCTTAGCTCATGCCATGAGGAGTAAGTACTTATATACATGTGAGTATGGCAGGCTGTGAAAGTGTCACTGCGCAGAGGGCATACCCTTATTGAGAGTGGCAAGAGAAGAATTCAGATTTAATGGTGATTATCACACATTTTTCTATCAGTTTAAGCGGCTTTAAATTGATTTAGTGAATAAAAAGTGGGAGCTTATGTGGGAACAGTGATGTTAACACAGAGGTAGCAAATTTTTGCTTTATACAATAAAATAATATAGGGGAAAGAAGGCAGAATGATCAGGATCCCACCCATGCCACGGTGGCTCTGGGTGACTCTGATGGTTGAGACACAATAAAGTATGCCTGTCCCTGCACATCTACCTGGACAGCTGCTTAATCTAAAGGTCCATAATGAGGTCCTAAAGATGTCTTTTCTCCTCTGCCCTCCTGAGAAATATTAAAGAAAATTGAGAAACAGCTTAGGAGATGTAAAGCAGCTCCTTCTAATGTCAGAAGACCTTTTTTCAATATTGGAAAAACCTTTTGCAAAGAGTAAAGGGACTTTTTGGATAATTGACCAGAATTTGAATAAAATGTAGAATAGTATTACAGTCAGATCAATTAACGAGAGAAGACCAGTCTCCATAATGACGGATGCTCCAATCAGAAAAAAAGCAAGTGTAGAAATGAAACCTTATTTCTTAAGACAATCTTCGCTTGTTATTTTGACCTCTTCAGAAACTTTCATCACACCACACAGCCAACATCTGCAAAATCCTCTGAAGACAGAAAACTCTGCAAAAATTGTGAATATTATTAAGTGTAGATCCCATTGGCTTTCAACCCCATGACTCAATGATAAAATAATGAAAAAGGAATAGGACCTGACTATGGTGATACATTCCAGGGCAAAGTATCGTGCTTTTCTGAAACTGCAAGAAAAATATAATTTAAGAAGAAAATGCATGTTTCAGAATATTGTTATTTTCTAGGCTCTGTAACATATGATCTGGGGCTGCAGCTCCTTTTGCCCCTACCAAGCAGTCCGAGTTCAGATGTGAAGGGAGAAGACTTGAGTCAGACATTTATTCTTGGAGTAATTGCTGCACAAAACCTAACCAGAATGAACTGAATGCCATCATAAGCCTCATGACCTATCCTAATATCACCTGTAAGCATAAATACTATTTTTATTCAGGTAATGATAACCTGTCTAAAGTCACTTCCTGCACCACTTTGTGACTTACTCATTCTTTCTGGAAATAAGTTTGAGGAAAGGCATTATTGACAGGGTATGTTACATATTTAAATGTATAAGAAGCAACAGCCTAGCAAACAGCACTCCATATAACAAGGGAATTGAACTTCAAGATTTTTTTCATCTTCAGAATTAACTTTACAGGAGACTGTTACGCATTGATCATTTCTCACTTCTGGCAAACAAGGCTGTAATATATCATAAGTGAAAAAATAACCCAATAATGCAGCGTAACAGCAAGACAATCAAAGTGAAAGGGTAAGACTCATTTCATCTGCTCTAGCTCTGTATACAGAAGATAGGCATCTTGCATTCTTGTATAATCAGCAGACAGAAACAACCATTTTGGGGATATAGTCCTAGACAACTATTTTCTGATGAGATGATTCTCATACTGAAGTGCCCCTTTCTCTCCTTTAAATACAAAAGCAGCCTACAGTGACCGGCTTGGAAGCAGATGTCAGTGCTGTAATAGTTATATTTATTTACATGAACTCCAACGTAGATGTTTGGTAAGTGCTGGCTGTCTACTCTGAGGTGTGTATGAAGGCATTGCTCTTCACCTTGTACTTCTTGGTTTCAGGCATTTAAGGCTGCTCCACAGGAAAGATGTAACATTGAGGCGTCTGAGCATTCCTCATCCATTCTGGAGCCAAATCAAATAAGACCTTAAAACATCTTCAGTGCCAATCTCTTTCATACCTTCAGTCTCCTGGACATGGAGTCAGATGAATATTTTGCAGATAGTTCATGTGGAAGAGGCACATGCATAGCTGAGCAACATGAATGGGCAGAGGGAGGAGAGACCCTGAGCACTGGAAAAATCTAAGTATCCCACAAGGGAGGAGAGGAGAGGAGAGGAGAGGAGAGGAGAGGAGAGGAGAGGAGAGGAGAGGAGAGGAGAGGAGAGGAGAGGAGAGGAGAGGAGAGGAGAGGAGAGGAGAGGAGAGGAGAGGAGAGGAGAGGAGAGGAGAGGAGAGGAGAGGAGAGGAGAGGAGAGGAGAGGAGAGGAGAGGAGAGGAGAGGAGAGGAGAGGAGAGGAGAGGAGAGGAGAGGAGAGGAGAGGAGAGGAGAGGAGAGGAGAGGAGAGGAGAGGAGAGGAGAGAGGAAAAAGGATGGATTTCATTAATCTGTCTCTGGTTCCAAGGTTTTAATCTCATTCAACTAGATCTGTGTCTTTGAAAGTTGCTGGATCATTGAGGCAACACCATCCGTCATAAAAATGTACTTTTCTATCAACTGAACTGTTAAAACTGACGACATACATGTAATCCTGTTGTTCCTACTGCATAGTGAAACAAGGACAGCATTTAATGAGTAATACTAAGGACTGATTAATCTTTAGCTACATATAATAAACTTGAGGTTGTTCCAAACTTTCTTTTATCTACCTAGATCCATTCAGTAATTCAGTCTGCATCTAACAGTAAGTGTATTGTGTAATGACCTAAGGTTTCTGTTTGGACACTTACTGAAAATCCAAGTGGCTTTAATTCAGTGTAAGTTTGGAAGTGAATCAAGCAAAATCAAAATAAGACCACTTTAATTCTCAGCCAGAGATTGACATGGCAGTTTAATGAGATTGAAATAATCCACTTTAAAAATTAATTCAGGATAATTTTGCTAGTGTCTTACCTCTGTAGAGAAAAACTCCTAATACTTCTGTAATACCACAGCTCAGATAAAGTAAAGCCACAGCTTCAGTCTATATGAAAAAACGCAGAAGTTAACTCAAGCATTGACTGTGTCTGATCACATATCCAAGCAGGACCTGCAATACTGGAATCTTGTTCTTCACTGGCTAAAAAAATAAGTGATTAATTAATTTATTTGTTACATGAGTACTGAAGTGAATTATTTAAAATATATGAATCAATGTTCTGAAAATGCATGTTTTTTCATAACTAGCGTTCAATACCTTTGCTGCCTGAGTAGCCTCTTCTCACAGGCCCACTTTCTGAGGATAGGCAGCTGGGCTTATTATTTGTGGATGACTCTCCTGAGATTTCTTGTGTCAGGATGCCTTCGTACTCCATCTCTCAAGTTGTATAAATGAACTTGAAATTCTTATATCTCTCTTTGCACTGGTTAACAGATAGGTATTCAAATATCATTTGATTCTAATCATACCCTTCCTCATTTATCCTTGGTTTGTGCAAGCTGTTAAGGATCCTCCACCACCACCCAACTGCTTTAACTCCATCTCAATTTCTGGAATTGCATTTGCACCACTACCTGAAGAGAAAGTAAAGGGTCAATTTGTCTAGTCCAGCTCAATTTAGCAATATTATTCAACAGTCTCCTAGGTCACCATAAGTTAGTGATGTTGTTACTTGCAAGTTAACATTGCAAGTTATATGCTCAAAGTTAACATCCCTTTTGCAGTAAAAAAAAAAAAAAAGCACTAGATATTCTCCTTTTCTTCTTTTGTCCTTCTAGGGCTGTAATGAGAACAAATGGAAGTGACCTTACATTGCGGGACACTCCTTATAATGTTTTAATACAAATTTCATTACACTGAAAGTCTTGCAAGGTATTCATTAGAACATTCATAAAGTCTTTGTGGAGGGCTTAATAGCTAAAACAAGCTATTGAAATTAGCCAATCACTCTATAATTGAGCTCCCTATGAATATTTTACTGCAGTAAGGTGAAGTAAGTTGCCTGAGGTACTGGTTGTATGTTTTAGTGCTTGGTTATATGCAAAATAAATAAATTAAACTGATAAAAGTAACGTGTAACAGTTCACAACTGTTCCTTGGCATGTTTCTCACAGCCTTGAACCTTTGAATTCAATCCGTATTGGATTCTAGACTGGCATTTTCTCATTTCTCTTGGAGATTTTCACTGAGTCTTCTACCACATCACACCACCAAATTAACCGTTTGATACCATGGAAAATATGGGAGTTGTGCTTTTATATTCTTATCCGTAAGCAATAGGTTTCCTTCTCCTAGCCCAAAAAGATTATTCACGTCTGATGTAGGTATATTCATATTGGTACCAGTCTTTAAGCTTCTTCTGTAATGAAGATGTCGTTGTACTGGGTGCTATGCAAACACACACATACAAGATTGCAGTCTATTTCTTAGAGAATTCATAGCTAAATCAGATAAATAACATCAGTTCTTACAAAACTGTGTGCTTGAATGCCTAAGCTTTACACCTTTGATCCCCAAAACAAAATTCACAAAAAGCTGGCTTTTGTTATGTGCACTGGGATAATCACGTATCTCAGAGAAGTGATCCAGGAAAACCTAGATGCTTACAGAAATCAGTCTTAAATTCACCAATGAATAGTTCTCCGATTCCAGGCCTTCTCTGAAGCACAGCTTCTTTACAGGGTGTTTATTTTTTTTCAGGTAAGTATGCACAGTGAGTGGGATGCAACACCCTTGAAGGTGTCTATCTCTGCTTTTTGAATAGAGATGAAGCCCAGACAGCCATTCAATCAGATATCTGCTAGGATACATCTGCCTTAGCAAGTAGTAAAGATCAACAGGGGTGGATCTGCAGAGCTGCTGAGGAGCTGGTGTCCATAAAATGTGTGTTTTTTTCATCTCTCTGTTACATCAGCTCTGTTACATGGTCTGAGTGTCCACTTGTGGTTGAATTTCATTGGGAGTGCTCCAGAAGCACATTTTGCAAAGTATTTTCACCTATAGACAATCTAGTTTACATGTTCCAAAATGGGAACCAAAGCATAGCCAGTGAGGAAGAACAGAGATTTGAGAAATATGTTCCTGATCCAAATTCAAACAAACACCCTCCCCCAATGTAAATACATCCTTAATCAAGGCTACTAATCAATAATCTCATCCACATATTCAAGTTTATTTTTGGTTGCAAGACACCTTATGTCATGATGTCTGTGGTCTCTTCCAGACCTTTTCTTAGAAATGTAATGTTTCAGCATAGAAACATTTCAATAACTTCTAAAAATGTAAATACTGTCACATCACACCTGGTTTTTCAAAATTTTTTTTCTTGTTTTAATAACTTTGGCTTTGTGTATACATGCCTGTGTGTTTGTGTTAGTGCGGGAGTACATACATACATACATAACACATACATACATACACACATATGTATGTGCATATACACACACATGCATATGAATATAAGGAAAAAATCTTGTTAATTACAAACAAAATATATTTCCTTATACCATGAAGGTAAAAGAGGAGAAAGAGAAAGCTGCAAAGAGTGTGAAATGGTCCAGGCAGATCTCATTTTGTATATTCTGCCAGCAGAAGAATCAGAGCTGGCATTTATGTAGGAGAGTGATTTTCACCCAGGATTGCTGATGGCCCCTTGAAAAGAAAAGCAGCTCCTCTCCTGGCATGTATCATCCTACTGTGGCAGTAAGGACACCCCAAGCATTTCTTGGAGAGTCTGGAGACCATCACAATGTCATGAGCTTGTTGTTTACTCAGCAGAGAAAGAAGGTTGGGATGGGCCCATCTACACAAAGGAGGCAGATGCCCTGACTTTTCAAGGGATACAAAATGCTGATACCACACTCCTCCCTAGCACAAAGCACCTTCTACTTAATACTAGGCAAATATTTAACAGCTCATTAGAACATCACAATCGGAGAAGGACATCCTTATCCAAACATGTACTTACATGTTTGGCAGCTTTGACTGAAGTTGCTGTGAATCCAGCCAGTAGATGGCTTGGCCTGGTTAATTAGTCATGCCTTCTCTGGTGTCTCCCCAGCCCTTGGCAACCGTGAAAGTCTGGACATAGGCTAAGGCACAGCACAGTGGGAGGAAGGGCTGAAAAAAAAATAATAGGATCTTTCATCACAGGTGAAATGATAATTAGTCAGAAGTGTATTTCAAGTGGCAGCAGCATCACAGCAGATTGTGCATGGTACTCTGTAATTTTCTATATACTTTTAATTATCTTTTAATTATTAACAGTTCTTGTCCACTCCAAATGGATTTGGCTAGCACCAGCTTCTCTTTGCTTTTTCCTTCTCCATTTTTTCCCCTACTTGCACTAATCTAGACCCAGTTCCAACTGCTAACGCATCAATGTCAGAAACTGCAGTCAAGCACAGCCTGTCCCCAAATCCCAACCTCTATAAACACGATGGCTCATTAATAACTTAAAAAGGATGATGACACTGATACTATTTATAGGGTCCTGCCAGCCAGGACTGCCAAAGTTAAGGAAATTAACATGGAAAAATTGTCAACTGCAAAACATTAGTGTTTATCAACAGATCAATCAAACTTCAACTACTGTAAATTGTGCTTTTAGCTAAATAAAATGTATCCACAATGACAATTTATTGAATGCCTTATTTTGCTACTTCTGTGCCCTTGTATTGGTTTCAATGAGAGACAGAGACAAAAAAAAGAGCGAGACAGAAACTCCTACAGTCCCCTTTCCCCCCTTCGCTCCCCGACTCCCCTGACACCTGCCAAACCTCCCACAACTGCTGAGCTCTCGAAAGTTACAGCTACATGTTTCATGATGAGTGGCAAATCAGAACTGCTGAACAAAATTCTCATGAAGTCAATTAAGTGTTAATTAGCTTTGACTGAGGGCACACGAGTCTCCAGCAAGCTGACTAAATGTCAAGGTGACAAGACTGTATACTAAGTACTGGGTTTACATGCATGAAGAGCTTATGATTTACAGGGTTATTTTTTTCCCTTCTTTCACCGTTGCCCTCCCTCTCTCTTATATCAGAAAAAGACAAAATGCTACAGCAAGAAAGGAGTTTTCCTTCACTTGTTTGCAGCAATATTTGCAACAAATTGTTGGATGGGAAATTTGCTGCAAATTCTGGGGTAGTCCTGCTGACAGGAATGTGATTCACTGGCACAAAAGCAGGCTTCGGAGGGAAATAACAGAAAGAAACCAGAAAGAGAAAAATTAGAAAAGTGCCATGTCCAAAGCCAGCTCTGATATTGTTTGCTGAATCTTCTATTCTGAACGAAAGAATCAAATAGTTAATAATGATTAATTATAAAAAGAAGTAATAAAAAATAACTAATTATATAAGTAAATATATATATAGGTGATATGAATTATAATTTGGTCAGTCTTTGCTACAAATTTTGCCTGCTGAGACTTGAGAAGGCACACACTAAGGATTAAAACCAACCAACTGACCAACCACAAAACGGTGACTGAAAACTATACTGTGGTCTGGAAGAGACTCAGAAGAGAAAAACCAGACAGTATATCTGCTCCCATTACATGAATACTAGGTGTAATATTATTTTTACTAGCTTAAACCTAGGCTGGGGTCTAGAGGCCTCAGTCAAGATCAGAGCCCCAGTCTGGTAGATGCTATAAAAAAGATCACAAGTCCTTCCTGGTAGCTTTTACAATCTACAGGTATGATCTTGCAATTAATTTACAGTAGGTCATTTACAATACTGAGCCCATTAAATGACTGAGGTTTTAAACAGCCAAGCCAGGGGAAAGCTGCACGGACGGAAACACTATTACCATGTTTTACACGTTCAGGTGGAAAAATTAAGTGCCTTGCCCAGGGTCACACAATATATGACACTGATAATGAAAAAGCTGGGAATTCAGGCTTGACTTCAAGAGTCCAGGCTGCTGTTTGTATCGCAACACTGTTCCCACTGGGAAGATTTCTGCAGACAGCTGATGATATCCCAGTTCGGGTACCAGACAAGGAACTCTCAACCATGACTAACATTTCCAAGGAGGTCTTTAAGCTGGAACAATTAATTAATCTTAACAGACAAGAAAATAATGTTATGGATGTATTTCAGGGGATACAAGAAGCAGATTGACAGTTTTTTGTTTATTTCTGCTTTGGGGAACTAAAATGAGGAGGTGAGACCTGCACCTAGCTTGGATGCTCATTGGATATGTTTGCCTGAAATCATGGCTTTAACAGAGGACTTGGTTTCGGGGAAAGACACTTCAAGTTCCTTGTCAAAATCTTTGCCTTTCAGCTGGCATAGCTAAGGAAAGGATAAACCACTTTCTGTAGGAAAGGGCAACAGAGGAATCCTAGCTTCAGAACAGAGAAAAATGATTTGTCAGACTTGGGTATGGGATAATTTTGCTCTGGTCTTGCCAGTGCATAGACGGACTCTGGACTCTGGTATTTCTGAGGGACAAATACTTTCTTGGTCAGTTTTATAAAATCATTTCAACTTTTAAATCTGGCTGTTTCTCACAGGAGTTCCCATTGCAAAGACACTGCAAAGTACCCAACCAGCTCGACAGTCATCGGTCTTAGGTCTCTACAGCTTCAGAAAAAAATATCTCTACTGAACTTTTCTGAGATACAGGCTTACCAGCAATATGAGAAAAAGAGAAAAGGGACAGACCACCATTTCAGTGGCCTGTTTCATTCTGTCTTGTGATTTGAAAGAGTTGTGAGATATGGAAACGAAGACAAAGTAAAAATATGTCTCATTCTGGCTGACAGAGGGAATACACTGCCTAGAAGAAGGGGTAGGTATTAATTGAATCAGAAAGTGAGCACATCATTGTCTAATCAACATAAGAACATTATTCATAAATGGATTGTGGAACTCCTCCACACAAGATATCAGTGAGCCAAAAGATACCATAAATGTCAAGAAGGATTAAGAAAAGTCTATGGACACAAAGAGAAAATCTAAGTAAAATATATTGAAATAAATATTTAATGTCATAGTCTGACTGTTGGTATAGGTTTTGAGGTATTTTTTTTTTTTCCTTGTAGGCAACTAGGAGATAATATTCTGCACCTGTTTCTATTGACCAGAGCCTAGAAAAGTCTTCTTTAGCTTTTTTTTTTTATTATTATTTTTTTTTTAATATTTTTTGCAGTTTGTCGTTTTCAGTTTGAAAATATCAGATATGTGGATGAATACTATGGCTGTTGATGTTGATAGTAGAGTTGGTTAGCGAATTTGAATGGAGTGAAGTTGCCCACATAGCACCTAATAAAGAACCTCAATGACTCCAGCAGATAACTGAAGGCAGCCTCTACCACAGACCTTTAGATCAGCAATATGACTTCTCCTAGAAGTGATCCCATAATGATGGGTGGGCTTAGCTATACCTTGCCTGGTGTATGGTAGGCTTCCTTTTGGAACCAACTGTGCTGGAAAGTAAAATGATGTAGACATAGAACTCCAGCTCATGTCCAGTTACTGATCAGAGCTTGCCGTGGCATCCTGTCATGGAGCTTACTTTAATTGTTTGGGTTTATTTCTACTTCATTATCACAGTCAAGAACATTAATGAGGATGGAGTGTTTTCCAGGCATTCCAGATGTTGATTTTTATTTTTTTTCCCCTACTCTTCCCTTGTTGTCACTGCCTTGTAAACTAACATGAATGACCATTATAATTTTTGGTGTGAGTAGGAGATGCTTTATAGTAATCCTATCAGGAACATCACGAAGAGAACAGGTTGCCTACATCTTCTGGATTGTTCAATTGAATATACAAGTAATGCTCCTACAAAAGATATCAACATTTAGATTTCAAAGTGTATTAGAGCCTTTTTCTTCCTAAGATGCATCTTTCTGGCAAGGTATAGGAGCTCTCAAGTAGGTGTAAATTACATTTATGGCCATGACTGTAAGGTTCATTGACATGGTTAGAGCAGTATAAAGTAGTCTCAGTGAAAATGACAGTCAGGCCCTGAGGCTTAGACAGATGGATGGACAAAACAATATCTGTATAGTTTTATGCTACCTTTGCAAAAAGAAGTCACCAGTTTAAACTAAAAATAAAAATAAAAGAATCTATTGCAAAATAAATTCATCCATTACGGAATAAATCGCAGCAACTGTGACACAAACAAAAAATAGACAAAAAACAAGAAAAGGACTTATAGTTTCTCCCCCCTGCATGTTGGTGAGTGCATATAAATCTGATAGAAATCAGATAGGATAGCTGAGTTCCCGCTTTGACTCAAAGAGGGCTTTCCTGTACAATGCTGGTTAAATCACTTTTCATGCACACATCCTCATTCCCTGAGCCTTGGTTTGCCCAGCTATAATATTGAGATGATGGCCTATATTTTTACTTTAACACACTTTAACTCTATGCATAAAAAGTGCTATATGAAGGCTTTTGAATATTATAAGAACACTCATCTGATCATTCCTCTTATAAAATATATATCTGAACGGCTGGACTGATCTCACTTCTATATCAGAAACGTTAGAGAGGATTCTGCCTCTCACTATTTCACCTTACAAATTAATATATGTGCAATCCCTTCAGTGTCTTCTGCTCCTAAATCACAACAGATATGTCAACTACCTGCTTCTATTACGTGAGCTTTGAAATGAAGGAGCATAGTATTAATTCCTCTAACACTGCTTCTGTTCGAAAAAAGTTCACTCAGCTGTATGTCCATGACTACAGTTGGAGGTATTGTGAGCTATGCACCCTGTTTTGAAGGCATATATTTATATGAACACATTAGCATATACTTCAGTAAGAGTTCATCTATCATCAGACTTCAGTCAACGTTTTTTACTATAGAATCTGGTGATTTTTGATTTTTAATAGTATTTAATTATCTACATAATACATATCTACCCTCTAAAAATAACTTTTAAGGGTGTAAAAATGTGGTCTGTCTCTGAAAAGGATAGTGGAAATTCTAAATTACAGCAATTTTGATATTTTTTTTAATTATTATTATTATTCAAAAGAGGTGCTGTAGTTTCACAACAATCACTGTGACTTGAAAATGAAATTCAGCACCCATTTATGAAGAGCAAAAAAGTTAAAATTACTATTCCTTTTGCTTTGTTCAGGACAATGACTTTGCTCTATGAAGCAAAAATAGCTGGACTGTCATTTAGCAACAATACATCCACAGCTATGTTGCTATAACACAGGGAAGGTACAAGAGCGTTTTCCTGGTGATACTTATAACGATGAATAAACTTAATTTCAACAAGCTGTATCTGGGCTCTGTATTTGAAAGTACAGAATTTCTTAAATACTAGCATCCTAATACTCAATCACTACTCACCCAACTAAGATGCATCATCCTTACAGAAAATTAATCTCCTGGTGGATTTTTGTGTATTAAGTTTGTGCAGAAAATTCTGTAGTGCACTGGGGGAAAAAAAAAAGAAGAAGAAAAAAAAAAAGCTCATTGGCAACGAGTGTTTGTCAGCACTCACAAAACTTTCCACTTACTCTTTCCATAGCTGCAAAGGGCTTAGTTGATTGTTTCAGCCATTAATTTGAACCCAAGAACCATCTTTGTTACTCTACATCTTTCCTGGCTGCTGTTTACTGATGTCACTTTTACCAGTTGATGAAATTAGAATGTGATGAAGTTGGAATTTTTTGGTGTTGTAGAAAAATGTCGAACACTAGGAATTATTATGACGAACCTATTATACTTGCAACAATTTCTAAATTAGGATGCTGGTGCAGGCCAAATCTTTTACTGTCTTTCAAGTTCTTGTCAGCCAAAATCTTTTTGTGGTACTGAAATGAGTATGCTGAAGATAGGCTGAACAACATGCTGAAAAAAAGGCACTTAGCTTACATACTTGTCACATTCTTTTTATTCAAATCTACAGACAAGTATTTCTTTGTCTTCTTGTCCTAGAAAGTTTCTTAAGGGCTGGAAAAGAGAACTGATTTTCCTCTGGATTCCTCCAGTTCAGTACTGGATTCTCTGCTGTTTCTTACTACTTACATTCTTCCAGCCAAAGCAAATTAGCTTTGGAGCTAAAGATTGCCATATTCTTCTCCAGTCTGCCTCCATCCAAGCTTCTTTGGCAGCCCAGAGGCTGACATAAGCACACCTGAAATAACACTCAGCAGATAGCTACCCAGGTGAAAGCTCCTGTGGTTACGTACTATGTGCAGTAGAACTTCTAGAATTTCAGTGTTTTCCTACTGTAACCTAGAGCAGCTAATGATACAGGCAAGTGTCTCTTCCCTGGCACTGTCACCTGGGCTCTAAAGCAGTATGGCAGATGGGTCCCTACCAATGGAGGTGGTGGGAGACAGGACCTCCTCAAATAGGAAGAAGGGAATTGCCCTAGCCAAAGAGAAATAAAGACCTGGTGCAAGCAGACCTACTTTGGCTTGGAACAAAAATATGGCAAATTATGGCATAGTGGAATAAGTGCAGTGGGAGAAAAGCGTTTGTGGGTATTGCCGAGTGCTGCAGGAATACTGACCCTCTGGTGTTTCTTGAGGGTGTAATTTGATGTTGCATTTCTTCCAGTGGCAAAGTAAGTTAATAGACACCTTTCCTGTTCTTTTCCATGGTTGTTTGTTCCTGCCTTCATTTTAAAGGTCAAGATGTGACAATCTACAGAAAGTAGTGAGGCAAACGAGAGACACAGAATGAAAAAAATAGGGACTTCAAAAATTATTTTCCTTTTCACTGTTCTAGTGTACAATAAAGCCCTAGAACTACACACATATATGTATATGGCCTCAGAAATCTGAATATAGATGTATTTTTATATGCATACATACATGTTCATATCCATTTTTATATAGCAACTCCTTGCATGTGCACTACAGAAGGAATGAATGTATTGAAGCTACTTTTCTGCCAGGCAAAATGCTCAGAAACTCAAAAGGCTTCTAGTGTTTCTTTAGCCATAGACCAGGGCTTCGTTCCAACCATCCAAGAGCAACTGCAGAAATATCTAAAATTTTTTTCTGCACCAAGTGGATTATATTTGTAATACTGTAGACCTTACCCTGTGCTATGCTGTGTCCATTCTGAACCTTGTCCTCAGCAGCTCCTGCAGTCCTCAATTGTTACAGAAATCTGATGGACTTTAGCACCATAGGTCCCATAGTTTCACTGTGTTGTTAAAAAAAAAAAAAAAAAAACACCCACAAAAATGGCAGTCCCATAGTGCAAATCAGGGAATGGGAAAGCTGATTTATGAAGTTTCTGCTCATGTCTCTGTTTTAGCCTATTTCCATGTTTTCAAAGAAGCTACCACTTCTTCATTACAGTTCTTTAAACTGCTTTTGTAAAAAATGCTGGTTTAGGAAACAAGAACAGCAAAAACTTTAGACAAGAGATTGGTACATTTTTTAAACCAGTCCTGTTCACAGTACTGGATTGAAGTGCAGAAAAAAACAGATTAATAAGCAGAACCAGGGAAAAAGTTTCTAGGGGGAAATCAGGAGCGGGAATCTTCTCAGCTGAATTTGCTGCTGTAACATGGAACACATGTAGGTAAGACTCAGACCAGACCCTCTACCCAACCTCGAACAAAAACACATAGCCTCTCTCTTTCATATTCTTCTGTGACTGATTTTTTTTTTCTGTGTGTTGATTCCATATTTGCAGATGAGTTATTATTTAGGATTAGAAGGTGCTGTCTAAACAGAGTGAGAATGGCAATTTGGTAACAAAGACCAGTATACCAGAGCAAACAACTGGCCCGTTCTACCCAGTATCTGGTCTCTGGAGTCTGTAGTGGGAGGCATAAAATCCCCATATTATGTCTAATTATGCAGTAATATACCATGGGAGATTGTCCCCAGCTGCCTCTATTACTAGCTCAGCTGAAAACTGGATGTACAGGAAATCTCAAGAGAAAACATCATTCTTTCAAGATTTCCAGTTTTAAGACGTTTTTCTAAAGTTCAGGGGGAAAAAAAAAAAAGAAAAAAAGAAAAAAAAAAAGACTGCTTTTATTTTTACTCCAAAGATCATCCAAAAGTTAAATTCTCTCCTTGTAAGGTCACACTGTTGTGATCCTCCCAAGATTCCATGGGTGGGGTTTGGTTTTAAGACAGGTTTGATTTTTCCTGCACAATGTATAGAAGTTATCAGCCACCTTTGGAGTTTTGTTCTCCATGTGCCATTCATTGCTCTGAAACTTATTGAAAATTTTGTCAACAATCAGCTTTATAAAAGCTTTGCACATTGTCTGCATAAAAGCCCTATTTTGATGAGAAAATGACTATTAATGAGAACATGTTCTTTTCTGGCATCAGACTCGAAGAGACACAGGTCATAAATCTCTTTGATCTTCTTGCAAGAAGCTAGAATGAAAGAAAGAAGCAAGTTAATTCTCCCCCCCCTTCCCTTTTTTAAAGCTCCTGATTGAAACAATTCCATTTAGTAATCAGTAATTTATCATGCTTTCTTCCTCCCACCCCCCTTTCTTTCTGTCTGTGCTTTTGTTTGGTTTTGGTTCTTTATTTTAACATACCAGAAAATCTTTCCAGATTGTCCTTTGTATTTATTTCGCTTGGTTTCACATGGCAGAAAAGGAGAATTTTTCAAGGGGGGGTAGTAGGGAGAGCACTGGGGTGCTTTTGGCTTGTGGGTTTGGTTGGTTTTTTTTATAGAAAGTATGTATTCAGAGTGGGGAAAAAACCCACAAAAAAGAAACTATAAAAATGAAATGTGAGGAAGAAGAATCCTAATATTCTAGTTTAGTCAATGAACTGCTGCCTTTCATAGATGTGTCAATACTGCCATCTCTTGCCTCTTCAACAACCTGGGCAGGAAACTGTAGTTTAATGAAAATTGGAGAATGAACATGCACTCACATACACACACGCACAAAAAAGAGCTAAGTTTTCAAAGAGAGGCAAGTGAATTTTCCCTGGTATATTTTGCAGTGTTTTAAGAGGATTTTTTTCTTTGTTTTCTTCCTTCTGTTTCTGTGTAGCTTCATGTGCACCTTAAATAGTACAGCTGCTCCTACTATGACCTCAGCTAGTGATTTAAGAATGCAATGTGAGTTAACTGTAGCCATTCTGAAGAGGAGAAAGAACCCGTGTTATAATCAAATAATGATCAAATTAAGCTTGTATGTCTCCCCTGTTGTGACAAAAACATGCAGGTATGTAAATACAGGTGAAATATGCTATTGTATGTATTTTTAATAAATGTAAACTGCAATATGAGCATGTTAAAAGTAACTCAAGATAAGTAAATCTTCCACTGAAATAATTTCCAGAAATTGAAGGCATGCATGTATATCTGTGCTTATGACAGTGATTTGGCTTGATAAGTCATGAAACATCATATTGCGTAAATGCAGTGGCCCGTATTTTGGACCTTACGACTATGATCTATAGCAGAATTATTGTTTCACAGAGATAAACTCACAAGAACTGCATAGTCATTTGTCAGTGGGGAATGTTGTTTTCTAGGCCGGTGCAAACTACATACCAAGCTTAAATATCCAGCTCTTCGATTTTAATACCTTCACTAAAAGGTGCTATTTTCTCTTTTTAATTGTTATGCAGTGGTAATAGTTATACCAGAAGTATGTAGTCTTCTGAAGTGAAAATCAATGAAAGTTTCATACCTAAAGTAAAAATTGATTTCTTGAGTTTGATGGGAAAATTTCTGGGGTTTAAAAGCAGATCACCATTTGGGTGATGAAAAGAAAGATTAACACTAGGATTTTTGGTATTATTGCAACTTACTGTTCAGTCCAACATTTGGGTTTTGACCAGGTTACTACAAGTCCTCCTGTACTTACCTAAACACAGAACTATAGGATCATAGAATCATTTAGGTTGGAAAAGAACTCTAAGATCATCAAGCCCAACTGTAAACCCAGCACTGCCAAGTCCATCACTAACCCATGTCCCTAAGGACCGCATCTATGCTTCTTTTAAATACCTCAAGGGATGGTGATTCCACCACCTCCCTGAGCAGCCTGGTCCAATGCTTCACAACCATTTCAGGGAAGAATTTTTTCCTAATACCGGATCTGAACTTCCCCTCGTGCAACTTGAGGCCATTCCCTCTTATCCCTCCTGTCGCCAGCTGTCTGGGAGAAGACACTGACCTCCTGTGGCTACAACCTTCTTTTGGGCAGTTGTAGAGTGATAAGGTCACCCCTGAGCCTCCTCCTCTCCAGGCTAAACATCCCCAGTTCCCTCAGCGGCTCCTCATAAGACACGTGCTCCAGACCCTTCACCAGCCCCGTTGCCTTTCTTTGGACACACTCCAGCACCTCTACACCCCTCTTGAAGTGAGGGGCCTAAAACTGAACACAGGATTTGAGCTGCGTCCTCAGCAATGCTGAGAGCAGCTGTGCCTCTGTACTTAGATGACAGGTTATTACTCAGTTTTTTTCTAGAGATTAAAATATATCCCACTCAGAATGGTGACTGTGGAAAGGCATATGATGGCTAGGAACTGTGGAGCTGTGGGTCAAGGTTACAGTCCTCCAGTTTTCTCACAGATGCACAAGGTTGCTTAGCATGTGCTGTCCATGAGTGGTACATTAGTCAAGCTCTGTAGTGCTACCCAGGCCAAACACACGACCAGTATTTTATTATTCCCTTTGCTCATTATCATTTGTTAACTCTTGTAACTCTATCTGAGCATGTTTACGGTGTGTACATATGTGCATATGTGTATGAAGTGGGATGGTAATTAAAGGTAAAGGGCAAAAGCACTAAATCTGGCAGTTGTCTTCACTGCAGAGCAAACGCTTTATCAACTAACCACAGGTGTGCAGCACTAAAGCAGATAAAAACATATAGGACCTGAGATGACAGTTCTGTGTTCAAAATACATTAATCACCCAAGGTAAATTTGTGCATCTGTTATACACTGTAGGTGTTTCACTTCCTTTGTTCCAGAGATATTAAAACAGATGAAAATCTTTTCCCTTTTCAATGTGGTTGGTCCAAGAAGTACACATGGCATTTTCCGATTCGGTGTGAGTTCTTGATCTGTCACATCGGCTCCACTTGTTCCTGTGTGATCACACCACTCCTCTGGACCATGCACTGGTGTGGAGCAAACAACTGGGCTCTGTTATGTTCCCAAGGGTCAAAGCCCATAGTGTCTGAAACAAGAAAAGTCTCCATTTCATCAATAAGGTGTGCGGTTCAATTAGCGTGATAGAAACTTTCCCATAATTATGTCTTTTAGTCAATGGAGTGCTCTTTCATTTACAGCCTATCAGTAATTTTGAGCCCTCAGAGATTAATTACAACTGGATAAGTTTCAGACAGATCTCCAAAGTCAAATAATTCCCACTGAAAATAACAGTCTTCTGATCCTTGTTGATCAATTTGGGTGAGTTCTAGAGGACAACTGTATTACCTACCACAGAAAACTGAACTCACATATAGGAATAATGATATCAGCTCCGGATTTCATCTGTTGTGGGAGGAACAACCTTGATTCTGCTGTCTGTGCTCAGCAGATTTTGGTGGAAAAAGAACACAGGTCACTGTTAAGCCAGGTGGTGACATTTGTGCTTCCTGATCAATGCAGAGGTGGTGAATTACCCACAGGACTCACGAACCAAGCTAAGCCTTGTCCATCGACTTAAAACTCTTTATAGCTAAAAGTATTTTTTCAAGGTTTTAGGTGCAAGATAAATAGTTGATGAAAGAATTTTCTGTACAGCTTATCATCAGCAATAGGGAATGCTTTATTTCCTCTGTCCAGCACTTTGACCTCTTCTATTCTTTTTTGGCTCCACTGGCTTAACTATTTCATCTCCAGTAAGGTATACATATGAAGAAGTCAAAAGCTCACGTTTACATATGATCTTGCACATCAACAAAATGCAGCAGCTCCTTAAAAACAACCAAGGCACTTCCCACTGCATGGTAAAATCTACTGCAGTATTTGGAATTATAATGTGCTTTCTTCAGTACAGTGTTTTTACTGGTCTCATATCTGATTTGTTAATTAACTGGATTTGTTAATTTTCCTTTTTTTCCTTCCCCTTCCCCACCCTTCAGCACCCTCTATTGATTTTATGCCATGAACAATTTTATGGCAATGATACTGACTAATATCCTAAACTTATCCCTGACACTTAGAAGCATTTTATCATAAATATACACAGGTACTATTGAAAAAGTTGATGAAGGAAGATACACAGAAATCAGATGGTCTGGGGCCAGAAGTTTTGTGAAACTCCTTCTTTGGTGCAAAGTCGATCATAACAGTTAGTAAAGAATGTTTTATTTTCATGAAAAAAATGTCTCAACCTCCCAGCTGCTTCTTCCCAATATGGAACATCAGACAACTAAAATAGTTAAAAGGAGAGATTAAAGCAGGTGAAATGACATTTTAAATCTCTGCACTGACTTGTGGACCTGGGTGATTTGCTCAGAGGCACATCTGCATCTTCTTACAGGATATAGAGAGTACTTACCTACAGGAGAGTTAAGAACAGGGAGTATCTCCTTGAAATGATTCTTTTAGCAGCTCTCAGTGTGATGAATATCCCAACTATCAACAATATAGGATGGCATACACAATATAGAAGATATCCTTTGCATTTTGCATGTGTGTGTGTTGTAAACATGCACTGTTGGACTTTATGCGCTTAGAACCTAAGGATCATTAGGAGATAAAACTCAGGTGCCCACAAGAACAATTAAAAAATAAATAATTCCTTTAAACAAGCAACAAATTTAACTTTCTTCCCCACAGTACTGTCTGATGTGCATTATCAGTATTTGGGTTGCTTTTAGAGAAATGTAGATTCAAGTCAGCGATTCACTAACATTTCCTAATGTTGCTAGGGATGTTTCTCTATAAGACTTGAAAAAGGACGGTTAATCTTATGAAACTCCTCCATTTTATCTTCTACTCATAAATTACATTCCCATCTGAAGCAGCATCAGTAAGATATGTTATGAACTCTTTTACGGGTAATTCATCCCTTTCTTTTCAATGCCTGTGTAGGATCTTTTTTAAGGAGTCATTAGACTTCTGGCTGCCCACTTGAGAAGTTTCTTAAGAATCCCTTTAAAATCAGAATTTTCAGAATGTATAATGACCAAATTACAGGGGGGTTTTGTTCCATCTTTTTCATTTTTCTTGTTTGAAGGGTTACTGATTCACCCCTGAATCTTTCAACTCCTCTTTGCTCTCTGAACATATGCCTAGAATCACACCATTCACCACAACTCCAGCACTTGTCTCTATCAAGCCAAGTGTGCCCCTACAGGCTGGTGCTGAGCATCCCAACCAGCAACCACGTGGAAATGCACCAGACATTTACTGCTTTGGAGGATTCGTAAACAAGATTTTGAAGGTTTGAAGAGAATTTTTTTCTATTTTTTCTGGTAAATTTGTTTCATTTCCAGTTACGTTTTGAAAGACTACTAGGTAAGGGCAGACAAGGGTTTTAGTAATATGGGTCACTTTAAACAGCATAGACTAATAGAAAACTTTTATGGGAAGGTGATTATTTTTTACATCTACTTAACACTGATATTCTTCACTCTTTTTTCTAAATGTAATGGCTAGAAACAGGAATTTTCACTTAGTTGATGAAGGTTTTGAATAAAGTGCGGTATCCCCTTCCTCCATTAATTTCTAAAAACTGTGAGCAAAGCTCCTTACTCTTAGGGAGGAGCAGGAGGGGTTTGTGGTTTTGGCAGAAGAGAGAGTTCAGTGTCCTCAAAAGGTCAGCTGGGCCAGATCCATAGGGCTTCTCAACCTGATGATGCTTGTCACACTGGTATTTTAGGATTAAGATCCTTAGGTAAGGTTTTATATCTATACTAGCCAGATTATCAGTGTCTTTATTTCCATGGTTCCCCACCCCACCCCCCCTTTTTTTTTTTTTTTTCTATTTTTTTTTTCCTTCAGACCCATGTTCAGGTCTGCTCCTTTGTGACACATAGATTATATGGGGTATTCTTGTGATGGCTTCTAGCACACAGAAATATGTCATTACTTGCTGCTACCATCTGAAATACGCTTCTCTTTCACAGGAGTTCCATGGTGTAGCTTTCTCTGGTTCCTGGAGCTCATGCCCTGGCATTTTAGTTTAGCACCCAGTGTTTGTGACTCAGCTTTGCTTTCCTTTCTGTTTCACCACTGCTCAGGAAAATCCTCCAGCTTTGTTTTCTTTTTTGTTTGGTCATTTCAACTATGCTAAGGTTGCTTTTCATGTGGCGACTGGAAAACATATATTTCTGTCAAGTGGTAGCACTGGATGCACTATTAAAGCTAAGCAGTCTCAAGAAGCTTTTCATATTTCCATGCAGCTGTACAGAGAATTTTATGAATGTAAGTTTATACTTAGTTGTGTATATATTTCTATATATGTATATACTCTGTCTCTTTAACAAGAGAGGTTTTGTAATGATTTAATGATGGGTCTTGATGGTTAGAGGCTGCTTCTCTTTCCCTTAACAGTATGAATAAAGTAATAGGGCATCTGTGAAATACAGTTCTGTAAATCTCAAAACAACAAGGGTAGTTTGTGTGTTTCCTTTTGCCCAGAATCTCCTGTTTGTGTTAAGCAAATGTTTTATTTATTTGCTTGTGTACTGTTTCTGATTCTTTAGGATATTGGTAGGATTTCTTTGTTTGTCTCTTACTGTTTTGTTTGAGACAAAGAATGGCTGAATGAATTCAGGTAAAATAAGAACCTATTCCACTCTAACATGTATCCAAGACGTGACCTTGACCCAAACTGATCATTCGTGGAGGTTCACAAAAATTGCACTCTTTACTGCCTTTGATTTTTAATTCCTGTTGATTTAGCAAGCAGGAGGTAGTAACAGGATCCTCAAGAAACAGCTCTGCTCCTGAGACATTTTCAGACCAGATTTTCAGACTCAAGAGATTCTATTAGCTCAGGTAAACCCTGAATAAACATCCTTTGGGTGTTTATCAACATTTATCTGAACCAGAAGTACATGAAAGTTCACTCATCACTTGACTAATCATTGTGGCATATGAAATCATCATCCTTTTCAAAGACTGGAAAAATACATGACTTGAAATCCTTGCTATATTTAATTTTGCTATTGAATAAAATATACAAGGTAATATGGTACAAAAGAAAGAACTGTGTTTCTGCGAGAGGGAAATATATACAGAGAGATTTGCGGGAGAATATCCAAGTTGATATTATATGTGTAAGTAAATAGAGGCACCGATCATTGCATTTTCTCCTATTGCCACTATAATAAAATGAAAATCTTATTCAGATCCCACAAGAATGGCTGGTTTGATATCATGACAACCAACATGCTATAATGAGGTAATCTCGGGCTAATAAATAACAACTTCTACACTCTAACCTCAGCTTTTAAAGTCAGCAGCTCCCCACTGATATTAGGAAAATTACTTAACTGCCTTGCACTTATGCTTTGGAACAGTTCAGGACAAAAAATGTATAGGAAGTTATTTACCTCCATTTTGATTTCTGTGTAGCATTTTGGTAGCCACTGCAATGGGAGAAGCTGTGACTATAAATTCCTTCATCTTTTATGCAAACGGGGAAGCTGCAACCAAAAAAATGAATCTGCTATCTAGGCTTACAACTACGTAAAAGATCAAGTGGCAGGGAATGAAGATGTCCTGGGTGAGAGGACGTGGACAGGGTGGTAGGTGCTTCACACAGAAAGCTAAAAGGGTCTTTCCCTCTCCTACTAGATCCCCACCGAACTTGTGTGGGTGTGGGGAGGGAGGAGTCCCTATGGGTCTCATCAGACCTGTGGTAGGTTATAACTACTCAAAGGGCCCCCATGGACTCCCAAAGAGGTGGTCAGGACAACACAGAGGTAGCTGCTCCTCCCTAACCACTCACTACATTTCATTTGTACTGCCAATAAGAGAACCGCATGTTTTGTACAGACTTGTTTTGCAAAGTGCTTCTTTGATTCAAATTCTGTGTGTTCCCGAAAAGATTAATCATTTATTTAAATGCCTGTGACTCTGGAGTTCTGGAAAGGAGTATAATTAATGTTCTGGACAAAGCAACAGCTCAGGTCTGATGCATTTAACAGGGGGTGCACCTTGAACCCAAGTCCTTCCACCCCCCCCCCCGCCCCCCCCCCCCCAGGTTAAAATACTAAAAATACCTGAATTCAGCATATGGAACCCCAAAATAAAAGCTAGGTGAGTTTCTGGAAATATTATTTTAATCAATGATGAAACAGATCCTTGCTTTAACTATTCCTCCACGGTAGACTTGGCGATGCTTTAGCAATGAATTGGTTAAACCAGAGGCAGTAGTACTTGCCACTACCATAAGTATAATAATGAAGAAATTAATGCTCATAGCCAAGTTTCACCAGTATGTAGCTATTACTAGTAGAGTGGCCAAGCTGGGGATCTCACACACCATTTTGATCTGAATGTAGCTCTGTGGCTGCAGCAACAGGGAAGTCCATTCTTCACTTCTGTTTCTGCCTGAAGAAGTTTGTGTGGAAAGAGGGTCACTCTGAGTTCATATTACCCTTTTTATTGTGCCAACAGCTATCTCCCAAATCCACAGGGCCAAGGCCTGTGCGTGGGGGTGTTACTGCAGTCACTGCAGAGGGGTGATGCTAACAGAGAAACGTGCTTTGTTGATCTGAGCATAGACGTCTTTTAGACAGAGTATTTTTTTTTCTCTTTGCAGCTTCCTTGACCAAGGGGCTTTGCAAGCCACAGATGATGAAATCTTTTGAATATGAAGTGCAAAATATCATATTTAAATATCATGAATAGCAAGCACGAGCAAATATTCTTCCCCTCTCTTTCCTCTTTCTGTGTGCTTGACTTGCTAGGCATTTGATCTGGTACCACTGCCCATTAAAACAAAATAAAAAGAATCTACACTTAAAAACCATCCAAACAAACAAACAAAATATCCCTGAATAATTGCTTTCTATTCTGTGTCATTTTTTAATTAAAGATAGCAGCACCAAAATCTACCAATATATCTGTAAATTATTAGAAACCTTTTCCAGAGGCGAAAAGGATCAATACCTCTTTGTCTCACTGGCATAAAACATCTCTGTGTTACTTCTTTCCTGTTGGCAAGGGAGAAAGTGGAAAGAGCCTAAGATGGGAATAATAGCAGCACTGAAGGGGAAAGCCATGTGCCAGGTCAAATGAGCAAGGTTTTTTCTTTTGTTTTTATTTTTAAAAATTAGCAGAGCTGTTTGCATTATCTGTTTCCATCCCTGCAGTAAGTTTTCCTCCCTTTGTGTCAGGGGTGGGAGACAGCACATGGAGCTTCCAAGTTAAGCCGCTGAAGAAAGGGAATGTGACCACAGGTTAGATAAGGAACCTGGATGTCGGGTCCTGGCTTCCCTTCCCGATTTCACCATGGATCTGCCATGTGATGCTGCTCAGCTTGCTTGGAGCTGAGAAGATGTAGGCCTTGCACCTTGCACAATGGTGATCATGTCCTCCAGAGAGTAATTTCTTGTTGGCAGTACTTGCCTGCATGGACTGACTTTGGCTTTCCACCTTGCTGCTTTCTGAAGGACAGTCCAAATGTGGAGGCACTCCAGGCTGGTTGTGCAACATCTGGCAGAGTTTATGGGCGTGGCCCCTCTGCCTCTTGCAACCCAAATGCACCACATATGTGGTTCATCCCAGTCATCTAGTTTCCTCCAATTGTCAAATAGGCATGGCAAACAAACACAGTGTAGAAGTGCCTGGTTTCTTTTTTTCACTGTGCTTTAAAAGAAGCCAGAGATTATGAGCTCAGACACCCACATTACAGAAATCCGGAGTTAGATAGCATTCAGTGGAGCCTCGGTTTCCCCTTGTATAAACTACGATAACAGGGCCACAGTTATTAATATCATATACAAGCAGCTTGCTCTCACCCTCTTCTTTATGTGAGTGTGTTGTACCTGCTTGGGCAGGAGAACCTGTGTCAACACACAGGAAAAGGGAAATGTTACCCCCATATTGTCTGCTGCTCCTTTCCCTTTGCTGAAGTCGCTGCATTTCTGGTCTCTGTCTAGGCTGCAAGGCAAGGAGCAGGTGGGGCTGAACTAGCTGCACTCCATGGTATTGCTCCCAACAATACAAGCATATTTCTGAAATGCAATTGAAAAGAATTGTTGTTTCAAAAGTCATTAACTTCTAGAAAGCCTCCAGCAAATCCATGAGTGAGTGGCTTAAGGAGCACCAGATAATTCATTTATTCACAAATTTTAAGAGTAGAGGGGGCATTTTGACTGTCAAGTCTGGTGTCCTAGATAACACACATGTGCCTTCCTAGATATTGTCCAGCTGTTCTTCAGCTGGAATGCATATTTCAGAAATCAAACCAGACCTCCAAATTCTTGGTGTCAAGACTGCTCTGGTTATACTGCTGGAGAGTTTCCATTTTTAATTAACATTCCAATGAAAACTATAGCTCCAAAATGTTTCAAAAAGGTTTATCAACAAAGAAATTCACTGAAGCAGCTGATATTGCTGTCATGGAGTTAGTCCCCCTTCGTTCTGAATCACCCCTAGGCCTCAGGTTTCAGGAAATTTCTCCCACAGCCTCAGCTTTCTGGAGAATTTTCTATCCCCTCTTATTTGTAGGGTGTGATAGGATAATAGCAGCAATCCAGTCCTTATTGTCTGTATCTGCGGATGAACAGTGCTGTATAAGTGTAAAGTGTTATTATTATTGTAAGGAAATAATAATACTAATAAAACAAAATGAATCGAAGTCTTGTCTTCAGATGGTTATTTTAGCAATCCAGAAATCTAAAGCCCATGAAATAGACAATTAAGAGGGGTTAGATACTTAATATCAGTCGTTGTGTTTTGGTAGAATTTTGCAATAACGCAGCTGCTATAATAATACGGATTTTTATTTCTCCTTACAGAAAGGAAGCAGTTGTGTTTTCAGAGAAGCCTTGAAGTCCTGCTGCAGAATGCAGAACTTTGTGTGTGTGGGTGTGCGTGTGTCTGTGCGCTCAGGCGGCCTCTCTTCTCCTATTGCAACAGCTCCATCTTTGGGAGAGAGAAAGGGAAATGTTTCTTTCCTTTAGCACACTTTGCAAACAAAAGAAACCTTGGAAATTTCATTTCACTCTGGAATACCTTTCTTCCACCCCGTCTTCTCCCCATGCCTCCCCACCATTGTTCTTCTTCAGCTGAGGAATTTAAAAAAAAAAAAAAAAAAGAAAACCAACAAAAAAACAATACCCCCTTTCTCTCATTTCTGACGTAACTAAGGACCAGAGAGTCATTTAATTAGTCTCTCTCAAGTGTCTTACAGCCCTGTTGAAGGCAAACATTTACCCTTTTTTTTTTTCTTTTTTTTTTTTTCTTTTTTTTTTTTTTTGTCAGGAAAATGTGGTATCACATTAATGGCTATTGGGGATCCTATGGCTAAATCGTAATCGTAATTGTCTACACCAATCATAATTGCCTTGCTGTTGCAGCATCCCTCCCCCCTGTCAGTTGGCAGTCTCGTCCTGCTTCCTTGTACTGTGTGCTTACACTGTCTGTGAGCTCTTCCAGGAAGGGTGGACATCAGCCAGTTGTGCCTACTGAGGAGCTGCACCCAGCACACAGGGACTTCCAGACCCTGTAGGAGGGGACACTCAAGATCCTCATCCAGAACCCTCCCGTGAGAAGAGTCGCATCCATGTATTTAGTTGGGCTCACTCTTCCCTTTTAAAGCGAGGCTAGCTGAGGAAGAGGAGCTAGAGACCCAGAACAAAGAGCTTCTCTCATCCACAGGCTGCTTTTAATCACTGAGCTACACCTGGCACTGTTGTTTCCTCACAACCTGAATCTTTCATGCCTTTCCTTGCAGCGTCCCATCTCCAGCAGAAGAGATTATATCTCCCTCTTGCTTCTCATAAACCTGAGGGGTATGACATGACCCAGGAGCCGGAGGGAAGAGAGCCTTTGCTTGACATAGACCCAGAACATGTTTCCCACTTCCTAGACAAACTGTCCCATCACTAACTACACCATTTTTCAAAGGGCAGTCAGTCACGAACATCCTTCTTTGCCTTAAAAGCAGTGACTATAAAAGGGAGAGCCACGATACCAGTGGTTTTGTGAGGAACCTGGTCTGGTCAGCATGTGGTGGCCAGCCAGATGAGGTTCTTCAGGTAATATAAAGCCATACATCAGCTCCTGATTAGGTATTGATAGGCATTGAATGCCGAGGGGGGGTTGGACCTGGAGGCCTATAAGAAAGGCAGATGGGTACTGCAGATACTACAATCACAAGTGAAAAAGGATAGGGTTTGTTATGTTCAGTAATCACTGGGGTTTAATTAGAAGTGAGTGGGGTAAAATTACTAGTAAATCTTAAACGGTTGAGCCGAGTGCCCCCTTTTTTTTTTTTTTTTCTGAAGACAGGGAAGAAAAAAGATGAAAAATATTAAAAGAAAGGGAAATTTAACACCCAGCAACTATACAAGGGTATGGATAGAGATCCTAAAGTGCCCAGAGTAACTTCTTCAAGAACAAGACAGAGGGCAAGGAAAAAACAGGAAGCCAAAGAGGTCATGGAAGCAGAGAGGGTCCAGATTAACCTAGGAACAGGACTAGAAAGGGGTCAGGAAGGTCCATCATGAGAAAAAGTAAAACCAGAGCTTTCAGAGGCAAGATCGTAAATGACATGAAAAGCTAACAAACAAACAAATAGGCACTGAATAATTTAATACAGCCCCAGAATCCTGGCACTGGCACTCTCTGCTGGCTGTTGGCTGCTGGATGTACATGGGGCTTAATTAACCTCTTGTGTCTGAAACAGGCCAGAGTCCTTTCTAACAATTTAATGCTGTAGTTGACTAAGTTTTACTGTCCATACAGTATTTCTGGTCTTCTTAACGTTAGTAATATGGATGTAGCCATTGTGATCTAGACTGAAGTTGCAAGGAAGTTTTTAAACCCAGATCTCCTAAAGGCCAAACTAGTGACTTCAGCGTTCTTTGATGTAATGAAAATAATTTGTATACAGAGTTCAATTCACCACATGAGTTTTTGTTCAGAGATCCTGGCTTTAATGTCACTGGAACAGAAACACATGTTGTCCTATCCCCACAGCTCTGCTGTACCCTGAGCACGGCAGCTCCTCCAAATTCATGCTGATAAAACCTCATTACAGTTCTGTAATGTACTTCTGGTACACATTCCCACTTTCACTCTCATCTGCAATCCCTGGCATTGGCTGGGGTTTGAAAGGAAAGTTGTAAAAACAGCTGTGTGGAAAGATGTCTTTTTTTTTTTTCTTTTTTTTTTTTTTTTTTCTTGGAGTATTTCAGTCACAGCTAAAAATAAAACTTACAAAGTCTCCTGAGACAGCCTGTTCTTAAGATAATTCATTGCTAAAACTAAATCACAGAAGGTTTATCTTCACTTATAATACCCTATGAAGAACAGTTTTTACTTTCCCAGTCCAAGGTTTCTTTCCCTATTACTACTGGGAATGCAGTAAGGTTCCAGCATCTGAAAGGCAATTTGGGATCACTGCTGGCTGTGGAGTCAGGCTGACCAGCAAATCTCACCACCGTTGCCCCACAGCTTCTCACATTATATAGCCCTATTACGCAAAGAACCTTTGAACTCCTCAAGAGCTATATCTAAACTCTCAAATATCACATAGCTGCATGTATATATACATTATATATATATTCATTTTTAACTGGCCGTTCATTGGAAAGCTTTAGAATGGTTTGACAAAAATACCAAACAGAATAAAATAATCTTCCTAAGACTTTGTTGTGGGTTGACAGAAAGTCCTGCATGTGAGGGTTCAGGAAAGTCCATATCCTTCAGCTGATGGTACAGCTCACACTTCAGTTAACAAGCCAAGCCACAGCCAGGGCTGGCTACCCAGCTGCTTGCACAGCCTCCTCATCCTCCTCCTCCCCTCAAGTATTTTTACTTCCCAATATCTGTGCAGAAGCAGACAAGCACGTGTACTTTTCAACACATCAGCTAGAAATAAGCTAGACATAGATTTGAGATGACAATCCACAAGCAAAGCTTTCTGATATTTTAAGAGGGACAGTTAGCGATGTGTGCTGCTTAATATAATAGAAATTGCCAGAAAAGAGTGGAGCATAGATGCTGCCTGTTCCTAGAGAGGAATGGGATATTTGGGGTGTTTCTTTCTACTGAGGGGGCACATTTATGGATCTTCTTCAGGAGTTCAGTGATCAAGCTAGGTTTGTCCTTTCTCACAGAAAAGCACCAAAAACAGATGAAAAACTATTTCCTGAAAGTCTTGGTTTTGCCCAGTAACATAATAATATAAGCACTTTTCTGATCCATAGGAATCCTAGGACTCCTCAAGTGTTAATCACACATTCTTCTAGCCAGGGATCTAAAGTTTATCCTGAAATAATACTTGGTCTTAAAATCAGATTAGACTTCAGTCTCCTTTACATAATAGTAAGTAAAAACAGTGCTGTACATATTTGTAAAGAGTTTTAAAACATACATAAGAATTTTGCTCTACAGCTTTAAAATTTTTGGTTTTCAGCTGAAATACTCCTCTGAGACAACTGTATTGAATAACATAAAGTTCCTGTAAAGTACACTTTCCCTTCCCTGTTAAAAGCTTTTCTGGGACTCTAAATATAAAATATGTTTACCTGAATATTGTTTGCATCCATCACTTCCTCATTCTCCACAATGTCCCTGAGAGAAAAGTAGAAAATATAAACTGTGGTGTTGTCATGATAGGGGCTGTCCTCATTTCAGCCACTGTTTTCCACTGTCAATATGAAATACAGTTGAAGTGTTATCAACGTGCTACTTGGCTAGGCAGTTTAAGTTTACCAAGAATGATGGTGTTTTAAGTTAGCTGTTGACTTTGCAGTGTCAGCCTATGAGAAATCCTGTTAGTAGTTATCACCTGAAGGGGAGGCAACAGCTGGCTGAGGTGTGGGAAGTTTTTAAACCCCTGGAATGGCTGGCATTTACATCCGCGGGTTCATGCAGTGAATGTGAGGAAGGCTTCAGTTTACAGCTGTGTGTGGTGCTTCAGCGTGAAAGCAAGGTGGGCTACCCCCATGAAAATCACACTGCGCTCTCCCTGCATCGATTGGCATCAACCCAGTTATATCCCTGAATGATGATCAGCACTTGGAAAAGCAAGAGGATACAGTATTTTGGGGGGACTGCATTTGACTGTTGGCTGCTCTCAGATGCGTTGTGAACAGGCTATTGGCTGCCCTGGCTATCCAAGCAATGTTTCCCTTTGCAGTTCTGCCTGGTTTGGTCATAAACTCTTCCAGGCAGTGGGCATTCCTCTTTACCTCCATGTTTTAAAAGCCAAGAATATGCTTATCTCTGCCGCATTTTTTCTGTGGTAGTTTAAAACAAGCTATAACTGGAATAAATCCTCACAGGAACAGACAATGGAATAAGAAATATTCTGAAGTCATATTTTGTTTGGAAATATAGTCTGAAATTTATAATTAAATTATTTTTGTGAGTGGGCAATACTTTTTTCAGCCAATGAAATATTTTATTAAATTTCAATTTATAGCTTTTTATATTATGACTAAATATAGCAAATCTATGCCTAAACTGAAAATTTCTTATACACACACCCCCAAACCCCCAAAAAAACAAACAAAACCAAAACCAAACCTACAAGGCATAAATAGTTTCCATTGGATTTCACTTACTTGCTTGTTTGGTTTTTTTTCTTTAATCAAAGTGAAATGTTATCATAATTGACACATTCTCATGGAACTGACTTCCACATATCAGCATTTCTGTGGAAAAAACATGTGCTTTTGTAAAATTTGTAATGAGTCTTAGAGGAGCATGTCTTCTTCAGTACTATCCAAAACCAAGCCCAACAGTAAAGGTGCTCTGCCTACCTACGTGTTCCTACTGTAATTTTGAAATACTTAGTCAGTGGCACCTTTTATACCTTCCAGAGACACAATTATACCTGGACTTCCAACTTAATGCCTCTAAAATGCTTCTTCCAGGTGGTGACTAAAAGTTTAAGAACATAAAAGGCTGAGACAGTTTCATCAGCAAAAGTCTGACTGGAGATGGGATAGCCCCCTGATGTCCACATTACTGATTCAGATCGTGGGTAAGAAGGCAGAAGGAAACTTCCTCATTTTTGGATCAAATGTTTATTTTATGACTCCTACTTCCCCAGTAGATACCTGACTGTGGCACAAGTTTAATGATTCAAGTCAAGCCAAGGACACGAAAGGGTCTGCAGAGAGATCCAGCTCCACTCCTGCCTGATCTCTACCCAGCCCTGGCTTGTAACACACTCTCGGCTGCACAGTCAAAGTTCAAGTAGGTTTACATGTACCCCTTATTGGTAGGGGCCATAGCCAACAGCATACATAAACTTCAAAGTTGCCTTAGGATGGGGATGAAAAGAGAGAAGAAGGAAACCCTCTCCCCCACGTCCAGGTGGGAAGCAAAGTGACGAGCTGCCCAAACAAGCCTCCTCCTCTGGCCATCCTTTCCAGGGAAGCAGGTGGTGACAATGATCACGTTGAAAATGACAAAATCTTTTTTCTTGCTTTCTTCCTCATGCAATTATACTTCCCATCAAGACTTTCTCAATGTCCCCATTGCCAGTTACTGTTTGTGACACTACTGGTGCTGGTTGGAGCACTCCTGATTAGGTGCAGGTGTTGCACACTAATTGCCCATTAAGTTTTGGTGTGTATATTATTGATAATATTTACTGGATTTTAAAATTAGCATTATTCGTTATCTACTAAGCTGTGTTTGTTTTAATATGAAGCTGGAAACTAAATCCTATAGAGTGAAAGGTGAATAGATTTGCTCATGGAGATACAGACCAGTAGCTACAAGGCAAAATGGTGAAGAGGCAGAGGAAGAATAAGAACATTTAAATATCAAGGGCAATAACTTCAGAAAAGAAACTGGACATAACAGGTCAGAATCCCACAGTGCAAAGTGAATAAAGGCATTTGGGGTGCCGTGGTAAAGGCACTGCTGCAGAACCATGGGGTGTGTTGATGGAAGGTTGCTGCGTTGTAAGTGAAAGGTGAGTTGCAGGTGGAAAGTCCTTATCATTGCAAGGCTTAGAGTGGACAAGGCACCACACACCATTTTGTTTTCTAGTGTCCCTGATGTTTTCTCTTGTGAAGGAGTAATGTGGAGAGACCCACCCATGGGAAGGACGAGCGTGCTGAGGGAAATGAGGCCGTTGAGTATAACGTGTTTTGGCTGCTGGACAGCATGGGAAGGTGCAAGTGTTCTCATTTTTCTAAAGGAAGAAGTGTAGGACAGAAGGGGATCTTTACTATCACAGAAATTAGAGTCACTGTGTCTGAATTTGCTGAGTTTAGCTAAAGCCAGTGGAAATCGGCACAGTCCACAAAACTTCAACAGGTTACTGAAGAACATTCCGTAAGCAGGGTGACTAAAGGATTGAATTATCCATGGAAGGTATCTCTGTCTCTTTGCTCACTATAACAACAGTCACTAAACTTTTAAATTTTGCACTGCAGTTAAATGTCCAAACTTATTTAGGGTATTCCCAGGCATTTTAAAACTGAGAAACTGAGGCAAGGTAGAAACAAATGGCTCATGAACAAGAAACTCATGATCTCTCGAATGTTAGGATACACAAAATGCACTGAGCAAAACTGCCACTCTCTGCAGATTCCCAGGTTTGTTGTGGTGGATCTTAGCACAGGACCCTGTAGCCAAAGGAAATCTAAAATTTTACAAATCTCACATATAATCTTTTTTTCCATGTTTTTAAATTTTATTTGATATATATCCCATGCACTAGCAATGATAATTTAAACCCCAAACAAATATACAGAATAGTATCCTTTTCTTTACTATTCCTCATGTATTTACAAGTTAAAGGGAAGCCTTTTTTCTGTAGTACTAAATGCAGTACGAGGCACAGAACAACCCTCATCAAAATGGACATCTTGTAAAGTATATTTTTTTAGCACTGACCATTCTCTCACCTTCCTCCCGTGCTTCCTTTTCTTAGAACACAGTTTATTCCTTTTTGACTGTTCTTATTTTCTGTATGTTTTCATTTTATTCCTCAACTCTTTCTCCTTGTATATCCTCTCCACAAAAATATCTCAGTATTGAAAAAGGAATCCCCCAAACCATAACAAAAATGTCTAGATCCAACCAGAAATTTCATCATGTGTCTTTTATTCTCTTTTTACACTTGTCCTAACTTGCAGTATGTTGGTTTTCTATGAGAGACAGTGTATGCTCAGAACTGAATTCTGTCTTAATAGTCAAGAAACACTGGCATTGCCCAGAAGTGAGATTTACAGGACATTGTTCTGTCACTAGTATTAGACCAACAGTCCTCTTATGTTCACTGTTACAGATGTTTGAGAACACAGCTATATAATAGCTATTTCTTCAAGGTGCCAGTTGACACTATGGGGACAAATGCGCAACCTGGAAATTGTAGAGCGGGATAAGTTGTGCAGAAGATCCTGAAAGAGCAGCATCCCTCTTCTAGTGAACTTTCTTACAGCATGAGGCCCATTAAGGCTGCTGGTTCCCTTGGAATCTTAGTTCCCCTGCTCAGGAGGTAGGAGGTCAGCAGTGTGAAGACCTGTCAGCTGGGTATGGCTAGTGCTTCTGCTCTGTAAGCAGTGCAAATTCCATCTCTTTTTTCCTCTGAAAGCATAGGGAAGTCATGAAATAGAAGGTGAGGAAGCATCTCAGGGGATTTGAGGACTTCTCAGGCCTGTAGTGTGTCTACATGGTCTTATCTTTTTTTTTTTTTTTCCCCCTTTTTTTTCCCCTGAAAAAGTAAAAACTTATTAAAACATGTTTAAGTACTCACATAAGTGACATGTTTCTCTGCTGACCTGCAATGGATTCAAGTCTCCTTTTCCTTCTCTCTTACATTGCATGTCTACTGTTGCATACTGTGAGCAAAGTGTTATCTCCCTGATTTGATAATGCCATCCTCATTGTACCCTAGATGTCTATTGCAGGATCAGGGTCTGTATTAGTTTTCTTCTCCGTTTGTATCTGTATACTTTTGCTTAGCTTTGGGGAGCACTGTGGGGCCATTTGTGAAATGACAGTGCTTTCTGCCGGGGAGATCATTATAGGCAGAATGCATTCCAATGTGCAAATTACAGTTCTGCTTATAGTGAATTTGTTCTGCTTAATACAAAAGAGCTTTACAAAAGGAAGGTCTCGCTGCACTTTCCCCTAATTTGGAGCTGCAAAGCTAACTTCCATGCTGTGCAGAAATGCACAAGGAGGGTTAAGTCAGTTTTAAAAGAGCATCAGTTGGGTGAAAATGTGTTTGACCTTCACAGGGTTCTTCAGTCATTCTTCAGCTTGAGTGGCTGAGTGAAGAGTGTGTCATTCTGTCATATATAAAAAAAAAAAAAAGAGAGAGAGAAAAAAAAATTAAAAATCGATCCTGTCTACCCCTGAAAGCCTTAGTTTTCATTGGCATCTAACTGACATAATATTTGGTTGAGTTTTCATTGCTATTTTTATTTAAATGTTCTGGGGTATGCCAGCGAGCAGCAAGGTCCATTTTTATATCACAGTGAACTCCCACAGTTCTGGTAAATATAATCAGATAAGGGGAAGTTCAACTTAAACCTTCTGTTGCAGTCAATAAAAGAAAACTTCATAACCCAAGACTATATCTCTATTTATAATTGCTAATTATAGAAATCTATTCAAGGACACTCTAAAAACAGGATTATAAATCCATCTAATAAAAAAAATAGAATAATGTAGAGACAGAAAAATGAGAGTCAGTGAGAGCTAAGAAATGAAAAAGAAACTGAATACAAAGCAATGTATTTGCTTGAGCTTTTTAGGAGGCAAAATATCCCGAGATAACTTCCCATTGTAATTCAGTATTTCGTTATCTCTGTGACAGTGATCTTGCATTTCTGCAAAAGGTTGTTGACCAAATGGATCTAGGTGTCATTGTACAGATAGCAGAAATGACTGGAAGCATAAACAGTTCCAAGGAAAAACATATAGGAGGGAAATTAATGTGTTTCCTGCATTTAAGGGTTGAATTCAAGAACTTATGTCTCTTTTACCAGATTTGCCTTGGCAAGTTATGCAGAAAGTAGAGATGCTGCCAAATGTTAGTCATTCAAATTAGACTCCCAATACGCCATGGGATAAAATCCTCAAGAGAGTGGTTCAGGAGAGGAACCTAAAGTTCGTATACTGAGTCACACTCTGGATTAAATTCTTTAAGCGTCTTTTAGGACCCAACATCCTAACTGGGGCATCAGAGCTAGGTACTTAAAACTAGTTACATGGACAAATCCCGCTGTCTTCAGTTTCTCCTTCCTTTTACCTATTTTCTATATAAATTTGTGGAAGGAATATTTCCCATGCGCTAAGACAGTGCCAACTCCAGTACTGGGCACCTACCTTCCACAATAAAAGGCAGAGAGATGCCTCAAACAGGACTAAGCCAATCCTTGTCCCTGTCTTTTCTAGAACATGACCTTTTCCCAAACTTATAAAAGACCAAGGTTTCCCAGCAATGTAGCTTCAAAGCAGAGCACAGGTATCAGAGGCAGTGTGGCCAGCAGGACCAGGGCAGGGATCATCCCCCTGCACTCAGCACTGGTGAGGATGCAGCTCAAATCCTGTGTTTGGTTTTGGGCCCCCCACTTCAGGAGGGATGTAGAGGTGCTGGAGCGTGTCCAGAGAAGGTCAGCCAGGCTGGTGCAGGGTCTGGAGCACAAGCCTTATGAGGAGCAGCTGAGGGAACTGGGGGTGTTCAGCTGGCAGAAAAGGAGGCTCAAGGGAACCTTTTTGTTCTCTACAGCTACGTGGAAGGAGGTTGCAGCAAGATGGGGGTCAGTCTCTTCTCCTGAGTAACAAGCAATACAAGAAGAGGGAATGGCCTCAAGTTGTTCCAGGGGAGATTTAGATTGGATATTAGGAAAAATTTCTTCACCACAAAGGTCATCAAGCATTGGAATAGGCTGCCCAGGGAAGTGATTGAGTCACTGTCCCTAGAGGTATTTAAAAGACATGTAATGTCTGCCCAGGGACATGGTGGACTTGGCAGTGCTGAGTTTACGGTTGGACTCACTGAACTCAAAAGTCTTTTCCAACTTAATTTCTTGATTCTGTTATTCTATGACTCTGTACCTAGAGAACTACAAGCTGGAGATACCAACACATTTAATTGATCACTAACAACACCTTTCCAAAGAAGCAATGGTGTGAACAGTCCTCCTTAACTCCCTCTACAGACAAAGACATAGATTTGAAAACTGCCAAATGTTAAATGTGTTCATCTTTGGTCAAAAAGAAGGAGTATTTTCAGTTTGAAATGTTTTGCATGGTCTAAAAGCAAAAAAATATGTATGTCATCCCTATAGCACAACTCAGAATGAAGAGGTCATGACCCATTATTTCTTTTGGAATCACAGAGTCATAGAATAGTATAGTTGGAAGGGACCTTTACAGCTCATCTATTTCCAAACTCCCCTGCTGCGGGCAGGGATATCTTTCACTGTATGACTGACTTTGTCCCAGCCCCAAAGGCCATTGACACCCACAGCTTGGCCATGCACCAGGGCTGTCCTCCACAGCCCTGCTCAGCTCCATGGAGGTCCTGAGATGTGATGGGATCACAGCTGCAGGCAGCACAGCTGCAGGCTGCACACTTGCTGATAAGACACAGTGATGTGACCCATTATTTTTTTGGGTAGGCTTCAGGTCAGATTTTCAATGGCTTAAAAGTTTCTTTACATTTGTATACCATGTCTTTTCTTCTCTGACATCTGTGATGAAGGGTTGTAATCTGAGAGGGTTTCCTGGTTACACCACTGCTGTGCAGTGAACACTTACTCCTGAGGTGTCCTTTTATATCAGCCCTTAGTATATGTAATGGCTTTAAAAGAACTGAAAGCCAAGATATATTGTGTTGCCTTTGTAATTACTCAGTACTATTTTGACATCAAGGGAACCGATGGGTAATATTTGTGGTCTCCTTTCTTAAACTCGCACCTTACTGATTTCTAGGGCAGTCAGATTGAAACACCATAGTATTTTAAAAAATATTTTCCTATTGGCTAGAAAAGAGGGAAGAATTCAGATAATGGCAGAACAAAAAGAATAGCCACATAAAATCAGAATCACTCACACTGTGTTTAAGATCACTTTTCTTTTTTTTTTTTCTTTTCTTTTTTTTTTTCTTTTTAATGAATATAGGGGGGTTGAGAGGAGAACAATTTTCAGAAAAAACAAAAGAAGTAAGAAAGCAAAGTATATTTAAGACCTCCTTGAAGACACCCGGAGTTAATAATGATATACACTGTAGAGAGAACAACTGTGAGATGGGTGCAAAATGCCACAAACCCAGCTAATTAAAAATGAGGTTATTAGTTTTTAGTTACACTGCAGTTAGAGATAATGCTACAGAGAGCCTGAGTGAAAGCACATTTTATATTGTAGCAAGAAGTAGATTTTATGTGGCATTTTATTTTATTTTAAGGGATGCTTCTATTTAGAGAGAGGAAGAATTCAGTTATGAGTTAAAATGGACTCACTGTGGTTTTTCTGTACCTTTAGGGGGGAGTGAGAGGGGGTAAGAAGGGTACAAACTTTCTTCCAAATCTGGCATTCCACCAAAAGCAGCACTGAAAATTTGTGGCTCACTATAAAAGACAGCTGCCCAGATTCCCAAGCCTTGTGGGAGTGCCTAACATCTATGGATTTATCTTTTTTTTCCAGGGTGATCAATAGAAATTATTCACTTGTTTTGAAAGTGTAGCTCCAAATATCATTCTCAATGTGATGCTAATCATTTTCCAGTAAATTTATGGCCAGATTTCAGAGCAACTCAGCTCCTACATACAGACAAAAATAAATAAAATAAAATATTGTTCCCTTTTTAAGAACATTCCCCATGTTAAATGTTTTCAGAAATACGGCTGTTATCTAAATTATTGAATAGATGCTGAGATCTTTGAACAATTTCATACTGATTCATATATATGGATCCCTGAGTGTCTCTATCTAAAGCATCTTGCTGGGTGTGGCTTTTGGACTGTGTGTAAGAATCAGGAATGAAATCCTCCTGGCACTCAGGTCACTGACTGAATCATAGAACTGTAGAACAGTTTGGGTTGGAAGGGACATTTAAAGGCCATCTAGTCCAACGCCCCTGCAATAAGCAGGAGCATCTTCAACTAGATCAGTCTGAAAGCTTTCTCAGTTTTACTGGGTCACTCTGAGCACCTTGTTGGTTTGCAGAGACTCTATCACAGAGTGGTCCTGTATTACCTTATAGTAAGGTAATGTGAAAATGAAGTAATTTTTTTTTAATGTTTCTTTGAAGCAATCTTTAGTTGAAACAGCAGTTTTCACTAGTTGCAGGAAGAGAGCCTCTAGGGCAGCCAAAGGAAGATTTGCAAAGTTTAACCAAAGGTATCTAGGACTACTTGAAAAAAAATTGATAGCTCACCTCCTTAAAAGAAAATTATTCAACAGAACAAAATCCATAAATCCCCATTTATCTGTTTATCCATTCACATCTGGGCTGGACTACAGTAATAGGTCATTTTTTCTGCTCCTACAAGACCCAGACTAAAAATAAAGTCTAAAATAAAGAATAATCTACTAAACCTGATTATTTTTTTTTCCTAAAAGCCAAGGTAAAACAGCTTTACCTGTGCATAAAATCAAGCTGAGAGTGTCTTGATGCACATCTCAGTTATAAAGAGTCATTTGGGGAGTTCACAAACATAGTGCCTTTGACTTGTATTTCTTGTCTATATGCATTTTTTTTTTTTTTTTTATTTGTCAAACTATGAGCTTTGTTTACAGAGAAGCATGTAGGAGACACGTGAGGGATCATTTTCCTACCACCTGGAGCTCTCAGCCAGCAGAGTGAACACAGTCTTTAGGCTAATCTGAGGATAAAGCCAGGGAGATACTCCTCAAAGTAAAAGACAATAAGACTTGCTTCTTCTTTTGGTATTTGACCAAATTAAGTGCAACGCAGTCCAAAGGATTTAATGACTATGCTCGTACTTCTGAGCTAACCAGTGCCAGAAAATATTGCTGGGCTCTGGAATACAATTGCCTATAAAGTTGAATTGTTAAAATTGTCCCTAGAACAGAATTGGCACCAGGTAACCAACATTTCCCCAGACAATTTCTGGGAACTTTTCAGGAGACAACATGGGCCAAGGATGACTCTCAACTGGCAGTTTGGATGTGGCCACCCAGTTCTGGAGGTTAAAAGAATTTCCCAGTAGGGAGGTGGACCGACCCATGCCAGCTGGCTGCTGCCTTCAAAACCAGTTCTGAGCATGTATAATTTACTAGTATAGCTGTGGCTTTTGTTTCCACATTGTATATTATATAATATCACAGAGCACAACATGAATATGATATAAAAAGTAAATTAAAATGGGAATGAAAGTTCAATTAAACCAAGAACACTTCCTCCAGAATCTGTTTGGTAACAGATTTAGGGAGAAACACATTGCCTGCTTGTGTCCATTTTGGCTCAGGAATTATTTCAAAATTAAGAACTTAACTGTGAATTACAAAATGCAGCTCCATCCCAGTTCTAATTAGTAGAGACTCAGCAAGTTGAGGAAAAACTGTGCAGCATCTGTCAGTTGCTCACCACAAGAACACGCATACACACACCTACACACATAATTCAATGAAAATAAATAATACCTAACACTTTGTAAAGGTCACTCAGGCTTTCTGGTGCAGACATTTCCCTCCCTTTGTGACCAGTTTCACAAAATGCAGTCTTTCTGACTTCAGTCATTTAAAAAGTCAACTTTTTTTTTTTTTTTTACGCTTTAGATTCCCCTCATCTCTATTGACATACTTACTTGTGCTGAGGGTTTTGGTCCTCAGGAAAACATCTCCTGCTCCCTGACACCCACCATGCTGATCCTGACACAAACATCAGAACCTCCATCCTCAGTTTAACATTTCAAATGGAGATTTCTAAGTATCCAAAAAAAAAAAAAAAAAAAGGAGAGAGAGAGGGGGAGTGTGGCACAGCCTACTGTGCTGAGATTGCACTTTCCTGGGTGACCAAACAACAACCTAGCAGTCATGTAAAATTAAAACACAATACAAGCACTGATAAAAGGCCCAGCAGTTTCTACTCTGCATGAGTGCCAAGGTGATGCTGAGAAGATAAAGCAAGTCTATTTGGTGAGGTAGGAGCTGCCTGAGTCTACAGGCAGCCTGGGGCACAGCCAGGGTGCAGCCAATATCCTTTCAGTCTCACCTGAATGATTACTTAGATATCCGTTGAATTGTAGAGCTGCTCATCTTTTCAACATGCAGGGTCTCAGAAGAAGAGTCAAAGTGGTTAAGACCTAACCCTTTAAAACCACAGCTCACATTTTTTGCAATGACTAAGAGGTTCTCGCCCTCTGTTGCCTAATCAGTGGCAAGGGATGAAGCCAACTGCTTATGTTGAGGAGACACAAAGTCTTTTGGGTTTAGCCAAACGAGAAGAAGGCAGTCTGATACTATAGTGCACATTCTTGGAGGAAAACATAGTGTGTATTTATCTGACTGATAGAGACGTCTGCATGTATATCTCTACCAGCCTCCTAGCCTCCCTTTACATAAAGCAGACAGCAGAACTTTTAGTGTGCCTCAATCTAAGCCAGCCCAGAAAATTAATCCCCAATTTCCTTTTTCTCTCCTCCACCTACTAGGGAAGCTCCTGCAGATTTTGGCATTGCTAGACCTTGTCAGTGTGGTGTGGTAAGGTGCGCCTCACCCTGGTCCTCCTAAGCTGAAGCTGTTACATATTATCTTTTAAATTACAGGAGGATTGATAATCAACTAATCTTCACACAACAGTCACAAAGTTTAAATCAGGGTAAGACTTCCTGAAAAGTGTGAAAACCAGTGCTCTGGCCTGCGGTTCATGGGAATCAAAGGTAGAAGAAGTAAGTGGACTGAATGTACTCCTAAACTACTTCAGAGATCCTTGCCTTTTACAGTGCTAAGGCATCAGGATCTGTCAAGACTCATTCCATAGTTTGGGGCCAGTCCATCTTTTAGGGAACTTCTCATCACAGAGATGAGTTATTTCAGCACAGGATCTTGTTCCTAGAACTGATCAGAATATGCTTAACAACAGCAGTTTTCCTCATTAGAAATATTTTTTCTCTTCTTTTTTAAAAGAACTATGTAAATATATATATATTTATATATTATATATATAAATACACTATTATTGTTGTAATCTATTTTATTTTAATTAATGATTTCTTTGAAATTGTACACTTTGTTTTATCAGGTTCATTTTTAAGACCTTGCTTTTTCCTTATCTGCTTAATGAAGTTCACCATATAATAAGAAAATGTGACTTCTGGTGATAAAAAATGATTTAAAAAGAAATTATTTTGTTAGAAATATCTATTAAAAAAGACACAAATACCGACACACAAAAAATACTAATATAAACTCTGCAAAATGGATATAATTTCCAAAACATTGTTTCATTTTCTTCAGAAACAATTTCTCTGTTTCTTTCACCAATTTCTTTGCCTTTTCGCTTTAGTTTCAGAATTAAATGAGGGACAATAAAGTACAAAATAAATGAAGAAATGCATGAAACCTCATAAACCTCACTTTTTTCTTTCTCACTTATTTTTTCTTTATCACATTCCTTCAATACAAACGTGAATCTTAAAGAAGCTTCTGAAGGCCATGGAATAGTATCACCAGTAGGATTTACAGCTTACTTTGTTAAGGAGAAAGGACTTTCTTAAGAAGTCTTCTCCTAACACATTTGCAATGGAAACTACCTGAGAACCATCGATGAAAGCAGTTATTCCTTCTTTATGCAGCTGCACTGAGTCTTGTTGGCATAGCCACAGGAGATGATGCGGTTTCCAAAATAAGGACGTACAGATTGTTGTCCAAACAAGATTTGGCCAACACTCACCCATTCCTGTCTGATAGGCTTCTTCCCTGGTTTCCTTGTGGGCAACTGGTAGCATAGGTGCAGAAATGGCAAAGATCTTTCTCCATTCTCTTTATTTACACTGAAATCTGAGGAAGTGCCTCAGTTTCATCCCCTCCTTTGCCTAAGCACTGTCTTTCAGCAGTGTGACATACTGGGAATGCAGAGTTTCTGCCCGAGTTCAATGCCTTCAGGAAGGAAAAGGGAGCGTCACACACATATATGGAGTTATCACAATCACTATGTCCTTCGAAATCAACCTGTGCACTGCAAGTCTCCTGTTCCAGCACTGACTCATCCCAAACCTGCTTAGCTGATGAAATCTGACAGCATCGCAGCTTGAGTTGGCCCAACCTACTTAGCTTATGAGATCTGACAGGATCACAGCTGGAAGTGCCCCAGGAGATCTGATGGGATCACAGCTTGAGAAGGCTTATCTATAGACACAGTACATAAACATTGATCCAAGATCTGCATAAAATTGAAATCCCATCGTAAAAATGAAATCTTCTCCTCAGCTTCATGAACAAAGCAAGCACGAGCTTTTATAAGAATATAACATTCATTTTATAAGAATATACCTTTTTTTTTTCTTAATTTTTTCCACTTCCTCAGAGATGAAAATAAACCTGCCAATAGGTTGCAAGATTCTCATGAGGATTACTATGCCATCCAGCAAACCTAATGGCATGAAGAAGCATGAAGGTTACTGACAATCTATCCAGCTTTCAGAATTTCTTTATTTTTTACTAGACACCTTTGAGGGTGTGAGATCAGCCACCCCATTGCCAAAAAAAAAGCAGATAAACCTCACCTCAACTCAATTCTGGTGACAGGATCACAAACAACTACTACTTTTCATCTCAAACAGTGATTCTCTCTCTTTTTCTTATTAGTGCTTCTGTATTTGTATATTGTATTATCTAATGTTGAGAAAGTTGTGTGGTGTAATGAAATATGACCAGCATCTTTTGCTTTGATGCTTTCCATAAGCTAACTTTGTGGATGTAACTTTGGTTTGCTTCTCACAACATAATCATGAGGATCTATAAGGTGAATTTTTGAATGTGACTATTGTATGGCTACACATTTATGTTTTGGAATCAATAAACACAACCCCTTTCCCACTTTTATGGTCCCTGATATTGGGAAACAAGGTCATAAGAGATTTGAGTATTTTAATGTTGTTGTGTAGGTAGGATTCTATGAGTGTCTAAGTGAAAAAAAAAAAAAAAGTCAAACAAAAAGACATTATTTTTGTAACTAGATATAAGTAAAATTATTTTAAAAATATTTTAAAGTATAATTGTAATTTAGGTACATTAGATTAATGACTAAAGACTATATTTGGATCTATTACAATTGCAGGCATTCACTGTGATGATGATGACGTTGTCTTCCTCTTTTTCACCAAACTATTTCATCACAAAAACCATCTAAAAACCTCCATCAAAGAGCTGTTGTGCAAGGGTCTGTACAAACTGAACAAGAAGACTGTACCTGACTCAGAGACAGATCAGCTAGTTCCCATTTGGACTAAATGAATTACAAAGATCCTTCTCACTCAAGGACTGATCAAAAATCAAATGAATTTTCTTGATTTTATTAAATCTTCAGAATATGTGGCTTCATTAGTTAGTAATTTTAATCCACTATGCCTTTTTTGAAGAATCCAAATTTAAAACAAATGATTTTTGGACATCTGTCTCACATGGAAAACATAACATGAAGAAATGCTTAATAGCTTGTTGATAGCAACTAAGGAAATACCTTCAGATTATCTTGTTTTCTACCATAAACTAAAACACCTCCTCAGCACCTGAAACTCAGCTGAAGATCATGGAAATCAGGTCATAAAGACTTTCCTTGTCCATCTATCTAAAGCAGCGTTCTTCAACCTTTTCAGGTTACTGACCCGCCTTATTCAAGTAAAAATTTTCTCTGACCCTCTTACATTAACTATGAAAATAGGAGTACATAATGTATTTATGATAACAATGATATGCCTGTATAATTTAGTTGTGTGCATGTTTCAAGAGGTCGACAGAGAACACTTGACCTTGAAGAGGAAGGGTGAGTGTAGAAGTTTCATTGCCTTTGTTGATACAAAAATTTTAACCGCCTCAAACTAACATTGCTTGTCTTTCATGACCATTGTGTCGCAGCCCAGAACATAAAGGTGGTCATAAACATTCCTCAGTGTTACAGGGCAAGTTTTGTAGGTAATGGTTTTCCTATCCTAAAATATATTTGAAAAATATGAAGAAAAAAATGTATATGTCAACATTGACAAAACGGTTCTTCTTCCCGTCTTTGTTCTTTAGCCATATATTGTTACATTTCATTCAAGAAAGACTTTTTAGTATACCAAAATTTTCACTGCAAAGTTGTCAACATGTCAGTGTTTCGCCCACCTCAAGAAGTGTTTTTTGAAAAAGGTATTACAGAAAATGGACCTCATAACACTCCATCACAAACTTTTGACCTAGAAACACTGTGCCCTACGTAAGGTTACACTGTATTCCTGACCTGTCCACCATGTGTGGTCTTCAGAATGTAGTTGGGTTTGAATGTTACATGAAGTTCACCAAAATCAGTCTCATAATTCTTTCTATCTCCAGCTTTTCCAGATCACAGTTCTCTCTATATGGGGAAACACAAGCTGCCTGCAGATTTCCTACGTTACAAACAGGAAGAATGAGGCGGAGACTTCTGGAATGGTCCAAGTGTATGAGGTTCCTCAACTTACATATATACAGCCAAAAAATAGAGTAGTCAGTAGAATTTTTTTTTTTTTTTGTCTTTAAAGGTAACTTAGCAGAACAGTTATTTTAGAAGGCTAAAGATATTCAGGAGTTGATTTATGTCTTCTAATGTAGACATTCATAATGTAGATGTTGATGTCTGTTAAACTCCCCAGGCTCTTTTGAGGTGTGAAGCATGTCAGCTAAAGTACACAGCTAAAGTAGATCAGATGAATTGCTCCCTAAAAGTACTCAGCACCCCGCTTAACTGCAACGAGTGACTGCAGAGCCTGGGGGGACTTGCTCAGACGTAGAAGTCTGCTGAGTAGATATCTGAAGCAAGACGAGATGAATCCTGGATTGGGATAATCTATCAGAAAACATGGTTAAACTCCCAGCTCCGCTGCAGACCTCCTGCCTTCAGACACCAGGGAAAACGTCACCTAGAAAAAATAATGGCTGGATTTCATTCCTCTTCAGACCTTGTACAAGAATGAAGGTGACTGAAGTTGCCAGAAGGAGGGTGGTCCGAGCTTTGCTTCTGCAGGAGCTGTACAAGTTCTTGAAGTGTATTGTTTGAAAAATGATGGTGCACAAGTTAGTGAGGCTCCAGGGCAGTAGCTTACCCAGTGTTAGCATAGCTGACATGCTGACAGTTTATATGGAATTTATGTGCCCATTTACTCTGCTTTTTATGGGAAAACATGTTGTTACCTTACAGCTGCCACATCACATGCTACTTATCCTGCCTCAGAGCTACAGAGCACCTTCCTCAAGGAAATATACATACATCAAGAGGTTATGTATTTTTTAACAACATTGTAAGAGGGAAATAATAAAATATGCATTACACTGCGTACTAGCAGCTTTTAATTTTTCTATATAATTTACTTAGCAAATTTAACTTATTCTATAAGCATTTGCAGTTGTTGTCTTTTTCTTCATTCACATATTTGGAGTAAGATAAAGTCAGGAGTAAGGAAGTATTTTCAATAGGATAAAGGAATTTGTTGAGGTTCTACCATATAACCAAAAAAAACCCAGGAATAAACATACAAAACATGGATGGTAAAGGATGCTTAACAATGGTGACTATGACAGTATATCAAACAGTAAATCAGATAGCAGAAGGCTGGGATTAGTGACAGAAGTTATAATACAATCTTTCTATTCTACAATATGTTCCAAAAAGGAAAATAAAAAGAAATAATCCTACTACCGTTATGCCTTCTACCAAATTATTTTACTGATATCCTTCCTCAGTCAGCTGATAACCCATATTTCTGCCTGGAAGTATTCCATTTTCTCATTTAAGTAAAGGAATAACTTGCAAAAGTTGTTTTATCCTCCTGTAGTGATATCTTAAAACTGGTTTCAGTAATGGTGTGGGTAATTACTTGCTACAGACCCTAACATGAAGAATAGCCAAAAAAAGGCCATCACTGGAGTGCTATTACATTCCATTCAGCTGAAGCTGGTTTAATTAGAACAGGTTATTTTATTTAATATAACCCCAGTATAACGTTTATGTTCTGCTAGAGGGTGAACTAGAACTTCATTTACCTGACACCTGGGGATGAAAATGCACCATCCCCTCTCTTCCATGGCTTCAAGGGCTGAAGAGCCAAGAGCAATTTTTATATTTTAATATAGGATTGGAAAACTAGCTTACAAACCCCAGGATTTTCCACATCTCTAGTACCAGCTATTGGTGCAAAAGCATTTTACATAAGAATTGTTCAACAGAGCTTGCTGGCAGGTTCCCTTTCTTTTTCTCTGCCTTCACAGGAACGCAAAGTTATGTTGGTGATTATATTTTCAAATGGAGAAAAAGAAAATGTATAAAGCAGTTACACATTTGGATTTGAAAGTGTCCGTAATTACAAGCTAATGAAACTTGGGCTGCTTTCCTGATAACAGCACTAGGCTTTTCTGGAGAAAATGGCCAGTGTTGGTTGAAGCTGATTAATAGCAATTCTGAGTCTTAAGGGATCATGTCCACATCAGTTGGACCTCCCTGGACAGAGTTATTAGCCATGACTGTAGTTTGAATATGGAGACAGTAGAAAATCTATATACTACTATACACAGTCAAGTTTCTAAGACTGATAACAAGTCTACAAAAGCTTCAAGAAAAGCATATTTTTTAAAAAGTGTTGAGGGATGACATTTGTCACTATTTCAAATTTGTTTCAGTGCTGTGCCCATTCTTCTGACTAGGTGTACATCTTCCTCAAACCCTCAGGATTGTACCAGTCTAGAAGAATACCTACTTTATGAAGGAGAATCCAGAATTTAGGAAGGCACCTAAATTTATGCAAGACTGAGGACTGAAAAACTGTTTTCTCTGAGGTAAAGCTTGTATTCTGCTAACCTAAAATACTCATTTTTCTTTCTTCATATAGAATCTTCTGGTACCGAGTAGATCTCTATATTTGTAGAGAGCAGAACTTTTGCTGACAAAGTGTGTATTCATCTGTAGCTACCCACTGCAGAAGTTTCCTCAAATGAGCATTTTAGGATTTAGAACAGTGCCCTGTGTAAGTTCTAGAGGGCAACCAGAGAGACAGATGACAGAGAGCAGCCACGTGAGGTGTAAGTATAACCTATGTTAACATACTGCCTATTTCAAATAAATGTTTTCGTTTGCCTAGTGCTGCTTGCAGCAACTGACTTAGTTTTGCAGATTAAACCACAGCAGGTGAATTATTTTATTTTTATGGTTTTAGTATTTGTTTTAAGTACAGAAAGATTCTCTTACCGTATTCTTCTACAATCAGGTGGCAGCTACTAAATGACTCTAACACATGTAGCCATTTTATTTTTAAGTTCATTGCCTATGAGATGACAGAGAGCATTAGGGATGCTTAGATACAACACTCTTTTTTCGGAATCAGAGAATGGAGAAAGGCCACTCAATCTGTAAGTCTCAGGACGAAAGAAAGATTCGATTGTATCATGGAGGGCAATGCTGAGGATGAACTTTATGAGAGAAAATAAATCCTGTGGTTATCGGGATGCCTCTAAACTAGAGAGAATTAGAAAGGAAGAATAATTCTGGCAGGACCTGGCAGGTGAAATTCTTTGAATCACGGCCTTGGGACACCTAGGTGGATTTTCTGAAGGGAGCTCACATGAACCTGTGAATGCAGACGTGGAGCAGAAAGGGAGGACGAAAAGGAGCAGTCTGGTAAAACAGATCTTACTATATGTAGTTTCAAGAATCTTAAAGGAAAGAGAAAGAAAATAGATTAAACTGTGATTTTAACTTGCTTTTAAATGCTTGAGGTTCTTTACCTGCAGAGTGTGGCCATTCCCCTCCAGTGCGCTGAAAAAGGTAATTCTCCACCTCTTTCTTTTTTCCCAATTTACAGACTTTCTTCCTGGCTGCTTAATGATACAGGGCCTTTTCTTCATCCCAGGATTCAAGTAATGAAGTACCACTGATGTTTGTCCCCCAGGTCAGGAATTCATTATGAACCTACCCACCATCAGATGAATTTTGCCATCCAGCCTCTAGTCAGCTATTAATTATACACCCTTTCCCTCTCAAAACAGCTCCTGCCGGAGCAATGTCCAGACATCCATTTTACAGCTGGGGCTTAACTACAAAGAGATTAAATGTCTTATATCAAGCCACAAGTTGAGGGTACGTGTGACAGAATTCTGCCCAGCCAACAGGTCCTAAGATTTGTCATCCCTTTCCTTACACCTGTGTCCATTAGTACTCTACTAACCAATAGGCCAGGAAAGAGAAATCAAAAAGCCAGTGCAATCTTGTCACATCCTTTTCTGCACCTTGGCTGAGGCCCAGCACAGTATTTGTCTTGAAAGGAGAGAAAAGCACTGACAGAAACACCTTGCTGAACTGAAACCAAGTGTGATGCTTGTTGGCTACGTGTGGAGGCATGGGAGGCCCCACAAGGAAAAGATAACAGAAATAAGGACCCAAGCCTGATAATGACTGCCCGTAAAGAAATCTTGACCTGGTGTTTCAGGGGATTTGTACAGCTCTCCAAGATCCATGTGGCTGCCTCTTCGGTTGAGCGTTAGAAAAAGGCCTGATAGGGAACATCAGTGTTTTTTCTTGTTTTGTTTTCCTGAGAAAACAAATTGCACAAGGGCAAAGACCTTCAGGTTATAAGACAACTAATTAAATGTTCATCTTGCATCACTGGAAGTTAAATCCTAAGGCTTAGCTGCACTCGATGGAGAGACCCAAGGAACAGCGTAGCAGTTCTGCTCAGGACAGAAGAGAAGGTGGAGATTGAGGATGGCACAGAGCAGGTCGGGACAAAAAAGCTCCACATTTGGATGAAATCTATGAGACTTTCAAAATGAGCAATGAACTGTAGAGGGGATCTAATTGATCCTGTATTTCTAGTGTTTTGTTACCCTGAGGAGGTGGGAACCCCTTCACTTCCCAGTTAAACCAGGAATGAAAATTCTCTAGGGGATCAAAGTTCATGCGGAGTGGTCTGCGTGCTGCAGAAGGCAAGAATGCTTTCATTAACTTTTCAAAAATAAATGAGATCATCAATAAAGGAAATTATAATAAAGTAGCTTGTTTTAAAGTTTTATTCTTGTTGTAGTTGTTTTCTTAAGCTCTGAGATACAACAAATCACACAAGTGTCTGTTAAACTGATACGCACCCAAAACTGACAACGTTAAAGACATTTGTGAGAAAGGCATGAAAAAGATTGAGTCATCTGTAAAATATCCTAAAGCATTAATTTTTAATTTCTTCAAACTCTTAAATGGACTCGCTTGTAACTTTCCAGATAGTTAAATCTTCACCTTAAAATTAAGTGATCTGACTTTCATTAAGAAATATGGCCCTGATTTTGAAAAATGAGTAGCAATTTGAAATATCTCATTTTATCAGTTGCCCTTATTCCCATGTGCTGAAAATCTGGCTCATTTAAGCAGGCTTTACTATCTACCTGGAAATAAAACTGGCCAAAATCAGTAACTCATTTTCAAAATTTAGGTCTAAGGTTGATAATGCTTTTAATAAAAGAAATGAATACATTTCCTTCCAGCTTTTACTGAAAACTGAACTGAATCTTTACTTGGAGACTATACCAACATTCCTGGTTCATGAATGTTATCTTGTAATTTTCTTCTATTCGTCTGTCAGGCTGCTACTCATTAAATTAATTCTCTAAACTATGTGAGGCAGGACTGGGTTTTGTTCTCTACGGTACCCCTGCTGTAGGGGAACTGTGATGTTTGAACAGAGCCCTTAGATGTAAATAATAAGCAAAACTACTAACACTTTAATGATAAGGGTGATAGATTATTTAACAACTTTTAGATGGCATTAACCAAAATATAAGATAGAATCCTGGCCAACTTGGGTTATGATTAGACTATATGATATGTTTTCTCAAAATAATTGTCACTGCATGATATACATTATGAAAGCCTTTATTTCTTGTAGAAAATGAGAAAAAAAAATCAAAAACCCCAAATCCCAAACAAACTAAGCAAAAAAAATAGTGTCTTGAAATCAACAAGAAATGTGCTATGTTTTCAGAGATCTCCAGTGTTTAAAGAAACCTAAAGCATAATCCATGAAGAGTCCCTGAACATTAATGGACATCCTATGATTTGCTAGAGTCATAATATAATATATTCTTTGTTCGATAACCTACGAGAAAGCAATCAATATACGGACACTACTGACTCCTGGTCTCAGGGCTCCCTACGGGGCTTTTGGCTTCTTCTGTAATGGGCTGTGTTGTTTTTAGTGCTGCAGGGGCATCGTTTAACTTAACATGACGCTTCCTTCACTTCTCTGCTGCAAGGATGTTTGCCAGTCAAGAGGAGAAACATTAAATGGAATAAAACTAGAGAAGTTTAAGATGAAAAGCATATCCCAAAGGCACAAGGAGAGGTTTCCAAGAATACAGCAATCTGAGATTTAGGAGGATGGTCAGTCTGCATCCAGATTAAGGTAGGCAAAGATATTTATATAAACCAGGTTCAAATCTAACTTAAAGCTACCTTTGTTCTTCTCAGAGAGGACAAAACAGGCAAAAGGCCTAAGTGTTGCCTCCCTTCTTTTTGGGCCCTTTCCAGTCAGTGAAAACCTGGTTTCGGAGCTTAATCTCACTCTCAGTTTGTGGTCAGGGGCTCAGACAAGAGGTAAAGACTGCACAGGAACAGGAAAGGAGGGCTGGCCACAACATGTTGTGTTACAGTTGTTTCCTGCTCTCTGCAGTGACGTGGGGAATGCAGAATTTATTTAAAGCTATGTTGAACCTTCTTTGGTTTGTGCTAAAGCACTAGGAAAACCCATAACTGCCTCAGTCTCTACTAACCCTATAGGACAGAAGCAATTCTGTATTGAGAAAGGCATGAGCAGCACAACCTGATGGTTTTCTGTTGCTCCGTACCTAATATTATGAGTGAATGTGTGCAGTAAGACTAGAAAACTTATTTCTCTGAAATCAGTGAATTCCTCTTTACTATATGCAGTCAGTAAGGAAAGTGTTATAAGAAGGGACAGGAGCATTTCATCAATACCAGAAGTTAAAGAACTCTCAACTGGCAGATACTCAAGCAGTGAGATGATTTGGTCTGTGCAATTAATTTTTAAATGATGGTTATGAAGGCTGTGGGACTTAGGACCAGTGATTTGCATTTCAATAAACACCAGTTCAGAAATTCTTAAGTGTTGCTGGAGAGCAATTGATGGCTTAACAAACTTTATTAATTTTCCGTTGAATGTTTAGTGTGCTTCCACTTTGAAATGTGATATGGATCAATGATCTACTTGGCAATACTCAGATCTAAAAAGATTGGGTTCAGATAAGTGTAGAAGCTTGCACAGGTGTCCAAAGTCTACCTGACAGGTTGATTCTGATGTCTTTGGCTTTATAAACTTAGCAATAGTCATTATTATTATTATTTCAGTGCTGTTTATATACAGATATCTGCACATTGTTCCATTTTCATGTTGGTTATCTTCTGGTAAGTGTCTATTAAAAACTATTGATGCAAGAGGATGTTAGCTATGCACCAAGCACATATTCAGACTCTCATCCTTATTAGGCACCTGATTCAGCCATTAAATCAAATTTCCATAAATGCTATATTAGACCATTTCCCAGATCACATGTTTTGATTATATGATACCCTTAATAGCTAAGTAAGCCCATGAAAGCATGGATCAACCCACAGGTATTGTCTCTAGGTATGAAAGTGCATGTCTTTTTTGTAGGCTGCAGACATCTTGTCTACTGCTCAGTTGCAGAGCTTCTTGTTTCCTAAGTTCCAACTTGTTTCAACTGCACAGCAGACTTAGGCAGTCTTTCAAACCATTTCTCCAGTAACCCTGTACACCTTTCTCTTCTCTCACATGTAAGTAATTTTACCTTACACACCAACATGATCAGGTGTTCCTTTGAAATCAAACTTTTCCTATAGCTAAAGCTCAAGAATCCCTGTTCTGTTTCTTTAGTATCAAGCTTCTCTGGGGCTGCTATGATCTTACATTTTTTCAGCTCACGTTTATATGCCAGAAACAATTAAGCAAGCATTCGTTTCATACATGGTACCCAGAAAATCTCTAGCATCACTGAGCTGCATTATTATTTCCCCCAGGAAACAATTCTCCAAAAAAATATAAATGAAAACCACAATCTATATATTTAAATTATTTATAAGTTTTGAAACATTATTTCCCTGTACTAAAAAGAATGGAGATATTGCTACATGGGTAATCTGGGAAACTATTTTTTTTAATCCAATTTCAGCAAAAAAGAGAAACAAAACTTTCTAGTCATGCACAACTATAAGTTATGTAATAGTGGAGTGAAGAAACATGATGTTTCTTTCATTTTCTATACGTCTTTCCGCCTCTAGAAAAAGATTTAATTTCAATCCTATTTGGCAAATACAAAGACTACAGCTTCATGAAACTTCAGCTCTTAGCATGATAAACTTTTTAAAACACTGGCTCTCATTATATGAATTAAATGTATTTCAAATACGGTATTAAAGGTTGGGGGGGCTGGGAAAGGTGAGAGGCAATGAGTGTGAAAATATATAATCACATGTATGCATACAGCTCATGCAAACATAGATAAGTATATAGGTATAGAAGTGCATATACACACCATGCTGAAAGCCTCTTAATTCAGACACATACATATAATGCACACTTATGCCGAAATGTCATGTTGATTTTTTACTTGAAATGGAGATTTCATTTCAATACAATCAAAGTGTAACTTAATGTAATGATGTTCTTCTTCATCAAGAAAAAATAGTAAACCCTTCATCTTTGTTCTGTACTGCAGAAGTTCGTGAGAACCAAAATATGATAGTCTGCTGTTACAAGATGCCTTAAAGGCAGAACATAAACAAACATCCTAATCGGTAAATTGAAAATTAGAGTTCATTGTTTTTTCCCCTTAATGAATGCAATTCCACTGGCAGGTATTCAGCTTCATATTCATATTCAGCTCAGTGAAAGCAAAAATGTATCAGTGGACTAGACAGATGACTGGTTTCTCCCAAAACATTGTGCTAAGGTCTGTGTCTTTGAGACAGAAGCTTCCTTGACAGGCTCTGCAAAGTCTTTTCTGAGCCTATGCAGATGCAATAACTTGTAGGCAAAACACACAACACCATGAGGCATCACAGTCCATTCCTGCAGCAATATAAAATGCACAAGAGTTGTGCTGCAGGAATTTTCATTTGATCCAAAGTTAGAGGCAATGAGGAGAAAGCAGAGAGCAGGACGAGGCAGCTCAGCTGAAGTGAGGAGAATGGGAAGCCCTGAGGAGCAGGGCATGGGTTTTGCTCCGTCATTTGTCTTGAACCATCTGCCTGACCCAGCACAGCCAGCCCCTTGGGAGGCTTTAAGTATGGGCATGGAAAATAGCTTCAGAAATGTATATCTGCTCTGTGGATGGCACTCCAGCCTGAACTTTATTTTGGTTAACAGCAAGTATTTTTCTAGCTTAATTTACAAGGAGAGCCTCCCACAGGAGTGGTAATGGCCCCATTTTCTATATGCTTGTGTCAACAGGTTACGTGAGACAAAAAAACTCAAGGCAGAGTCAGGGAGCTAATGCACTCCATTGCCACAGCTGGGCTGGGGGCTGCAGCAAAGAGCTCCAAACCGCTGGAGAGAGATCTGGAAGTATTTCATGCTCTGAGATACTTTCTCAGAGCAAAGACCACAAGGGAAGTATTTAGCACAGGTATATAACATGTGGTAAAATAGTGGGCACGCAGTGTAAGTAACTTCTGGTTTAGTGCAGCCTTACACTTTCGTCTTACACAATTTACAAATGTTTTCTGAATATTAAATGTTACTTTTCATTTAGGAAGCTTACTTTGGAAACTGGGTGGAAACTATTTGCAATTACTTATCTAGGATTTTGCATTATATTAGGGCTAGACTTCAAAATTCAGTCTAGAAAGATGAAGCCTTTACCTGTGTTTCCACATAGGATTAACCCAAGGGCAGGAGGAAGAGAAGTGTAAGCAGAATATCTTGGTGTTGCCTGGACCTGTTACAATCACATTCCTGTTTCCATGGGGGGAAAAAAAAAAAAAAAAGAAAAGAAAAAAAAAAAAAGATAAACACTTGCAAATAATTTACTATAAATAAAAGACACTGTAGCTGTTTTCAAACCATGCAACTTAGAGAATGCTTCAGTTCTCCTGTCACACCATTTTTAACAGGATAGAGAAGCAATCTTATTTAAACGGAGTGTTAAATTTTCAGACTCCGCCTTCTGCATGAGAACTGTCTAGCTTAAGATGCCCATCCTTTTTTCTAGGGGTGCTGCCACCCTGAACGAATGAGGCAGAAGGAAATAACCGGCTTGATCATGTCAGGCAGTGAGTAATGCTGATGTCAGACACCAGCCCTGAAAGATGCTGAAATTGTAAGTCTCGGTGGTTTTCTGGTTTGAAATGCTGAGTAGAGGGATAGTGGATTATGTAGCTGAAGAACTGCTGAAAACGAGTTGTCTTGGTTGTGTCAAAATCTCCTCTGTGATGAGCCTGGAAACCTCATCATGAGTCTCAAGAAAGCCATTTCTTATGCTAATTATTTCCCTCAACTGTGCATCCAATTTAATGTGTCATTTGAGATTCAGATACTCTGCACATGCACAAGATTTGAATAACTGATTGAATGTGCACACCGGCTCGTACAGACTTGCTCTGCAGAAATAATAAAAAAAAAAAAATTAAAAAAAAAAAAAGAAGAAATACTTTCTGACTGTTCTGTGAAATCATCACAAAAGATGCAGTACTAACACCACAACTAGAAATACTCCAGATACCTGAAGACCTGGGTGAGGACTACCCTTCAATGGTAAGGTCCATCTCAGACAGCCTATACGACTTTTCTCTTCACTCTCAATGTGCTTCTTGATTCAGAAAGAAAAGCAATATTCAACCCATTGTTATTTCAATCAGCAAAGCTTAAAACAAAGTGAAAGTTTGTGTTACCTTTTAACAACAAATCTGATCAACCTCCTCCTCCAGTTCCATTTTTACATCCTTCTGTTTTCTTTCTAAGAGACCAAACTTTAAAGAAAATGTTAAAGTTGTCCTAGCAAATTCTGTCTGAGCTCTAACAAAAACCCCAAAACCACTTACCTTCAAAAAATTGGAAACCTGCATTTATTTATCATGTGGAAAATTAAGAATAAATTTTGTTAGTCAAATGATTGGTTGGGGGTTTTTTTTAAGTGCAGTCACTGTGATGAATATTGATCTGAGTCATCTTGTCCACACATTCCTTTTCCCTTGCTTGTCAAGAGCAAGATAATAATCTCTTCTCTACAGTTAAAAACTACAAGAATGTCTGCACTGCAGATTTCAATATACTGTAAGGATCTCTGAAGTAGCATATAACAGAAATTAGACCAGAAATAATGTCTGCAGAACAGTTCACGCTTTCTCTGCAGAGCACCTTCACACAGTGTGGCATGATGGTCTTCTGAGTCTGCACAGCTCAGGCAACCTGTTGACTTTGCTCACTTTTCAGCAGATTCAGCTCACTTTCTGTCTTTTTTCTGATCTATAAAATGAGAAGATAAAGGAGTAATCTCTCTAAGGCAACCCTAAATCCACAGACTCTCCATGCAAAATATTACTGCAATGCAAAATACCATTTAAGTAGAAGCTGTTGAGTGAGGTCTGGTTTGGTATTGTCTAGGTTAATAGGTAAGAGCTATAAATAGAAATTGGTTTAATCCCTAGTTCAGGCCCATGTGGCTAAATTTTAGGACACCATGTATACACATTTTAGGAATAAATCAATTTTTGCATGGAGCCAAAAATGCAGCAAGCATCGTTGTGCTGCTAAGTAATAGAGAGTGTCTGCATCAAAACTGTTGCTCAGACACATAAGCATAAATCGCGTTCGGGTGGTCTCAACCGTGTAGGAATTGTTTATATGACCCTTATGGTCAGGTTTCAGTGACTGCCCTTCTCAGCAGATTCCTTCACCCTCATAAATACATTTTGGTTTTACCCAGTGTCTGGCACCATATAGGGAGCTGCTATAAGGGTGAACCCACTGGTACTTGAAGAAGTTCACACCAGTTAACAACATTAGTCCCACAACAGTTTAAGTAAGTTTAACACCATCAACAAAGTGAAAAAGTAGAGACAACAAGCTGACAGCGCCTGCTGATTTCCAGCCAGCACTTCAACATTTTCCCTAAGGTAAACCCTCCGACCCAAGGAAGCCTTTCGTTTATGACAGAGCAGCGTAGTGGTGGCAGCAGCCAACTTTCAAAGTAATTATTGCTGTTAAACTGAAGTGGGCTTTAAACATTTCATTCAGATCGATTTATTCAAAAGTGTTTAAGGCTCAGCCAAGTTTACTACTGTTGTGGTCGTGGGACACTTTATGGTTTATCATAATGTTTGATCAGTTGCAGTGGGACACGAACAGAGGTGAAATGCAAAGGAGGTGGGGAAAAAAAAATCTGTTGGGTGTTTTTTCTGTTGTCAATATTTCCATTTGTGGAGCCATTTTTGTGGTTGACAAGAGGTGGGAGGAGGTTGGGGGGAGTCTGGGATGTAAGGCAGAATTAACTGTTGAATATCTATTCTCCAGTGGAGGGTTAAAGTTTATGAAAGATTTTAAATCCTTCTTTTCCTTTCTAATTTTGAGTCTTCCTTTTATTGCTTTTTTTCTTTTCCCTTTTTTTTTTCCAGCTCTGTCTCCAAAGAAAGCAATAAGCCTGTCAAAGAAGGAATTAATTAAGCAAATCAATCAGTCAGTTTTATTAAGGAATTACAAAGCCCATGTGCAGCATTAATTATTCAGATAATGGGACATCTCTAAGCCTTTCTTTTCAATTATTGATAAGTCACTATCTATCATCCTGACTGTTTTAGTACTGATTTAGTTGTGAATGAAGCCAGGTCATTCAGCCATAGCATATGCCAGTTATGAGAGTTGCTAGATGACTAGAGGCGGGAGAGAGAGAAAGATGAGAGGTATCGTTTATTTCCATCCACAGTGATTGCAAATATTAAATATTTCAGGTCACGTGCTTTCTTCAGAGCTGCAGATGAAAGGGAAACTGTCCTTCCTTGCTGATATCATCTGGGTGATCACCTTTGTTCAATGAGGCAATACATGCCCATTTTTTGCCTCTGCAATATCCATGCAACTTTTCTGTTGACTTTATGTGAGGTTCCCCACTAGTTCATAAGGGCCGGCAAAATGAGATGCCTTTCCATTGTCACTAGAAAGTTATAATTTTGCATCTGCTGATCAAGGCAACTGTTCTCATTTTTCTCTTTGCTAGGAATTTCATGACAACTGCTTTAATAGAGAGCCCTTCTGCAGCCCTAGGCTTATTTTTCATGCTCACCTCATTAGATATAATATACAGGGAAGCGTTCTCCTACCTGCTTTCATAAGTGGGGAGAAAAGGGATTGACCTCATAATGTTGAAACTCAAGCAATCAAACAACAACTTCTTCATCACTGAAGAAAAATGAGTGCATATAAATAGGTACTGATGGGAAAAGAACCTCATAGTAAAGGAAACCCTGGATCTCAACGAAATTATCTCATAATTGAGAAAAGTCACATTCCACTTGAAAGCAACTGCAGAAGGCTAAAATTGTGAGGAAAAATGATGAGCATTGTGCAGTAGTATAAAGACAACAAGCTTCATTTACTACTGCACTTCAGAATATGCGGCTATTTCAAGATGCTTTCCATTCTTTCTAAACAATCTGAAAGATTACTAAATAGAGACTACCCAGTAAACAGAAGAAGGTATAGAGGGTATAGATCTGGCTTGTAGGAGCGTTGTCTCACCTTGGCCTGTTCTATGTTTTCAGGCAAATGGGGTTCTCTGTGATTTGGTCTCTGGCAGGCTGACCATGGGTGAAAGTTGAAATTTACACTGCCCAGCTAAACCCACACAGAATAAGGATGATGTCTCTTCCTACCCACCAGCCGCTCCACTTTCTGCCATGGTGTTTGCAGGTACATGGAAATGAGGCAGGAACAGGTGCTGTTTCTGCACACAACATCGAGGTGCAACCACTGGGCTCCCCCGCCCGCATCTATCTCCAGAATACACACTTGATAACTTTAAAATCATCTGTTCCTATCTTTCCTGCACCAACAAGACAGGAGCCGTACTTCAGGGCATAAGCTTATCTCTAGTTGAGGTCAGAAAGGTATTTATTGAACTAAATAACTGGTTTCATTAAATTGACTGTGTGCCTTTCTGCGAGCACCCAGCCTTGGTCAGTGTGTGATATTATTCAGGGTTAGAAATGCTGATGTCCTCCTCACAGAACAAAGACTGCTCATTAAACAGAAATGTGTTCCCCAGACCTTCTACCTTTGCACTTGCTAGATCAACATGAAAGTCTGCAGCACAGTAGTATTTGTAAGAGGTGAAACTCAGAGGGGTAGAGTGCCATCCCTTCGTTTTCTATCAGCTTAGCATAGAAATGCAATGAGAATTCATTGCTATCTTGCCATGTGTGTTATTTTGCTTCAGCTCTTAGCTGAAAGCCATGAATGAGAAATACTAAGAAAATTAATGACAAAGTTAGGAGTGAGAACTTTTTCTCACTTCAAAAAGTTTGGTGTTGGCACAAAACTTGACCTTGAATAGGAAGATGCCATCCAAATCTGCTTCTCATTTTCAAGTAGAAACCTAAAGGTGTAGTTACTAGCCTAAAGTAATGTTGCTTAGACAGTTATAAATTCAATTTTACTAATAAGAAGCAATTAGACTTTGGAAAAGAACTGGATGAAATCTGTGAATTAAAAGCTGGGGGGTTAAGGAACTAAGCTTCACAGTTCCTGGCCATTTTTATTTGTTACTCTATGTGAGAAATGTGCCACTTCTTGTAACTGTGTGGGCTTTCTGCCTTCCAATGGTATCTATTACTCGTCCACTGACAGCTGCTTTCTGGCTGTAGCCTTAGGCTCAGCACACACTGCTATCACTTTGCCTCAACAATGCTGTCCTGCTTTGACTTTTGCCAAATTGTATGTCATATATGCTAAAAAATCTCTGCAGTTAAGGAAGAAGAAAACCGCAACGAGTAACTCTTCAGTATGGTAATGTAGAAATAAAAATAACTTTAATATATATAGATGGACATATGTATATATAACCCCTGCATAATATTATAGCTGACACTGACTGCAGCTCACTTAAGGGGTAACTCTAATGTAACTAGGAGAGTAATAAGGCAACACCTTTGGAGGTAACACGAGCGCTCCATCATTTCTCAAGGACGTGTACTGCCACTGTGTTGGCATCTTTGAGGCATCACCTTCCAGTGACCAAGTGGGTTTTTTTAAAGGAACACGAAGAAACATCCCATCTTTTTGGGGTTACATGTCTAACAACCTAGATGGGGCCAGAAGCATGCTTTGGTGTGGGTCAGAAGACACTTGTGCCCACACAGGGATCCCTTTCTGTTATTGTCCCCCTGCCACCATGAAAATGATGAAGTTTCCAGTTCTGTGATATGAGAAATGGAAGGCAGGACACACCTCGTGTTCAAAATGAACAGCTAGATCAAGTCCAGACTTTCTTTGGAAAAGCAGACAGATCAGTGTGCCCAGCTGAACCTGTGCATTCTACCCTGCCTTCTAAAAGGATGTGCTCAGAAATGGGACAAATCACCTCTGGTGTGGAGGCAACACCACCACCAGTCAGTCCTAAAAGACGATGGTGCTGAATAATTACGTCCCCCAGCAATTGTGATTCAGTATGAGCAGTATAAAGCCCATATGCAACCAAAACAGAGTCTACAGTGACATCACCTATACAACATCTCAGAAAGAATATTTCCTGAAGCGGTCAAATCACAAGGGCTGATGTCTCCGATTCTTGCAAGAAAACTCTATTTGCTATCTGAAACCACGTGCTCAACGCTTTACCTAATACCAAAGATTTTAATTCCCATGTCAGAGTGCTACCTAGCACTGTGCTGGGGTTTGACTCAGCAGTCAGTCAGATAATAACCTCGTCACTTTTTTGCATCATTCATGGTTAAACTGCAAGTCTAAGTTAGTGAAATTCCTACAGACGGCAATGAATCCTCTCCTTCTCTATACATAGGCCGAATTTGGCTTGATCTAGATACATAAGTTAGTGAAAAAATGTAATCCTTCACTTTCCATAATATGGTAAAAATTTCCAGTGCTATAGATAGCGCAGAAAAAAATATTTTCTGTGTTGTGATTTGTGATGCTCTGATATTCAGCAAATACAAGAAAATGGTGAATGAATTGAATATTTATTGCGATATCCCCCAGGTGTATCTGCCCTGCTTATCTAGCTGCAGGACTGAAACTCTAAGGAAGGCCACTGCTTCCCCCAGTTTCCCCACTAATCAAAGGTATCCAAGCAATAACTTCAGTCATGCAGCATCTCAGTCGGTGCTGTATGTTTTGTCGGTTTCCTCTCCGTTCCTTTAGGAGAGCCTCATGATTTCAGTGATCAGATACTGTGTTCATGTCTGTGAACGTTATATCAAGTTTACCAAGTTTATCCTGACACTGACAGAAAGGAAAGACCTGATTCAACAACCTCAACGGTTCTCAGATGTTCATTATTATTTATTTTACTGACAGATTTGGACACCTTAATTACAGAAGCATGTGATTGTGGAAGGTTCTTTACAGGTATGGAAGAAATAATGGCCCCTGCTCCCAAAATACTAGGCAAGAGAAAGGCAAAACCTAAAGAGCCCCTTAGGAATTCAGGGAGCAACAAAACACCACTGGCTATTACTGTTGTTAATGTATTGACAGGCTTTTGGTGAAGGTGTTATGGTAAGGAAGAGCTTTAAAGAAGGAATCTGAAGGAGACCGTAGTGTTGTTATGGCTCTTGTTTATAGGAAAGGCCAATGAAACCCCATGAGAATAAGTACAGTGGAAAGTACAAAGTGATTGAAAATTTCACAAGCTGATGATGCAGGTTAAACACTGCATGCCAACTGGAGGTCAGAATTAGCCTCCTGACAGTAAGTGAGAAATTATGTACAGCAGTGATCCTGAGCTATGACTGCCTTTTGCACTTGATGTGAGAGAAAAAAGGGAGAGGCTGAGGAGACGAAGGGAAAAGAGGGACCAGACGAAGCTGCCCATCAAGAAAAATATTGTCTGCAGCATTCTCACCCAGATAAAAGGGATGTTACAGAAAAAGATACAAGGCGGTGAAAGGAGAGGTGAGATTTTTCCAATGTGAATGAATGTGAAAAGCCATATTGCAGAGATGATCTGCAGAAAGAATCAATCAGACTTACAACGTGGGTGCTGAGGGCCTGGGGAGATCTTTGTATCACAGGTGTCACATACATTTGCTGGGCTAGATGTAAACAAGCGGGACGGTGGCTATCCAGAGCCTGGCTGCGTGGAGCGCGAGGTGGGAAGGAGGCACAGAATAAGTCCTCACTTCAGATGCAGCCCAGGGCAGAGAGACCCAGGAAAAAAGGACGCAGAGGCTGGACTTGGGTTTCAAGTTAAAATATCCAGAAACAGTTTTGACTGCTGAACTTATCCTCACTATAGCTGAAACAGTAGATCAAAGTCTTCTGCATCATTTGCCAACTTGCCAACATTGCACTCTTCATAACATTGCTGCTTTAACTTTTTGTTTGTTTGTTTGTTTAAGGGTATAAGCATACGGGTAAATCAGAACTCTTCATGTTCTTCAGTTTTCCTTTGAAGTTTTCTATCTCTTTTTTGGCTCTGTTCTATCCCACTCCATTCCCACCCCCCACCCATCCCCAGTTCTACTAGTTCACATTTCATCTATTTATGCAACCTCCTTTTCCAACTGTCTTGTCCAGATGATTCACTAACAACTGGACTAATGGCCCTCTCGCTTCTTAGCAGTTGAGAGGGTGAGGGAATGAAGGGGTCAGGCCATCAGCAGCTGCAAATTGGTGCCGCACCATTGGTTTAATTGAAACAGTGCCAGTTTACACCAGTGGATAATCTAAGCCTGGGGCTCAGTTCAATCTAAGCACAAGGAAAGCAGATCTCCAGTCTGTTTACCCACGTAAAGTTTGTTACCTAAAATATGTTAAAACTAAAGTTGGTTACCTATTGGTTCTTCAGATTAGCAGTGTGCTAAGGAAAAAAAAAAAAAAAAAGCATCAGCATCCGAATATTTGCTTTCTTTCTGATGACCCTCTCAAAAGACATCAGCATCTTCACACTGTATATACACACATTTGGTTTTGCGGGGGGCGGGGGAACAAAATCAAAATAAAAAGTAAGACACTGTCACAGCTCCATTAACTTAGTATAACTATGTCTTTTTTACACTTCAGTTTGCTGATGGTAACACTGTTTTTGGTTCATAACACGTGTATTTCATATTAGTGCTTTTACAGAATAAGAAATAGACTGTAGCTGCAAACAGAGTGACTTTGGTAACCCTGCTGGGGTATTTGCACCTAAGATTTAGAACAACAGACCAGTTATTTTTTTCCCCCACTAACTTCTGGAAGTGGCAGAGAGAATTTCTGATACTGAACCCTTTGGTCTAGCCCTTTCCTTTCAATTTCTGTGTGACACAAAATACTGTGTCTATAGTAATATACCTACTGTTTACTGTAGCAAATTAGACCACCAGCTTTTCTTGCCCTTGTGGTACACATTCTGTTTATTCCTATGACTGAATGGGTTTACAAAAAGAAAAAAAAATACTGAAGTCACATTCTATATTTTATTTTAACTAACAAAAGTACAAAATTTCACTGTATTCAATGCAGGCTCACCTTTTTGAAAGTTGTCAAGATTAGCAAGATGGCAGACACTTGGATTTTGACATCTGCATTGAGAAAGTAGATGATACTACAAATTAGGGGGAAGGAGGAGGGAGAATGACAACAGGAAAAAAAAAAAAAAAAAACAAACCTGAGGGTCTGTTTCCTTTTTTTTTTTTTTTTTTTTTTTTTTTTTTTTGGCAAAAAACCTGCTATAGAAACAAATGTAGATGAGGGGGCACTGAGCCATATAGAAGTGAGTAATTATCTACTGTTATAGGCCTTATTATCTCTCCAAATGTTTGCTAAAAATTCTATTGGGCAACCATCTGGACCCTGAGCTTTAACAGCAGATACAGAGTGGATTGCTGCTTTAACTTTTAGATAGGAAAATTTCTTTCTTTAATTCTTTCCTGTCATCCTGTGTTAAATAATTTAGCTGAATGTCTCCTAGATAGCTTTCTGAGTCTTCAGAGTGAGTGTATTCTAGGTGATACCATCACATAAAATATTCTTTGAAAGTTTACATATTTTTTTTTTTTTAACATTAGAGGATCTGAGGACACTTTGCCATCTGTTGTAAGGGTTTGCTAATGCACCTATTTTCTCCTCTCTCTTTCTCTTTTTAAATTACTAGGCTTAATAATTTGCCTAATCAGTAGCCTCCCCCCACATCTCAAATTATGTACAATGAATATTGCTTCAACATCCTCTGCCTGTATGAAAACTAGCACTTCTCTAAGAATTTCCATTGTTACTGTATTACTCCAGTTTTCAACAGCAAAAATAATTTCCTTCATTCAGGCTGTGATAAATAATTCAATAACATGTCATCAATAACTATAGACCAGTTGCTTAGCTTGAAACGTGTCTGTAGTGTGCTGTGAAGGTCATCGCTATCAATTATGCACCTATCTTCCATGGAATGTTTCAATTTAGTATTATAATATAACTACAATAAATTATCTTTATTCTTACAAAGGATATTTCATTGGCTCGGTTTGCAACTGTTGTTTGTGGGTTGTCTTTTTTCCTAATTTCCAGACAGGTGGTGTAAGACACTGAGTTTTAACTGCCTTGACCAAAGTCGTATGAACAGCAGAACCAGAAATATAATCAGTCACCTAATGCTCTGCACTTGCCTTTGGATATTTTCTGTGAAACAATGTGATGACCAAGCCATGAGGCTTCTCTCATGACACTGAACCCATATCACCTCACCCCTACCAAGCGAAGGCTTTCAACTCTCCCCAGCTTCAAGCCGCGCACTGAACCTGTAATGGGGCTGCATCACATTTGAATTTACCTTTTGAAATACAGCCCTCGGGCAGTCTCTGCATTCCTCTAGCTGAGCAGAGATATGGGTGAAACAAGTTCTTGATTTAGCTGCCAATAAGTGTCCAAAGCACTTCATGACTGACAGTCTGCAGAGAAGCAGCCAGATCCCATCGGAGCTAACAAGACGAATCTGGTTAAGCCAGCCTCCCAGATGAGGGTAGGATTTTTCTCCGAAGAGAAGAACATGACTAAGTCCTTGCCATGTCCTCATGCCCTTGTTCCAGGTGGGGAGAGGTCTGTGTGCTCTGCACGTGGTGCAGGACTCTCCTCCAGCTCTGTGCAGGCACCTCGGGCAGCCTCCGGCAGCTCCCACCCCTCACCTGCATTGAGGGGAAGGTAACCAGACAAGGTTTTTGCCTTCTCCTTAGTCAAAGATCTGTTGTAAAGTAATAGATAACAGTAATATTCCAGACACAATGCCCTTTTCCTACTCCTCTCTTGCTGCAGTTTTTTCTACCTTCTGTACTTTCAGTGCTTTTTTTTAAAATCCGCTTGCTTTTGTTCCTTCTGGCTAGGCTGACTCTTCTGGTGGTATTAATTATTTCTTGGAATTGGTTGCTATTATAATATTTTTCCCTCTGTGGCTTCAATATTTCATAAGCTTGGATTAATCAAGCTTATCTGAGATCTTTTGGTTACAATATGTAAATAAAAATAACATTTCAGGAAAAGGTTAATATTTCCAAACTGGCTTTTGCTTTTTCTAATCATGTTTAGTATCAAATCTTTGAAGTTGTGGATCGTTTCCAACTAACTTCATTTGAAGTAATTGAATATTTGGAAGTTCTGAAAGACAGAAACAGAGAGCTTTTAAAATATTAAGCTGAAACCTCTAAAGAGGAAGGTGTAAGTCTAAGAGGAGGGATGAAGAGAAGTGTCCCAGGGGACATAGTGTGACCATCATTGTAAAATACTTATGAAGCTGGGCAGCGGGGGGAGGGGGAGTGGGGCTATGTGTGTGGAAATAAATTCACTTCTACAATAAATAATCCTGAATGGGAAAAGAAACTGATGGCATGATTTTATAGCTTTTAATTTATATGTTTCTAAGTCTAACTGAAAACTCTTTCATCAGGATAATCAGTAGTTTCTGTCTTCCAGAGTATCCCTAACCTAGCCTTGGAAGCCAGAAGCAGGGGCTCAAAGGAGCAGTTTGCAAAAGGGCTGATCTTTTAACAGTGGCAATGACATTAATGGGAATGAATGGGAATAGTCTGTGCTAGTACTTACTGATGGTCTTGTGGAGTATGCAAACACATTATTATAAACAGTAGCTGCAGAGAGGAAATGGGGGAAAGTGTCACTGTGGCAGCTGAAAGGACTCTGCAATACAGAAAATAGAATTGCTGTCACAGATCAAAATTCTGATCCAATTAACCTTGTCTCTTATAGTAGCTAGAACCAGGAATTTCAGCCTAGGAAACAGAAACATTACTGTATTCCTAAGATCTCATTAGACCAAACTTCCCAATGGCCTGTTTAGAACTCTCTCAGACTTTTCTTTCCCTCTAAAGAATTCCACCCAAAAAATCATCTTACCATTTGGCAATTAGTCCCACAGATTAATGTAAAGAAAGTTAAATGTAGCACAACAGCGTATGCAGAGCAGAGTTTCCTCAGTTCCCTTGGAGTGCATGTACCTGTACGTATACAATCACATATAAACAGTCCATATACCCAGAATGACCAAGCAATGCCAGTGAGCGGCCCAAGGACGTGTAGCTAACCATACGGCTACATGCTGTCTGCAGAGAAACACGAACCCTAGACACTTCTAGTATCAAATAGTTTACCTTAGAATAGATGTTATTATTTAAATCTAACTTCTTTTTGCTCTCATAATTATGTATTTGGGATTTTCTGATTGCATACTTGCCTTTTTCAGCAGTGTCTTGCTATCAGGAAAAAAAGAATGTGCTTATAACAAGGAGAGCTCTTTGGAGCTGTGGCTTATTGCAGATCCAGAATCCATTGATTTGTCCATTTTTTCCTCTTTTCGCTCTCTTGTCTCCCTGTATTCAATGTACCCTTAGAAATGCAGATATGGCCTGCCCAAGGCATCAGCATAAAGGACACACAGACTGACTGAGGGAAGCTCAGCACATTTTTAAATGAAAAAGAACATCTGCAGTTTTGCTAGCTGGGATAAAAATGACAAGAGCTGTGTATTCTCATGCTTCAGGGCATAAACTGATCAGTACCTAGGGTCAGGTACACCCCAATCTGTCACAATTAGGAACATTCATCGAGTTTTAAACTTTTCCTGGAAGCAGCTGGTTTTGGCTGCTGTTGCTGACAGACGCGGTGGATTGGGTGGTCCAGTGGCTGGATGAGGGACGGAAAGTGCCGATGCTCTAATAGGCAATATAATTTAAGCATAAAAAATAATGCAGTTTGAAATTCCACTTGGACAGAGCATTTACTTTCCTCTTCCTTACACTTTTAAGGTAGGAATGCTCTCTCCTCTCTTCTCTGATCTAGCAGGATATTTTAACCAGGGAAGCCTCTCTCTAACAACCTTTCTCTTGTCTCTTTGAAGCAGTTTATCAGGCATCTTTCTGTTCCATTTAGCCAAGCCCTGATTTTTTTCTTTTTCTTTTTGTTTTTTTGTTTTCCCTTAGTCCTAAAAACAGCACCAGAAAGATTATTTTCATATGTCCCCGTAACTATAGATGTGAGGAACTGCAGACAGAAGGAGGGAAGAGGTGGTGTGAGAGTTCACTTGTCCTGCCCTTTCCAGACAAGAGAGGACAGCCTCTGCAGGTAGCTGTTCTCATAAGTGATGCTGGCTGGACAGCCTAAATGATGGCATGTTGAAATTTCATATGAAGCTGAATGATTTCCATATCTGCAGATCCTCTTCAGTGGCATTAGTTATGCTAATAAAGTGGTGCGACTTTTCTGGCAGTGCTTGAGGCAGCTGCCAGGCTGTGACTGAAGACTCTATCTGGGGAAATAACTCAGCAAGTAAAATTCAGATGGCCAGCAACCTGCTCGGGTTCCTGTTCCTCACCCAGAGCTGTGTATAAGCTCTATTGTTGAGCGTATAATAATCTGTGCCTAACTCAGACACAACCCCGCTGGCATCTCAGACATTACTTTGCAAAGCTCTTTAGGACACCCCAAGTGTTTGCTTAATTTATGTGCTGATAGGCATTTCTATGACATCCATCGCCAGCATGCGGAAAAGGCTGGCAAAGTTATTAGGGGTAGCAAGAGGAAAACAAAAGAGAGAGTCAGTTTGCACATTGCACCAGATGAGCCCACCAGCTGCTGGAGGAAGAGGCATGTGCCACTCCAATAGCAAAAGGCGGCAGGGTGAATGCAAGATGAATCTGGATATGAGATCACACCCTTTCTTTGCACAGCATTGGGGGCCAGAGCCAAGCGGGGTGGGAGGACAGGGATTTGCTGCAGAAATCAGATTCAAGCCCTTATCCCTAAGGGGAGCCCCTGGAAATGTGCAGCACTCTGAAAACCAAAGGGCAAGCAGTTTTGTTCAGTATGAGAAAATTCTCTCTACAGGAATGTGCTACACCCCAAGCCTCAACTACATACACCGTGCTCTTTCAGGAACTAAATCCTCCTGGTCATGTTTTACACTTTTTGATGTGCTTAGATCCAAATTTTAAATTAAACAAGGAAGTGTAAGGAAGGAAGCACTTTCTGTTAGTTCTGCTTTTGGTTCCTCTAAAGATTTCTTTCATATTATTGTGCTCTAAGAGTGTCCTTTTTGAACAGTCTATCATGGAAAGTGGTCAGGGGAAGGTCAGTCATGAAGTCTGTCTGTGTTTATGAGACGCTATTCTGCCACTCATGTAGTTATGACAATCACTGGCCTTCTGCTCAGGCTGGTTTATAGACAACTTATTTAACAAGTGATGCTTTCATGGTGTCCAGGATGCATTTTTTCTTTCCCCATGGACAATTTGAAGTAACACAGATGAGACAGTGTTGGCATCACCCGCTGAGTGCCCTCTGCTTTGGGACAAGGCATCGCGTTCTTATTTCCTCCTGGCTCCCTTGGCTTCATGGTTTTATAGCTTGCTCAGGTAAAGGAGGACATCCTTTTTGCTATATCACCTTCTTCTCTTCCAACATGTATCTTTTAAGAATAAAACTACTATTTATTTTGCCTAGGCTTGCGTATATATTAGTGAGGATGAAACAGCCTTATGGACCTCTTAGCAGACCAGCCTAACAGACTTACCTCTAATTTCCAGACTTGGCACAGAGATACAGGGCAAGTACATAAACTGTCCGTTCAAGAGACTTTGAGACTCTCTGTATCTGCTACAGAAGCAGAAGTGCTTGCACCCCAAAAAGAGACAGGCACTTAGTGAATGATAAGCATTTCTGGAGCGAGGTCCACGTAGAGACCTTTCTCCAACAGAAAAAAACAACACAACAACTACCCCAAAAAACACAACCTCCCCCAAAACTCCTCTGCAGTGCAAGATTGTCCTTACCTTTTTTTTTTTTTTTTTTTTTTTTTTTCCTAGCTGGTAGCATCTACTTGTAACCCAAAAGCCATGTAGCACACTATTGCCATGTGTAGTAGGAGGTCTTAATCTTTGTGTTGAGTTTGTAAGACCTCAGATCTGGCTTGTCAGCCTTGCTCTGCCTGAACTTTTCTTGACCTGCCTGCAGTTTTGTTTTACTTGGTTTAGCTGTAGCTGCAATTTTTCTAATGACCAGATGGCTATGGCTAATTTATTTTATTTCTGTTTATCTTTGCATGCTACCACCATGGTTTTACAACTCTAACTCGATGTAGTGTAGAGAAATACAGTGAGAGAGCAGAGGCCTTGAGAAGCGGGGACATGCAATGTGATGCAGCGGTGCGCAGGTGTGGGGTGGTAGGAGCTGGGTCACAGGCTGGCACTGGAGACTGCACAGCTATAAACATCTTACTCACGGTCGGTAAAGAAATATAGACCTGGAGCTGGGTGAAAGTAGGTTTAGGGGTAACAAAGAAAATGAAGAGATAATATCTAACGTATGTGAAAGGTACTGTATCTGGTACATTTGGATGTGAGCTATAAACCAAGAAAGAGCAAGGTGTAAAAATATGTAAGCAAGTATGTATGAGTGACCTCAAGTGGATCCTAAATTCAAGAAGAAACCACCAACATCATCATCATGTTCCTACTGTCAAAGGAGTCCCGATGCTGACAACTCCTCATAACTCATAATCAGGACGAAATGGCTGATGTTGGGACCTTGTGAGGCAGGAGGCGGTTGGGCATAACACCAGGAAAAGGGGATAGAAACTTAGGTGTGTGTATGACAGTCTTAACCATATTGTTATTAATGCTGAAACCTTTCCTGCATAGAAATATTCTTTTTCCACACTAATTAGATCAAGACTGATAATGATTAGGCAACTAAGATTTTATTATATAACAATAAACTCTTGGCTTTACATTAAGATATGTTTACTGTTTGCCTATAAACAAGATTCTGAGAGTAACATACTTTCACAACCAACATTTGCTATAAGTCATCGCTGTCCGAAAGATGCACTTCATAATTTATTTAAGCTGACGAAAGACAAAATAAGATGGTCCCATTCTCCTTTGCCCAGTGTTCCTGGGTGGATATTCCCTCATCATCAGTTCTGCCATTTGTGCCTTTTGTGTAGACGCATCGCCCCCGATATATCTGAAAATGCCTCTTTGTAATGAGATTTGCTGTCAGCTGTGTTTTGCTCAAAACCTTGTCTACTGGTAAACAGTAAAAGTGTGTGTATATATATATATATATTTATATAAGTATATATACACTCATACATATATATAAACTCAGGAATTTATTATTAGTAAAATTGAGATTGTAACAGTCTAATCTGAGCATCAGTCTATTAGTCTAGATCTAATTGCACAGAGGCAAAGAATACTACCATGCATGAAAAGTTTAACAACAGTAACAGCAGCAATAACAACATAGCAATGGAAATACCAAATTACAGGGCTACAGGGTTACTGCTACCTCAGTTTCCCACTCTCAAAGTCAGAATTGCAATTATTAGCCCCCAAATACTACTGTTGAAGCCTTTCAGAGGCAAGCATGCATAACATGCATGCATTCAGGATTGTGCAGCTGCCAAATTAGTTGCAAATACATTAAATCTTGGTGACTGAAGAAGGATAAAGACAGGAGTCAGAAGCTGAGGTTTATAATTCAGCTTTGTCACCCAAAAATGTGTGCCACCGCACTGCAGACTTGCCATTTGCTGCTTATTATATGTTATTCCCCGCTTCTGAAGAGTTCAGTTATCCACTGGGAGAGCAACGAGATGCAATATTTTAGTCATCCAATCAGGGAACATATGATTTCAGGGACACAACACAGTTTACGGAATAACAGAGAATGAACAGCTGAAGTGAATAATTCATGAACTATCCATAGGCTGCAATTTGTTTGTATAAACTATTTGGTAAATACTTACGCATAACTATCACATTCATAGTAATCAGGAACGGTTTGGGAACAAAGGCTAAACCTCGTGAATAATTTATTCCCCACGAATAATTCAGATCACTCCTGTGTATTCTCTGGAGCCTCTCTGGATGGCACATTACCAAAAGGTACTGTGCATTAAGTGGAAGTTGGCTGTGTCCCAAGCAGGACGGAGTGTGAGTGTTTGGAGTACAACCTGCGATGTCTAAAGGAACCCTTGTCTCCCTCCAAGCCAAGCTGCGGAGACCAAGGCACAGATGTGCTGTGTGCCAGGCTCCCGCACTTCAAGCTGTTCCTTACAACTGAGAACTGATGAAATCAGTGCTGAAGCATATGTGATGGAGAGAAGTTTGAAAAAAAAAAAAAAAAAAGAAAAAAAAAGAAAACCACAAACACACACACAAAAATCCCAAACCACCCAAGCAACAAGAACAGAAATCCCAAAAAAGTAAAGAGATTTGGAGAAAACACAACTTGAAAACCAATAAATTATTGTTCATTAATTAGTAAATGTGAGCAATGCTTGGCCTTTATAGCAAAAGGAAAAATTACTCCTGCTCTTTATTGCTTTACGTGGGAAGATTAGCTAAACACTTTCTTTTGTCCTTTTCCCTCATATTGTTTTAAAGTTGGCTGTTTTGTTGGGGTTGTTGGTTCATTTCTTTCTGTTCATATTAGCATTTGAGGTCTTACCGTGAGGACCCTACAAATGGTGAGAGAACAGTAGCACTGAAGTTTTGAAATATAAGGCACTGGAAAACAAAATCATTTGGTTGAATTTTAGTCGAGCATTATGAAATGTTGCTCTTATTTTCAAAGTTGGAAGATTCTTATATTATAATTTATTTACCAGGCCACAGTCAAGTATGTGCATAGAAACACACAGAGAAATTCTCCTTTTCTTCATAGTTTAATATTATTGTATAAAATTTCTTTTGGATTTTACTGACCAAAAGCAGTTTGGGTAAGTGTCTTCTTGATTGCAGCTGCTAGCAGAAGAGCTATTCCCTCTTCAGTGGAACTGAAGCAGTTTTATCATTGATTTAAATGCATCGATTTTTTTTCTTTGTACAACAGGTACTTAATTTCAGTTGGATTTTTCAGATTTTGAGTGCAGACAAGAAAATGATAGTAAAGTTTCCCCATTGCTGATGGTTTCTTTAGGGAGTATTTTCTCCCTGTCTATTACAATAAAGGTAGTTATTTTCCTTCCTCACTGAAGTTTTCCTGAATAAAAAGCCCGCCTTAGCTACATAGGGGGAAAAAAATAAATTTACAACTAAGAAACATTTCCTCCCAATCAGTCTATTGAAATGCACCTTGCACCCTTGCAAAAGGGAAGCTCTGAACTGTGATGAATAGGCCTTGATTTTGCAGGTCTAAGTAATAATTGAGCCACAGTCGTTCCCAACTTGCTTGTTTTTCTCAGTGGGGTTGTAGCTAGCCAGATACCCGTAAAAACAGGCACAAAGCAGCCAGAAAAATCTTTCACAAGCAGAGGTACCAGAATATCCAAGTTTTAGATACAAGGCGATTAAATAAACAGAGATTTTGAGTCAAACCATGCATTTCATGTAGGTTAACCAAAGCATTCACTTCTGTCTTCATGCTGAATGGGTTTGGGGATATCTTTTGGGGGGGGGGGGGCGGGTGTTTGAGATGTTTTTTATTGTTGTTCTACTGTTTTGTTTTGTTCCTTTTTTCTCTTTTTTTGCCTGCTTGTTTACTTTGGAAAGTGATAATGTAGCCATATTTCACCATGCAATGTCATTTCAAAATAGACCAGTGCATTTCAACATTTTATGATAAAATATGCAAATTACTATGGTTGGAGGAAACTCTTCTCTCTTCTGTCTCTTCTAGGAGAGCTTGAAGCAACTAGCTGTTTGCCAAATTCACAGATTAATTTGTTTGCCTGATAGTGTCTTCCTGATAGTTTTAAATCAGATTCACTTTGCAAATCCGTCTAGTTTAAGGTGTTGACCCTCCCTGCATTCTTAGATGGTGTTCAAAGGGGAATTTTCTGTAAGCAGCAGTTTTCTAAGCCTTAGCAATTAGAGTTAGTAACCTTTGGGGTTGTTTTATTCTTGTTTTGAATAAATTTAAGTGATACTGCTTCTATTATGGTATTTTCTTAAGGAAACATTGCTGAAGAGTTGAAGAAATATCTTTGTAAAATGCAATTTCAGTGTATGGCACTACCAGTAAATTTTTACGAACATCTACATCTTTCTCTGAGCCACTTCGTGATACAAAGTGTCTGCAAGTTTTTACAGTTGCTTAGAAAAAGAAAGAGTTGATTGTGATCTACAAGGAACATTTTCAAACCACATCAAATGGAAATGGAACTTACTGCATTCCTCAGTGTTACAATGAGTGATTTGATCTGATAAGCAAGGAGGAAGATGGAAGTCCAGTCTTAGGAAAAGAAGCTGTTATTTCCCTCTTACCATCTAATTTTAAGTTACCAAGATATTTATTTTTTTTTTAGATATATATCTTACTTAGCCTCAACACATAGGTAGGTTTTGGCATAGCAAGACAGAAATCTTGGCTTG